>NC_138029.1:66357968-66561718 GCF_964106645.2 Podarcis pityusensis | reverse complement strand
CAGAGGGACTAATTATGAAAACATGGTTATAGTGGATTAGTCACTCTGTCAATCAGAGAGACATGCATCTGGTAACAAAAAGGCAACAGGTGAAAATGCCACAGGATTGGAGAATTAAGTGCTATGGGTTAAGTACCTTGCTTATCTACTGGGAAGGAAAGGCATGGTTGTTCAGGGGAGGATAAGGCAGTGTATATAATAAGGAACTAGTAATTGTCTCTGTCAGAGAAAGAGTGAAACATATTTCTCTATCTTCTCCTTAACAATAACATAAGCAGAGCTACACAGAAAAAAGAAGGAAGCCAGGACAAGACTTGCACACTATTAGTACACCATCAGTCCAAATGGTAACTGCTAGGAGTGGGCATCAGTTCTCTGTGTACCCTAAATAATTAGGAGAATGTGGGTTGTTTGGGATAGTGTTTTCATGTTACCAAATTGAATCATGGCATTAACAAGGTGCATCTAGTCAGAGCAGGAAGTGCCAACCACCCATGTTATTGTGAGCCCCGTAGAAACCTCTTGGCAGGGCTGGTCAGGGGGAGGAAATTTCAAGTGAGAATGTGGAGTTGGACCTTGCAGAAGGACCCTGTGGTTTGGGAAGCACTGATCTGGATGCTGGAGAGGACCCAAGTGGTTTGGTTATCAGGAGTCCTGCCTCAGTGACATTGTATGACTTTTAAGGTGGCGGTAGAGTTGTGTGGCACAACTCCAACACTGCCTCTCATCAGTGAAGTTATCCCCACCCCTGGGGATGAACCTGAGACCAAATTAGATAATGAACCAGCCATCTCATCTTCACTGCCAAGGACATGGCAATGACTGCACCAGCATGAAGTCTCAGCAACTCGCCAGACTGCTCACTTGCCATGCCTTGGGATGACAACCATGTGAATAATTGTGCCCAAACTGCTCTTCAAAAGGGGAGCTCAGGGTGCAATGTCTTAGCTTGTGCCTAGCCATGCACTTTAAAACTCTGCTATGAACTTCTGAACCATGTAACCTGTAACTGCATCTACATTTGGGCATTGGAGTGAATTTTGAAATAAAGCCTTCGGCAGTGGCGGATCTTGGCACCTCAAATTTCACTGGTGACCTGTGTGACTCCAAACTCTGCTGCCCCCCCCCCCCCATATCTTGCCTTCCATTGCATGTCATAGTTGTGGTGTCTGCTGCAGTGCCTCATAAGCTCCACACCTGCTGTGACTGCACTGGTCATGCTCCCATACACCTGCCTTTGTCTTTTGCAGTAGTTGAGCTGAAATTATAATACTGCATCCATGAGTGGGAGCCAGGACACGTGTTGCTCAGTTTTTCCATACAGTGAAATGTTGTTGTTTTCTTTCCCTTTTTCGGAAAATGAAACCAAACTCACTAGGGTAGCACACAGAAGGAGGGCTGTAGAAGAGAAGGGGGATCTTTAGTTTTGACAGGTCCAGACTTAACCACAGTTTATTATTTCCCCAGTGCACTCTTGTCACAGTGATGTGGGGTGTGTATGAAAAGGAGACACCACTTGCGATTTTCTTCTGAGTTTCGGCTGCAAACAGGGCATAAGCAGCATAGTTAGACTACTGGGGTGGCCTGCTTTTTTCCTGAAATGGAACCTAAAGAAAACTTGGAATGGAACCATTTAATTCCATCCCTCGTATAAACAGCACTCACATTAGCAGCCTGGAGAGGAATTTGTAATTATGGCACACTTCCGTTATATGCTGAAAAGAAAGAAGAATGTTCAAGGACTTGTAATCATTGACTCTTCAATATCTGGCACTGCAGTAAGACTGCTGGCATGCAGAGAACCTTTGCTCGTGTGATACAGCATATTAATGTTGCCGGAAAGTAAAGATTTGTCAATACTTTAGGGTTGGTTTTATTTTTCAGTATTGCCAAATGGGCTACAAATGACTAAAATAGATTCAATAAAGTCATTTAGAATGAGATGACCAATGTGCTGAGTGCATCTGCAATTGTTGCTGATGAGCAGTTTAAATGACTGAATAAATCATTCATAAATGCAGCAGTGTTAAGTGTCGAGTAGCCTGTATTACACTGGCATTCATATACTGGAATGGAGAAAACATGGGTTGTTCCAAGATGAATTGGAGAAAGCACCTCATTCAGTCTAAAATCCACTCCAGCACGTAATTAATAAGGAGCAGAAAGGTCTCCCCATTCCAAATATTTTATATAACGACAGAAAGCTGTACCTTTGGTACAGTGCAATGGTGGCTGACACTTTTCCTGTGAAGGGTGGGGAGGACTGCAGCACCTGTCAAGTCCACAGTATAAGATAGCACCACTCTAGTGCTCAATAAAGTACACTGTACTATGCTATGCTGCAGTTTTGTCTATGGTCAACTAAGCAGCAAGCAGCAATGCATCATGGGATATGCAGTCAACAGTGCAGGCCTCTGTGGATAGTGTCATTATATAATTTAGTCACTAAGTGGTGCTGGACCTAATTGTATATTGGTGGAATTTAAAGTGTCCTGTTGCTATTCCATTGCTGTTTAAGAAAAACAATGAAGTTCTTGTTTAGCCTCCTGACTACAGATGCCAGCCTACTTATGCATCCTGCTTCCATCCCAGGGTGCAATAACTCTTCTGTCTGTGGTACTTTTGGCTCCCAGGCTCCCTCACAGTACAGAAAAATGCTAATCTGATTCATGCAAAGTAGCCCAGATAATCAGTAAAAAAAATCAAGAAACCACGAAGCAGTTTTGCTATGCATGCTGGTCCCCCAATAATTGGATTTAGTCATCAGATACTATTCAATAACTCTTATCAGAGTTGTGAGCACACTTGGTTGGAAATATATCCCATTGATTCACATCATCAAAGGGCAATTTGTGGAGTTGGGATTGTCTTCTCTCACATCATACTTGAAGATCTGCTAAAGAAGCCTTGTTCATGCCCTCATTTTCAGGTGTCTGAATAGTTGTGGCAAGATCTAGGCACTTTTCAGTCTGGAACTCCCCTCCTAAGAAAATGTGTGTGACTGATTTCTTTCAAGTCCTTATGTAGCTCATAAAAAGGAGCTATTTAGGACGGCCCTCGCTGCTTGGGTTGAATGCTGAGGGGGTTGGGGTTTTTTTACACCTCTTGCTCTCATATCGTGTTGTATTTTAACAGCAGATTTTATTGTGAATTTGCTTGGATACTATTATTATGGTGCACCGATTTCATGTGGTAAGCCATTTTAGGAGCTTGTTATGGGCTAATCAATCAGGTTTTACATGGAACAAGCCAAGGGAACCTAAGAAGAACCCTGGCCATGGATCAAGCCATCTGGCCATGTTCTCACGTTGACCAACTAGATGCTTATGGGAAGTCCACAAACAGGACCTTAGTGCAACAACACTCTCCCCAGTTGTGCTCCCCACCAACTTGTATTCAAAGACGTGCCACTTTGGATAACGGAATCTGAACACAGATACAGCCTTGTAGCCAGGGTTGGGCAAATGTGTGTGTTGCTGCTGCCCCTGAGCTGTGTTTCATATGGGCGCTCACATGATTTAAAAATAAATAAATCTCTTTTTAATTTGTGCGTGACAGTTACAGCCCCCATTTAAAGACCACTTACTTGAAGAACAGGAGAACTTTGTATTGTGGGCTAGAGTTAGACTCCACCCCTTGAACTTTCATTTGCTCTGCTTTTGAGCTTCAGTTGTGTTCTCTACCAAGCCAGCAATAAAGAAGCATGTTTGTATGCCTGCAGTGAGAAGTAAGAGTTTGTTTATTCTGCAATTATTGTGATGAGTAGAGCAGAATTGGGTGCTTATTGCTGAAGGGTGAGATAAAAACTGAAAGTGATTTGAAAAAATATATACCCTCGGTTATCCTTTACTCTTTTAAAGTACTCACTATACTGATTATCATCGTGGCTATTTTCCCTTCTTTTTCCTGGGTGCTTGATGGCAAAGGATGAAAACAGCCCTAGAGGAACAGAAACACTGCCGTTTACACTACAGGTAGCTGACTGGCAGGTTATTTGAGCTATAACTCAGGCCTAATTTCTGCTTATTCCAATGTGTGCTGCTCAGCATGATGTGTTTTCAGGGTTTCTGGGCAGAAAAACCAACCCAGCATTTTTATAGTGCTCCCAGTAAACATACTTAGGGCTGACTCAAATGTGCCCAAATTTCAACTGATGGCATGAAGCTGAACATATTGACTGCTACTGTATTTATTTATTTATTTAAAGGAAAAATTATTATCTAGTGCCTATCGAATATTCAAGGCAGCGTACAACAATTAAACCCAACCATAAAAAATACAATACATTTTTTTAAAAAAAACAGAAATCCAATGTAATAAAAACAGAGACAAGTGCAACAGATTAAAACAAAAGCATTGGATATAAACTTATATAGCCAGTTAAACCAATATTTGACTAAACTAGAAAGATTTTGCCTTATGGTGAAACACCCTAAGGGAGCAGGCCAACTCTGTTTCCTGGTGCAGAGTCCCACAATTTTGGAGGGACTGGCCACAGAATACTGTCTGATATAGGGTTCCACCCCATTCTCAAAGTTTGCAATGGATGGTATTTGTCTTTCATGCATCTTAATGGTCCCCAAGACCCGCTATGAATGAAAGTAACAGGACAAGAAAAATCTGGTTAGCAGCTTCTGGTTAGCAGCTTGGCCACAGATTCAACAGACCCAGCTTCTAAAATAGATACCATTTATTCATTCTCTGTGTGCTATGAAGTTCTCTTCCATTAATAGCAATGCAGTAAAGTGTCGATGCCAGGTCTTCAAGAGGATTCCATTGCAGCAGGGATATGATTAGTATTAACGAAGACATTAAAGGTGTAATTACTTAAATGTTACTATGAAGAGCTAGTCTTAAAAATGCTTGATCATTTTACCTCTTGAAGAAAAATAACACACAGAGCTATAAAAAGACACTTTCATCACTGTAAATCAATTATAAAAGTGTTAATGAGGTTGTGTGGGCTTTTTAAATGAATAAAATAGTTCCTGCAGTCTTCTGTTTTCTCTATCTTCTCCTTTAAATCAAGTATGATAGATTAAAACTTTCAGATAGGACTTGAACCAATGAATGGGTTCAAATAACAAAAACAGGTACAGTGGTACCTCGGGTTACAGACGCTTCAGGTTACAGACTCCGCTAACCCAGAAATAGTACCTCGGGTTAAGAACTTGGCTTCAGGATAAGAACAGAAATCGTGCAGCAGCGGCATGGCAGCAGCAGGAGGCCCCATTAGCTAAAGTGGTACCTCAGGTTAAGAACAGTTTCAGGTTAAGAACGGACCTCCAGAATGAATTAAGTACTTAACCTGAGGTACCACTGTATTTTAAGAAAACATTAGGGAAAAAACTTCCTTGCAGTATGAGCTGTTCAGCAGTGGGAAATGCTTCATTGAAAGGTGATGGACTCTCCTTTGTCAGCAATTTTTCACAGCAGAGGCTGTGGGTTTCCGCCCCTGCAGAGGTTGGTCTAGAATGATACTGGAGCTGCAGACCTACCAAGTGTCCCTATTTTCCAGGGACGTCCCTGATTTAGAGAAACTATCCTGGTTTCTGATTTGATCCCAGAATGTCCCACTTTTCCTTAGGATGCCCCTATTTTCATGAAGAAATGTTGGAGGGTATGGGATTATCTGACCCCCCCCCCCCAAGCAGTGTGAAGGCAATCCTGTAGTTTTTAAAAATGTTTTATTATGTTTTTATATATATTGGAAGCTGCCCAGAGTCGCTGGGGCAAGCCAGAAAGATGTGTGGGGTATAAATAGTAAAATTATCATTCTGGAACGGGACGTCCCTATTTTCATCAGAGAAACATTGGAGGGTATAGAGCTGTTGTCCAGTTCTGTGATTCCATGAACCTTCAGTTTGCACATTTTGTTGACACTTCCTGCTCATTCACCTTGTGTTACATTGCTTGCTTTCCTATTCTTTACTGGTTCTGTGCACGTTTGCTTGTATTTCAGTTTTGCCTTTCCATTATACATTTTCCCCTCATTTCTTCTCCCTTTTCTTTGCTCTTCCAATACTCAGTCCTAGCTGACCTCCTTTCTTCATCAGCTGAAATGTTTTTTGATGAAGGCCAATTAAGAGCTTCTAAAAAATCAGTTTACTATCTTCCTTGTGCAATCCAGTGACTTACTGCTGCCTCCCATTGATTTGTTCCACCAAATTGCTCCTGTGGACTACTTCTCTTCTACAATCCTACAAGCAAAGCTCCCAGAATCTTCTTAAATACAAAACAACAACATCTCAATTGACACTCCTTTCCTCCCTCCCTTCTGTCTTCCTCCTTTGCCTCTTAGCTCTTTCTCATTATGTACTGACTTCCTATTTCTCCAGCTCCAATTCCACAACTTGCTCCTCAGCCCTTGCCTTCTGTGCCCTCCATCTCAGTTCTCTCCAGTTAACTTCAATGTCTTCCTCTGGCCTCTGGCTCCTTCTCATCTGCTTTCAGGCACTTGGAAATCTGTCCAAACCTTATTAAAAACCTTCTGTCCCCTCTGCTGCTTCAGGCTAGGATCACATTTTCCTTCATCCCTTCGCTGCCGAACTACAGTGTGTGGCCTGTTTTGCCTCTTCCAATAATTTCCCTCAACTCTAGTTCCATCCCTGTTATATTCCATATCTTGTTGATTATGATTTGCAACTTTCAGGGAGAGGGGATATGCCAAGAAGAGCTTGGATTGCATTATGTGTATTTTATGAATGACTTTATTGTCTTTTTTTAAAAAAGATTCAACAAGCTGTTTCTGTGTAAAGATGTTGGGGGTAAATACCTTTCTTTTGTCCTCCATATGATCCAGTAAGTTGAAAGGTTCCCAATGTATCATCAGCATAAAAACTCTTCAGGATATGCATGACAGCATCTGTTCAGAGCTTTGGTGAAAAAAGAAAAATACATTTCACTGGTAAGATTTCATATCCTGTTATGTTCCCCCCAAAATACATCTTTGTAAAATCCCACTTGCAGCTTTGAACATTTATATGCAATCTAAAGCAATGAGTAGGCCTAGCCTCAGACAGCTGGGTTTTTTTAATAATAATAAAAGCTTGATGCAAATTGGTCTGAATAGGAAGATTATACCTTGAATCATAGCACTGTAAAAATAGCAGAAGCACAAAATGTTAAAAGGAATGTGGCTATGTTTGAAATGGGGTGGGGTTATAAATCTGTCGCAGGAGAACTAGCTTGCCCTTTGCACTTTGCATTTTCAATCAGTGCTTCTAAACTGTTTCTCACTTAAAGACAAATCCAAGTACTCACACAATATGGACGCGGGTGGCTCTGTGGGTTAAACCACACAGCCTTGCCGATCAGAAGGTTGGCGGTTCGAATCCCCACAACGGGGTGAGCTCCCGTTGCTTGGTCCCAGCTCCTGTCAACCTAGCAGTTCAAAAGCACGTCGAAGTGCAAGTAGATAAATAGGTACCGCTCTGGCGGGAAGGTAAACGGTGTTTCCATGCGCTGCTCTGGTTCACCAGAAGCAGCTTAGTCATGCTGGCCACATGACCCAGAAGCTGTACGCCGGCTCCCTCGGCCAATAAAGCGAGATGAGCACTGCAACCCCAGAGTCAGTCATGACTGGACCTAATGGTCAGGGGTCCCTTTACCTTTACCTAGCACTCACACACTGAAAAGCAATGCATCTTTCTGAAGGGTACGTTTGAGGAGCCATAAGGCAGGATGGGAAATTTTCCCAGCTGCTGTAGGTTGGGTTCCAGTTAGTTGCTTGGTGCTCTCAAGTTCTTCCCCAGCTTGGTTTCTTTATCTGAACCAGGGAGGAATTTCCCCCTTTCTGCTTTTCCCACCCATTTGGGTGGTACATTGCTTGTACTTGCGAAAAGCAACAAAAGGAAATGGAGAGGTCTTCTCACTCACACACTCTTTCCTGTGACTGATACACAGTGTTTCAGCCACAAGTTGCCCCTGAGAAAGGTAGTTTCCCCAAAGGTTAGTACATCATGTATCAGAATGAGGAATAAGCTGTCTCACCACCACCTTTTCTCCTCACTTCCTGTTAGAGCTACCACTGTTTTCATCTCCCTCTCTCGTTTTCTCTCCATTGCTGCCCCAACAAATTGTTGCCCCTCTGCTGAAGTAGAGTGTTGTACTTGCCCAGTAAGTGGGATAGAACATGATGGCAGAAAATAAGCTCATGGGGGGGGGGCTTTCCTCCCAAATTTAGATTGGGGGGGATAGCTTGGCTTTATTTCCAATCTACTATTGGGGGAGCTCATCCATCAGCATTCTAGGCTGCTGCTGCACTAACAAGTCAGCATTTCCCCAGATCATCTGGTTCAATGTGGAAATGACTCCAGATCAGGGCAAATTCAAATTTGGGTATTTGGTTATGAGATGCTGCTTGCTTACTGAAGGCAGATTAAATTGCAAATGAGAACATAGCTACCATAAAAAAGAGCAAAAGAGTTTGGGGCACTTTCAGTGATGCTGGTGATAGTAGTGCTGAAATTAAGTATGTTCCTGGATATTATGCACCAGTCATTGATGACCACAAAAGGAATCTCTCTCAAACTTAGTTCTTATCCCCAGCAAGGTTAAAGTACAGGTTTAATGTATATTCCCCAGAGCAAACACGAATCAAGACTCCAATAAGTCTAATGTTTTCAGTGGGCAGTGCAGGGCTAAGAGCCTAATAAAATCAGCTACAGAATCTTCTGGACTCTTACTATAAAACTTTGTCTACCTTGCTTTTCCCTATTGGGGCCACACATGTTCTGGATATTTTCTCAAGTACACAGACTTAACCAGGTACTAACTATGTACATGATAGAGAGCATAATTCCTAATTTCCACAGCTCCTTGGCTGGTACCATGCTCACCATCCACCTGCAGCTGAAATGACGACTGTAAAATAATTGTTGGGAGCTCTTTGAACGTGAAAAATGAAAGCAAAATAACAAGACTTCTTGCCATGTAGATCCAGGAGAATGATAGTTGGAAAATGATCAATTGTGCCCATTTACTATTGATGTGCACCCTCCCAAGCCTCTCAGACGACATAGGCAATGTTGAATTATTCAAAGTAGCTTGTAGGTATGTTGACACACTGACCAAGCTCATTAATATGGCAAATATTTCAGTTGCTTCAGGTAAATAATCTCTTTGGAACACTGAAGAGGTGTTAACAATGGCATTAAAGGGGTGGGTGGGTTGTTTTATATACAAATGGTGACTTTAAATAACTCTATTTAAATACAGCACAGTTGCAGGATTTCTTCCAGGACCAAAATTGAAGGGCCACAAGATCAGATGCCCAAAATCTTTGCTGGAGAATAGATGCCAGGTGCCAAAGCAATGCATGTATTGACATTATTATTATTATTATTAGGTAAGGTAAAAGGTAAAGGACCCCTCGTTGGTTAAGTCCAGTCAAAGGCGACTATGGGGTTGTGGCGCTCATCTCACTTTCAGGCCAAGGGAGCCAGTGTTTGTCCACAGACAATTTTCCGAGTCATGTGGCCAGCATGACTAAACCGCTTCTGGTGCAACGGAACACGGTGACGGAAACCAGAGCGCACGGAAATGCCGTTTAGCTTCCCTCTGCAGCGGTACCTATTTATCTACATGCATTGGCATGCTTTCGAACTGCTAGGTTGGCAGAAGCTAGGACAGAGCAATGGGAGCTCACCCCGTCTTGGGGATTCAAACCGCCAAACTTCCAATCAGCAAGCCCAAGAGGCTCAGTGGTTTAGACCACAGTGCCATCCGTGTCCCCTTTATTATTATTATTACCCATTCATCACCCTAAGATCCCAGGGAGGGTTACAACAATTAAAACAAAACACCACATTATCATCAAAACATGACAAATATTAAAATCAACTTTATTAGGTTTACGTTTAATGATTATGTAAGATCCCTGCTTTTAAGAAAAGGATTCACTCCTAAATACATTGTGCTTTATTCGCAGAGTACTTTTCAAAATTGGAATCATGCTTACGTTAAAATAAGAAGGATTCTGGACATTGCAATCCACAAAGTATTGGTCCTCAAACAACCTTCCTGCCACTGCCAGTTTGTTTAAAAATGGGGGTGGGGGAGCAAATGATGAGGAAAGCTAGTTATTACATAAGAATAGGAACACTAGTCAGTAGTAATATAAAGCTAATAGGCTCACAGCTGTTGTCCATATTTTTAAGCCATCTCTTAGGATGCCCCCTTGTACATTCTGGAAAGGCACTATTTTAATTCGTATGGGAATCTCCCATGTTTTTAACAGAATAGAAAATATATTTTAGATCCACCCTTTTTTCCCTCAACATGTTCCAATAGCTGAGCTAGTATCAGCAGGGATAACACAAACTTTTTCATTTTAACATGAAATGGAATTCTAAATCATGCCCTCTGGGTTTTTCTATTGGATTAGGTTCTATTTTAGCAACAGCCAAGAGCATAGTGCCTAGGGCACAGATGACAGAGGGCAAAGATGCTAGTTTAAGGTGCTCTGCAACTTCTGGCTGTGCATGTATTTCAAATGATTTACATCAAAATAAAGAATAGGAGAGCTAAAGCTGTTAAGAAGATCTAGCTGCTTTGCAGCAAGCAATAAAAAAAAAAATTGCTGGAAAGACTTTGACTTTAATTTCCACAGGTACGATCAAGGCTTTTTGTCCTGATTTGCCATGAATGCACCTGAACTGGGAATGAGCAAAGCTGGGAAAGGTCAAAGGCTACATTTAGACACTTGAATGCTCAGTAGGCAGATGGCTCTACTCCAGTAGGTGCCTTGAAAAAGGACGAGAGAACAGACCCAGCTGCCATAACAACACACAGCTATCTCCTATGGGGAGAAATTCAATTCAATTTGCATTTAAAGGAGAACTTGCCTAATTGGCACTTTCTAAAACAGTATGTAAACCAAAACACATCCAACGGTCTATATTTTCCCTTTGCCAAATTTTCCAGCCAAGCAATGCGCACAAAAATGCGTACACTAGAATGAAGTGTATATATAAATGCACATGTAATTGAAAATATCATACAAAATGCATTGTCCTGGAGAAAAGTATCTCAAAAAAAATGTGTATATTGTGTAAAACCTGCATTAAAAATGTACAGGAGATATTTGCACTAAAATGCTGAGGCTTTCTAATTAGAACTTTTAAAAAGGGAATCACAGGGTGATGCAGAAATGTTGGGAGCTGAATTTAAGATTGGAAAAAATGAGAAATTAAGAACGTAAGAAGAGCCTGCTGAATCAGGCTTATGACTCATCTAGTCCAGCATCATGTTCTCACAGGGGCCAACCAGATGCCTGTGGGAAGCCGGCAAGCAGACCATGAAGAAGAAGAAGAAGAGGAGGAGGAGGAGGAGGAGGAG
Organism: Podarcis pityusensis; assembly: GCF_964106645.2. Lineage (NCBI taxonomy): Eukaryota > Metazoa > Chordata > Lepidosauria > Squamata > Lacertidae > Podarcis > Podarcis pityusensis. Next base: position 66,550,378 of record NC_138029.1, on the reverse strand, counting down.
GAGGAGGAGGAGTTTGGATTTGATATCCTGCTTTATCACTACCCTAAGGAGTCTCAAAGCGGCTAACATTCTCCTTTCCCCTCCTCCCCCACAACAAACACTCGGTGAGGTGAGTGAGGCTGAGAGACTTCAAGGAAGCGTGACTAGCCCAAGGTCACCCAGCAGCTGCATGTGGAGTAGTGGAGATGCAAACCCGGTTCACCAGATTATGAGTCCACCACTCTTAACCACTACATCATGCTGGCTCCATGAGCACATGACCCTCTCTCCTCCTGTGCTTTCCAGCACTGCTGCTTCCAGCTATGGAGGCAACTCATAGCCATCATGGCCAGTAGCCATGGATGACCCTCTTCTCCATGAATTTGTCTAATTTTCTTTTAAAGCCATCTAGGTTGATGACCATCACCGCTTCTTGTGGGAGAGAGTTCCACAATCCTACCCCATCTCCAGTCAGTTCTACTACAAGTAACTCACATTTCTGCCATTGATCTATATGAAAGGTCCATTTTAAAAAATGGCTGTGATGTTTCCTCCATTTCTTCCCTGGGACTGGCATAAAGGTTGCCTTGGAGGCTTTTGATCTCAGGCAGCCAAACATACAGAGCTAGTGGGGGAAGAGGAAGATAACCAGAAAAGTAACAGTTGGAGTAGGCTCTGTGCAAAAGTGTGAAATCCATGTCCCATAAAAACCTGGCACTGTTCCTGGAGCAGAACTGCATTCCAGCTGGTTTTCATCCAGCCTGACCAATTTTATTACCACTTGGCTTTCAGTGTCACACACACACACACACACACATACACACACAACAAAACTCCTCAGTCTCAATACTATGCAACAGACATCTGCATTTAGCATATGAATTATTACATGTGACTGAGCAACATCTGGGTATTTTTTTAATGGGGTTCTGAGCTTCTGCTTCAGCACATCTTGAGTGCTCTGGTGCCTCTGGATTCATTTAACCAACGCAAGCCTCTGCTGGCCACAATGATAAAAGCCGTGAGGAGCAGAGAATAGGAGCCCAAGAGCCAGAAATAATTTGCCGCCAAGGATCATCAGAACCATAGAGCCTCACTTCTTTCTGGAAACAGGTTCACGTTGCAATGCCATGTGTAGGTTGAGATGGTGCACTTTCTGCACCAAGAGCAGAAGGAAACAAATGGAGGGTCTGTGTGCCTTGAACATAAAAATTTAGAAGTAAAGAAGAGGATCTAGTGAATTATATTTTATTCAATTAAACCCACTTTGGGGTTATAAAAGCCTTTATGGGCCAGGGCTAATGTACCATGTAGTACTCTGTGTGTATCTACTGATGTTCCAAAGTTAAAATTAATGTACTAGAACTCACTTGTTACTTGCTTTCTGAAAGTACTAGCTACTATCTCTTGACTGCCTCTTCATTTAATTAAACCAACTATGTCCCATATAGAGAGAGCCTTAGTGCTCACCTCCTGGGAAATACCAAGTCAACAACTGATTCAGAGCAGAAGAAAACTGTAGAAGATGGTGCTTCTCTGCTTTATACTGCTGTACCAGAACAGCACATTTGTGCAGTTCCCCATCTGTTGGCCAGACCCATGAGCAAATTTAACAAATGCCTCCCATCTGGATGCCAGATGCATAGTATTTAGATCCTGTTACACATTACAAAAGGATAAGCCAAGTTCTGTAGGACCAGGAAGACCAGGATGCAGGGTTTTCAAACATGCAGAAATAAATAGACAAACAGTACTGCCATGATTGTTTTTGTTCAGTCAACATCAAGAATCACCAATATCTCCAAGTTCTGTGAGTTTGTGGGGATGGAAAATCCCACTTTCTTTAGCCTGAGGACCCACTGTTATAGGGGACCTGCAGGCCATGGGAGGAAGTGGTTGGCAAGCTTCAGTAATCTTTATCTGCCCCTCATTTTTTAAGGGGACCCCCTGAAGGACAGGAAAAATCTGGAGCTGAGAAATATCTTGCATTAGCTTTTGACTGCCATCTTTCTTTGCAGCACGGTTTGATATGTCTGCAAACATCTGTGAGATATGGTGTCACCATCACAACTGAAAACTAATCCATTTTGAGCCTAAAATGATTTCATTTGTTCCCATTCCCCCTGTTTCCTTGCCTATCACCCTTAGTTCAAGAGATATTTGTGCCTTTTCTTACCCCATCCTTATTATTTAGTTGGCTTTAAGCAGTTCTGAAAATTCTCTGGATTCACATTGATAGTCTTCATGATGAGAAATAAGTGTTTTAAAAAATGCAAAGGAGGCTTATTTAAAAGAAAGAACATAACTGGACATTTGAACAGCTTTCATGAGATGTTTTGAAGGACAAAAATCATCAAGCATTCAAGTCTTGCAAGGAACAGCCCATATCCTTGAATGTCGCACTTGACATAGATACATGATGAATCATCAAACATGAGCACTGGAAATAAAGGGCAGGTAACCAGAATAAAGGGCAGAGCAAGAAGTATGGAACAACACCTGGACCATCTTTCTGCCTCTGAGACAAGGCCAACTTATATAATCAAATTTACCTCTTAAATGTGTGAGCTTGTGTGGACCCATGCAAAATGGAATGGTCATGTCCAAGTTGCAGATCAACACAGATGCATAGTTAAGCCTATTATGCGTACCTGGGTAGGGATGTGATGCATGCAGACTCAGCTTTGGGACTGAGTACCATGCTCCCCACATCCTACAGTTGTACCAGTGGGTGTTTCTATACTGAAAATGCAGCTGAGACCAGATCTAGACAGAATGTACTGTTCTGAGGCCACTGCTCTACTGCTTCCTCCTCCACACACCAGCTGCGGCAGAATGGACAGTTTCTGTTGGTGTAGCAGGACTGATGGCTGCTTCTCTGCTTGCAATGGAGAGGTCACCAGATCCCAACTGTGCCTTTGCACCTGTACACTAGATGAGCATACTGGATCATGCCAATGACCCATCTAGTCCTGTTCTCACAGTGGCCAACCAGCTGCCTGTGGTTTGTCAAATTCACCAGCCTATGAAAATTCCCTCCAATATAGTTATCTAGACATTCACATGAGAACATTGTGTGATATTACCACAGCAAAACAAAGGGGGTCTGAATCTTTGAGCACAAAGCAGCTGTAGAAACTGACAGATAAGAGAGACGCATCCAAAGACTAGCAGGGTTATAGCAGAACTTGAAGCTGAGATGTGGCGCAAAAGAGGTAGGATCTTTAAGGCCATCTTGTTAAAATAACTACAAAGAAAAACAAGACTTGATCTTGAAAGGAAAAATATCTGCTAGGGATGGCATATGCAGTCCACATCTCCAGCACAGAAATGAAGAAAGCTGTTTCCACCTTCAGTTTCATAGCATATTTCAAGCTCAGGCTCTAATAACATTGTTCTGAGCACCGTTACCTTCCATAAGTTGTCATACTGCCCTGCTTGGTATCTCCCTGTCCATGCCAAGGGATACAGGTGGGTTCCATCTTTTGCTGTAATGCTGACCTTTCACATCTGAACTAGCTGAGGATTTTGCACTGGTGTCACAAGCTGCTGTTCACCTAATAGTTGTTACTACGTTATCCCAAATCTTCTGCTGGGGGCTCACCTGCATATGTACAAAATCCCCAAGCGCTGAAGGTTTGTGGTGTAGACCCCTTCTTTCTAATTCTTCAGTAAAACTCATTTATGTGGTTGTCTGCACTCACCTCCTAGGCAAAATATCAAGTATTGTACATAGGAACATACGAAGCTGCCTTATACTGAATTAGACCATTTTGTCTAACCAGGTCAATTTTGCCTACACAAACGGGCAACGACTCTCTAGGGGGGCTCTACCAGTCCTACTTGGAATTGAACATGGGATGTTGAAATATACTCAGAGTCGCAAAGTGATTTCATGCTCTTTATTCAGCTCATAGTGGTGAGGAGGAATGAATAAATGTCCCCTCACAGTATCTGCTTTATATACATTATTTACACAATGGGCTGCACATGATTGGCTAATTCTGGAATTCTACTGTAAGCCAATCAGGTTGTGGATTCACTTCTATCTGGAGCAGGATTGGGTGGTTCCTGCCAACCAATCATACTGCTGCATTGTTCTAGGACCAATCAGACTGCTGCATTCTGAATCCTATTGTTCTAGGACCAATCAGACTGCTGCCTTTTGGATCCTATTGTTCTAGGACCAATCAGACTGCTACAGTTTGGATCCTATTCAACTCAGTACATAACACCCCTCCCCTCTAAGTTCCAGTCCTGCCCGGGAGGTCGCATTCATAGTCCTCAAGGTATGCCGGCGGCCTACGTGTGCGTTGTGGCCTGGGGTGTTCCCTGGTCCGGGCTCCGGGTTCTGGCTCGTGTTCCAAGGATGCTGGCTGTGATGCGGCTGTTTGGTCTGGTGCAACCGGCTCGCTCAGTCGTGGTTCTGGTTCCGGTGTCCTTTCGGCCTCACGGGTCCTCTCTGTATTTACTGATTCTGCCTCTCCTGCTGGCCCCTCCTGCTCTATGGGCCTCACTGCCCCGCTGTTCCCTTGGGACTCCTCTGACCTGTCCTCCTCCTGGTTTTCTCCCGGGAATCGTCGCCGTATCTGGTCGCAGTGGCGGCGCCAGCATTGCCCCCCATCCGTTAGCACCTCGTACGACACGGGGCCAGTGACCCTGGTGATTGTGGCGGGTACCCATGCTGGGCCTGCCCCAAAATTCTTTGCGTACACTGGGTCCTGGGCCTCGAAGGTCCGGGGGTTCCTGCCTTCCCCCACCACTACCTCATCCTGAGCTCTATCGGGGTGAAGGCGGTCCAATCTGATTGCAAGGCGCCGACCCATTAGTAGTTCAGCGGGGCTCCGGCCAGTCGTTGAGCTGGGGGTGCTGTGCTGTGCTAGAAGGAATGTGGCAAGGCGGTACTCCCAGTCCCCTTGCGTCATGCGGCGAAGGGTGTCCTTGGTGGTCCGCACCATGCGTTCTGCTTGGCCATTGGTGGCAGGGTGGAACGGCGCCGAACGGATGTGGCGGATGGCGTTCTGCGCTGTGAAGGTTTGGAATTCTCCTGACGTAAATGCAGTCCCGTTGTCTGAGACGAGAGTGTCAGGGAGCCCGTGGGTTGCAAACAGCCTGCGTAGTACCCGGATGGCTGCGGACGTGGAAGTGGACGGTACCAGTGCGACTTCCAGCCATTTGGTGTAGGAGTCCACCACTATGAAGAATGTTTTCCCCTGAAAGGGGCCAGCGAAATCCACATGCAGGCGTGACCATGGTGCTCGGGCGGACTCCCAGGACTGGACTGGGGCCCTTGGGGGGTCTGGGCGGGATTCTTGGCAGGCCTGGCAGTGTTTGACCCAGGCCTCTATCTCTCCATCGATCCCCGGCCACCACACATAACTCCTGGCAAGGGCCTTCATTCTTACTACCCCTGGATGTGTCTCGTGTAGGGCTGTGAGGACCCTTTTGCAGAGGGGCTGGGGAACAACGACTCTGCTTCCCCATAACAGGCACCCCTTGTGGGCCGACAGTTCATGTTTGCGGGTTGTGTAGCCGGCGAATTCTGGCCCGGGGCTGCTGCTGGGCCATCCCCTCCACACCCAGTCCAGGACCCGGGAGATGACCCTATCTTTCTTGGAATGGTGTGCAACTTCTTGTGCCTGAATGGGGCGGTCGGGAAGCAGCTCCAGGCTCATAACCTCTTGTGCAGGTGCTGGGTCAGGGCCTGTTTCCGGTAGTGGTAGCCTGCTGAGGGCGTCCGCATGGCCCATCGCCTTCCCAGGTCGGTGAATCAGTGCATACTGGTAGCTGGCAAGGAAAATTGACCACCTGAGGACGCGAGGAGACAGCACTTGGGGGGTCTGCTTTTCGGGGGCAAACAAGCCAAGCAACGGCTTGTGGTCAGTCACCACGGTGAAGGGCCGCCCGTACAAGAAATCATGGAATTTTTTTACTCCCTTTACGATTGCCAGACCCTCCTTGTCGATTTGCGAGTAGTTCCGCTCGGTTGTGTTGAGTGTCTGGGAAAAGTACGCCACCGGTACCTCTCTTCCATCCGGGAGTTGGTGCCCCAGGACAGCTCCAATGCCATAGGGTGAGGCGTCGCATGCTAGCACCACCGGCAGCCTCTCGTCGAAGTGTGCCAAGACCGAGTTTGAGACAAGCAAGTCCTTGACTGCCTGGAATGCGGCCTCCTGGCGCTGGCCCCACACCCAAGGGGCCCGCTTGTCCAGGAGTCTGTGTAGGGGCTCCGCTACCGCCGCCTTGTGGGGAAGGAAGGAATGGTAAAAGTTCAATAGTCCCAAGAAGGCCTGAAGTTCAGTCTTGCTCTTGGGCGCTGGGGCATCACAAATGGCCCGTACCTTGTCCCCAGTTGGGTGGACCCCTTCTGCGTCCACCATAAATCCCAGAAAGTCCACCTGAGGCACTCCTAGTAGACATTTTTCCCGCTTCACCTTGAGACCCGCCGTCTGGAAACGGTGCAGAACGGTGCGGAGGCGGTCCTCAAACTCCTCTGGTGTGGGGCCGGCAATCAACACATCATCGAAGAAGGGGGTGACGCCAGGAATCCCTTTAAGGAGAGAGTCCATTATATTCTGGAATATGCCTGGTGCCACGCTGACACCGAATTGCAGCCGCTTTACCCTGAACGCTCCTCTGTGCGTCACAATCGTCTGTGCCTCTGCTGTGGCCTCATCTACTGGCAGCTGTTGATATGCTTGGGCCAAGTCCAGCTTGCCAAAAATTTTCGACCCAGCCAGGGTGGCAAGGACATGGCTGACCACTGGCACTGGGTATGCGTGGGCCGTGAGGGCCTTGTTTATGGTACATTTGTAGTCTGCGCAGATGCGGACCGAACCATTAGGCTTGACGGGTGTGACGATTGGGGTTTCCCAGGGAGCATTAGGCACCGGCTCCAGCACTCCTTGCTCTACGAGTCGGTCCAATTCCTCGTCTATACGGGGTTTCAAGGCGAACGGGACCCGGCGGGCCTTGAGCCTGACCGGTCGTACTGCGGGGTCAAGCTGTAGCGCAATGGGGGGGCCCGTATACTGTCCCAATTTCCCATCGAAAACCCCTGGAAATTCCTTGCATATGGCGTCCACGTCCACTTGTAAGCTAGTGTGGTTCACCCCGGTGACAGCTAGCCCCAGTGGTCCAAACCATGCCAATCCCAGTAAGCTAATGTAGGGGCCCTTGACCACAAGCAAGTCCAGTTGCCGCGTCCGCCCTCGGTATTGCACCCTGAAGGTCCCCACCCCCATTGTGGGGACCTTACGTTTCTGGAAGTCCCGGAGGGTGAATGGGGCCGGCCTGAGTTTGGGACCCCCAGTGGGACACAGTTTCCTTAAGGTCCTTGCCGAGATTATGGATAGAGTTGAACCCGTGTCAAGCTCCATGCGGCATGGGGCCCCCTCTATCTGTACCTCTACATAAATTTTCTCTACGTTGGGGTGGGGCAACTGGTATACCTGGAAGTCCGTGAGCTCCGTCGAGTTGCCTTGGTGCGTTGGGCCCCGGGACCTGGGGCTCTTGGATTGGTCATCTGATGCCTGGTGTCGGGTGGGCCGAGCCCGACACACCCGGGCGATGTGTCCCGATTTTCTGCACTGCCTGCACTCTGCGTTGCGGAAACGGCAGGTCCTCCTCTCGTGACTCTCCCCGCAGCTTGCGCAGTTCCCTCCTTCTCGTCGAGGCAGCTGTGGTCTGTGCGCTGCTTGAGTGCGCTGCTGTACTCGGTGCACCTCCTCCCTGTCGGATCCTGAGTCGTCGGTGAGGTCTTCATGGTGGACCCTCGGTTGGGATGGCAGGCTCGGCCGTGCCTCTTGGGTCGACCTCTCGGCAGCTTCTGTTGCCAGGGCCTCCTCCAGAGCGACCTGGAACGTTAGGTCCTTCTTAGCGTAGAGGCGTCGTTGCAGCTTCTCATCCTTCAGGCCACCGACGAGGCGGTCACGAAGCATGTTCTCCAGCTCTGAGAAGTTGCAGAACCGGGCGGCTTGGCGGAGAGAGGTCACAAACCCAGTTATGGTTTCCCCAGGGGCTTGCCGCTTTGCGTAGAAGGCATTTCGACGAGCCACCACTGAGGGCTGCGGCGAAAAGTGCCCCTTCAGCTGTTCCATTATTGTTTTGTATGGAACAGTAGCGACGTCTTCAGGCGCAAGGAGAGCCCGGGCGATTTCAAACGTCTCCTCTCCGCAGACGCTGAAGAATATCGCCCTCTTCTTGGCGTCTTCTTCGTCGGTGACCCCTTTGGCTTCTAGGAGGAAGGTGAAACGGGAGGCGTACGCTTCCCAGTCTCCAGATGCTGGGTTGAATGGCGAGAAGCTGCTGTTGGCTGCCATTCTGAGTTCCTTGTGCCCCGGAGCTGAAGCCTGGATACACGGTGCGAGGCAGCGGTGCGGCAGTTGGCGGTGCTGCGGTGCTGTGTGTGGCAGTCAGCTCAGCGGGATCCCACCTTCGTCGCCAGTGAAATATACTCAGAGTCGCAAAGTGATTTCATGCTCTTTATTCAGCTCATAGTGGTGAGGAGGAATGAATAAATGTCCCCTCACAGTATCTGCTTTATATACATTATTTACACAATGGGCTGCACATGATTGGCTAATTCTGGAATTCTACTGTAAGCCAATCAGGTTGTGGATTCACTTCTATCTGGAGCAGGATTGGGTGGTTCCTGCCAACCAATCATACTGCTGCATTGTTCTAGGACCAATCAGACTGCTGCATTCTGAATCCTATTGTTCTAGGACCAATCAGACTGCTGCCTTTTGGATCCTATTGTTCTAGGACCAATCAGACTGCTACAGTTTGGATCCTATTCAACTCAGTACATAACAGATGTGTTGTATGCAAAGCAGATATTATACTTGTGAACTGTGGTCCTACTCCTAGGTAGCATTTTGGACTCTAGTGCCCTAGCAGGAGATGTGTTAAAGTTCACAGCAACTGCTGTGCCCTAGTAGACATGGATAGGATTCAACTAAATAATGGCACTAGTAGGAGCCAGTGCAACAAGCTACTGAATGGGGCTTCCGTCCCTTCTCCCCCTCCCCCCCACCTCACCAACAAGACAACCCCCAGAGCACGCAGGGGGAGGGGATATAATTTCATCTGGCAAGCAGAAATATTTGTGCTGATGGAACAATTGCCTTAATGCAACATTGAATTTCACTCACTGTAAACAATTACTTCTTAACTAGAGGGACAGGGGGGAAATGAGAGGAACCAAAATACACCGTCATAACAACCAGCAACCACCTCATAACTACTGCTTTTTTATTACTATGGGATTCTAAGGAGCTGCATTGTCGTATAACACAAATATATATGTGCATGTTTGTGTGTGTGTGTGTGTGTGTGTGTGTGTATCTCTACACCCACTTATGGACAACATGCTGCAGCAGTAGGATTTTAAAGTGGAAATTCTATAGACTGATCATACAGGAATAAATTACTTCTTCGTATAAGCTGTAGCTTGGATACGTCTTGCCATCCTAATAAAATATTGTTGTAATGAAGTGGGGTCTGCACCAGCTCATTTTTACAGCAAACCCCATTGAAATGCTGCTCTCTGAGCCACAGCTGCAGAAGAATGATGATGCAGCTATGACCTGAATTCTGGAGCTGGCAAGTTCTCTTTATCAGCAAGAACCACCATCGTATATCTCCTGGCTTTGTGAGTCCCTCTGTGAGGCTCCTGCTGCCCCACTGTTTGGACTCCTACCTGTGTTCCCTGACCTTTTACAGTATAAAGTGTGTCAAAGCAAACAAACATCTCTCTTGGGGAGTGCTATTCACAGATAAAAATAGCATTCCACACAATCTAGGCCACAGACTGCCCAATGATATTGATAGAAAGCTTATTGAGCTCTGAAATAGGAAAGCAGAACCATTGTGGTAACAGGGGTTATACACTTTTATACAAGAAATAACAGTTCAGATACTAACAGGAAAGAGAGAGCAATGATTTCTCTCACACAACCTCTCCTCCCCTCCACACACGCACACTGCCCTGCCTAACAACACTTCCAGATTTGTGTAGAATGATGTGCCACCAAGTGTTTTTCAGTTGAAACAAGCACAGGTAAATCCATCTTGGACTCTTGTGCTATTCTTTGTCCTCACCCTAGAGATCTACCTCTTTGTCAGCCACTAATTAAGTCTTTTCAAGTAATTAATGCAACTGAAGCGTATTTGCATCCTTTCAGATGTATATTCAGCAGTATAGTGGAAGGGAATTAAGAGCAGAGAAATGGAGTTCTGGGAATCAGGACCACCCCCCTACCACAGCAGGTGTGCTAGTATCATCAGTTTGAGCTCCAGAGTAATTGATAGAACCTCCTTGCCCTGGCAAGGGACACGGGTGGCGCCAGTGGCGTAGCGTGGGGGGTGCAGGGGGGGCCGGCCGCACCGGGCGCAACATCTGGGGGGGCGCGCTCGCACTCGCAGCTCTCTGCCCCTACCTGGCTCACTCACTCTCTCTCACTGCAGCGCTGGCTGTGCGAATCCGATCCGAGCCGCTGGGTAGCCGCCCACTGTGGAGGGCGTGGGTGCCAGTCGTGTGGTGCGGAGAGAGAGCGAGGGACTATCTGGGGGAGGGACAGTGCAGCGGCCGCCCAGCGCAGCGCTGAGCGCGGGAGAGAACCACACCAGACCAGACCAGGCAGCAGCAAGAAGAAGCTGGCAGCGGTGGCAGGTTAGGGGTTAGGGGGCGCAAATTACTTGCCTTGCCCCGGGTGCTGACAACCCACGCTACGCCGCTGGGTGGCACTGTGGGTTAAACCACAGAGCCTAGGACTTGCTGATCAGAAGGTCGGTGGTTCGAATCCCTGTGACAGGGTGAGCTCCCGTTTCTCGGTCCCTGCTCCTGCCAACCTAGCAGTTCGAAAGCACCTCAAAGTGCAAGTAGATAGATAGGTACCACTCTGGCGGGAAGGTAAACGGTGTTTCCGTGCGCTGCTCTGGTTTGCCAGAAGCGGCTTAGTCATGCTGGCCACATGACCCGGAAGCTGTACGCTGGCTCCCTTGGCCAATAAAGCAAGATGAGTGCCGCAACCCCAGAGTCAGTCACGACTGGACCTAATGGTCAGGGATCCCTTTACCTTTACCTTGCCCTGGCCAGGGAATGAGGTGGTAATGATGCTTTCAAGCTTGATTGTGACAAATACCAAAGAAGATGTCAGAGAATAAGGAAAAAACCAACACGAGGTTGGATATTTTTTCTTTTTCTTTCATGGGCTTTCTCCCAGCACTTTAAATGGCAAAACTTCTTTGCAATACAGCTTGCATTTCTAATTAATAGCTAGTGGCTAGCTGAAGGCTAGCTTTTGTTAAAGCCTCACAAATTGTTCTACAAATTGAACCTATGCATCAGAGGTAAGTCCCACATAGTTCAATGGAGCTTAGTCCCAGGTAACTAAGCACAGTAGGATTGCACGCATGCTGAACCTAATAAATGGGGTATGTGTAATTAAATAAAATAGGTCAATACACCTGCCAGCATTTTTGGATTTTCCTTCAAAGTGTGGCTATTATGGCTGTCAACAGTGAGCTCCTGCACGTCAAAATGTATCACTCTACCACTCTACACATCCACTTCTGGAGCCTACATGTGTTGCCCCCTGTGAAGAAGCTGTAGGACAAGTTATCTGAGTCAGAGAAGAGGAAATTAAATTAAAACTCCACAACTTCTCACTCCCCTTCTGACTCCTTTCTCTTTAATTAACCTCTTGCCCTGTCTTTTATATACAGTTCACTAACTGCTCCTGTTTTCCAGCTCTCTTGCCTTGATCACATGTAGGGCATTGCCCATGAGAAGGTCTCTTGCAAGCTTCCGGAAGCATCTGGCCGGCCACTGCTTGAAAGAGACTGGCAGACTTGCCAGCTGTATCCTTTGTCTGATCCAATAGAACTACCGTGAAGTTAGCATTGTGTGGGAAACAACTGCATGGAACAGAAAAGACACACCTGCCAGCACTATTTTTAATAAACAAGCAGAATGAAGGTGGAAGACCTTACTCCCTGTGGAAGCAAGGTAATCTTGCAAGTTTTGCTTTTAGATAATTGGTTTAACTCTGTTGGGCACATTTACGTTTCTGCCCAAACCGGCAGAAATCTTTGTGCTTTCCCCCCCAAAGTGCAGCCCTCAAGGGAAGCTTTGAAAAATCATGTGGAGTTTTCATGGAGCGGCTGAGTGTGTATTCAGCTCAGAAATGGTCTTTATCCTAATTATCTAGGAACTCAAACATGGCTAAAGAAACAGTTGTTAGATCAAAGTTGTTATTTAAAGGTTATTTTTTGAAAAGGTAGGCTGCTCTTCCGGCCAAATGCTTCTCCATGCATGAATAGTAAGTCCACATGCTTTCTCAAAATAGGCTCATAGAATTGTAGCATTGGAAGGCACACCCAAAGCTTATCTAGTCCAACCCTTGCAATGCAGGAATCACAGCTAAGAATCCCTGTCAGATGACCATCCAATCTCTGTTTAAAAATCACAAATGAAGAAGAATCCACCACCAAACAGAACCCAGTTTACTTGCTGTCAAAGGCTGCATGCCCACTATCCTTTCACATATATGTGTGAAAACAGAACTCTCTCAGATGGCAATGGCCTTGTTTGCACATAACATGTAGCAATGCATTTGATACAAAGATTTCAGATTTGTCTTAAACCGAGCAATGATAAACCATGTTAAATGGCTTGTTGGGACTGAGGTGCATGCTGCTAAGTGGTCTCTGTCTTGCTCCTGGGAATAATCCTAAAGCTGAGCATGATGCCAGAGCCAATGCAAGGTTGGGGGTGAGTAGGAGTGGGGGGAGAAATTTGGTTTGGTCCACACCCTAATGCAAATCTACCTAAATGGCTCCTCCATAAATAATACACCTAAACCATAGCTATCCTTTGAAATGCACACGTCTCCAAATTTTCTAATGCAGTTCTCCAGCTAAAACTTGTGTCTTAAAATGCATATATTGGGAGGTGGGGTACACATTAAACATGTGTAAAATGCATATTTTAGCAGAGGATTAAAAATTTGTCCTATTAGAGGGAATTGTTTGCAAAAATGTGTATACTGGGAGAAATGAGAAACTTAGAAAAACTGAAATTGACGTATTGGTCAGTCCCTAGCAGTCAATACAATTTTTACCTGGCTGTTAAGGACACCCAAAAATTATGGGCTCCTGATTTTCTTAACAGAAGAAAAGGGGCAATGAATAAAGAAAGCATGATCCAGTAATGCAGATGTAGAAGGAAAGAATACAATGATTGGGAATTGAGCGAAATAATAGGATTCCTCCTCAAGGCAGGTGCCACCATGGGCAATACCACTTTCAAGTGCAGCATAAATTCACACTATCAGTGTTGACACATGGTGACAAACGTATCCATTTTTTTCCAATCTATTGCCTATGCACCAGCCTGCCATGTGTCTCTTACTCTAGAATTCTAATCATGAAAACCAATATTCATCATAGAAAGCCACATTCTTCTATTCAAATGACGTATGCATATTAATAAACATGTTTTAATCTACATGTGCTTATTTTGCATAACTTATTCTGCTTCTGTGATCTCAGGACTGCCAGGACTGCCAATCAATGGACTTCTAATCATGGTGTTTCAAAGTGGATGCTGTATCTTTGGTAATGTCACATAACCAGGTATGCTGTGGAAGGATAGAATAGCAATTCCAATAAAACAGATAAAAGATGCAGAAAATATGAGATGTACAATAGCTCCCTTTATATTTTTTGAAAGTGGGCTCATGCAAAGTTAAGAAGGAATGTCAGCACCAGAAACAGCGAAATAGTACAGTGAACAAGCTATGTGTCATTCAAAGGTGATTAGCCATGCTTTATCTTGATCAAACTAATTTATTTTCTGTACTGCATGCTTGTGAAGAAAGGAAAGACTGTATTTGTCTCTAGATAGGTAATGCTCCCTTTCGATCCCTGGTCCTTGCTTTTCCCACTACAATTTTATCCTGGTTTTTTTCCCTTTCCCCAGGTCCTGCAGCTTCACCTCTTCTGTGACCAGCTGCAAAGATTTGATGGACAGGAAATCTCATTATTTTGTAGTCACCCTCTAACTTGAAAGAGCTATGTCTGTCTCTCTCTCTGTATGTGTGTGTGCAGGTGTGTAGATTTGGGATGGTGTTAGGCACAGTCTTCTATGGTAATTAGCTAAGGAAACTGACTAGCTGTTCATGCAGAGCAGGAGGAAAATGTGACTAATGAGGAATGACTTTTGCCCACATCAAAGAAGGTGAAGTTGTTGGTGTTTGGTTTTTTTGTTAAAACCACCATAGGTTAGCAAAATCCACACTTATTATGTTGAAGAACATACCGTGTCCAATTCCAGGCACCATGAATTAATATTGATAAGCTGGAATGTGTGCAGAGGAGGGCAACCAAGATGATCAAGGGTCTGGAAACCAATCTTACGAGGATTGCAGGGATGAGCTGGGTATGTTTAGCCTGGAAAAGAGGAGACTAGGAGGAGATATTATAACCATCTTCAAATATCTCAAGGGCTGTCATATGAAAGATGGAGCAAGCTTGTTTTCTCCTGTTCCAGAGGGTGGGACTCAAACCAATGGCTTAAACTTACAAGAAAGGAGATTCCAACTAAACATCAGGAAGAACTTTCTGACAGTAGAACTGTTTGACAGTGGAATGGTCTCCCTCAGGAGGTTGTGGAATCTCCTTCATTGGAGGTTTTTAAGCAGAGGTTGGATGGCCATCTGTCATGAATGCTTTCGCTGAGATCTCTGCATTTCAGGGGGTTGGACTTCCACCTCTACAGTTCTATGATCTCTGAATGTATTAAAGAAAGTGCCTTAACTTCATCCCTGCTGTTGATCCCACTGAAAAATGTCGTTGGGATCTTTTGATATCTTGACCACCCAAAGCTTGCTTTGGGAAGGTGAGGTCTCCATTTACCCTTGAAATGGTCAAAGGACTATATTGGAAGAGTAAGAACATAAGCCCATACAAGGCCTTGTTAACAGCATTCATGATGGAAACCTAGAGGCTTACATGGAAATGGTCTTCAGTCTTTAAACAGTCTTTTTGCCACAATTTGTCATCCCCTAAATCAGGGATGGGGAACCTGTGGCCAGCCAATTGTTGTCAGACTACAACTCCCATCAGCCTCAGACAACACAGATGATGTGTAAGGATGGTATCTTGAAGGGTGATATTTTAGCAGAGGCTTAAAGATGCTGTACTTGCATCCTGCACAGAGTTAGACTAGAGGACCTCCACAGTCACTGGAGGGACGACTTCTATGATCCTTTTACAAATGGAGCAGAAGAAAACTCAGGCCTTCAATTGGTTGTTTTCATGGTACAGCAGTGGACAAAACAGAAAAGTGAAAAGAGCATCATGGACAGTAGCAGGGTGGAGCAGTGGTGGCACTTACCTGACCTCCAGAAGGGGGGTGAGGAGGGGCATGGCAGCAGTGAGATCAGCACTGCTCAAATGCACCAGGAGAGCCCATATGGTGCAACAGTGACCAATCTGCTACCCTACCCCACCATTCACTAATGGTCTTGTCCGGGGGTGGGGGGTGGGAGAGAACAATGTAACAGTATTTGAGCAACCCCCACCCTGCTGCATAGTAGCAAATCCTTCCTGTCACCTGAAACTATTTCACAGCCTGGACAAATTCACAGAAGCTACAAAACAATATTATTAAATATACATGTTTGTATATCAAAGTAGAAACACATGCATCAAGGAGATTATTGCATGACATCTTGTAACATTGAATAGCAAACTGTGAAGACATCTAGCCAACTGGATTTATTTTTTCACAGGTACAAATCAACACTGGCAAGCAGATAGCTGATTTTAGCATCAAATAAAGCATGTATCGTTATTTTGACTTGCAAAACAAAAAACCGGAAAAAATATGCTAAGAAGCTGCAGTGGACCATCTGTGTTTTAATTTTAAAGCAAAGGCCACAAGGACTTCAGGAAATTTAGAAAATCTATCTGCCTAAATGAGCATTATTTTTAACTTATACCATTCCCTCTGACTTGATTTGCTTTTTGGGTGAATATCCAGCCTTTTCAGGCAATATATCATACACAGCACTATTCTCCTTCTTGCATTACTCCCACAAAGGAGTCTCTTCACACAATCATGCCCCTGAAATTGTATGGCTTCGACCCCATCCCCTGACATCCATGCACTGAGCATGGATATCTGCCAAAAGGCATCCTTCATGTGTGGAAGGCTATTGGGAAGCTGTGTGTGTGAGCATCCTTCTTGCAGTCAGCATGTGGATGTGCAACTTTGGGGTGAGTCAGGAGCAGCACCATAGCATCCCTTCCTGCCATTGTGTTGAGACCCCTCCCTACAATTAACACTAACGTTTGCTCACAGGCACCATGCACTTCCTTAATTAGAAAGAAAAAAAAATGGATGGAGAGTTGGAAAACTTTTTATTGCTATTTAACATCAACTCTGGGCTCTTCCACACTTCCGTTTGTGATGTCCCTAGAAAGCACAGGTCCAAGCAGTTTTCCCCTTGCCCTGCTCCTTTCTGATGGAAAATCCACTCTTTAGCGATACATCAGAACAAATGGCAATCCAGGGAAAACCTGAATTGCCATTTGCTCCGATTGAGTGCTAAAGGGTTATTTTCCCCTTGGGTAGGGGGAGCAGTGGAACAAGAGGAAGTGTGGATAAGCCCTTAATCTTAGTCCAGATATTCCACACTAATTACAGGTCCAGTTCAAATTACTCTGCAGTTTAGAATCGGTACATAATTATTTTAGTAGCCCTCCCGCTGCTAAGCTGCCCCTTTCCCTGCTCCCACTGAAATGGAAAGGGGATACAAAGGTGGAGAGATGGAAGTTTGTAGCTGAAGGGGTTGGGGCCAAAGAAGTCCTAGGGCCTTGGTGGTTTCCCAAAAACCTTATTTGGAGCACAAGACCTTAAATTCGGATTGGGCTTAAGCTTAAAATGATCTGAGTATCCATCTGAATCAGGTGCAAATTAGTTCACTTTTGACCACTCCATTGCAAACTGACCAAGTGATGCTTAGCCTTCAATAGCAGGAATAAGGTTGTGGCAAACCCACATAGGAACAGCTGTCTTCCCATTAATTATTGGTGTTGTTGAGGATCTATATGTCAATGTGGGTGCCTCTGTTCATGCTGAATGCCTAAGAAGAGACAAGAGATATCCGGAGTTGGTGAGACATTAGAAAGTGTGTGTGTGTGTGTGTGTGTGTGTGTGAGAGAGAGAGAGAGAGAGAGAGAAGGATGGATGGAAGGAAGGAAAGGCAACATCAGTTCCCTGCTTCCTCCCCAGCTGAACTATCTCTCTCCTCCTACAGGACGATTCTCCAGCAAATGCCCTGTTGGCTGGACACATGGGTAGGTGAACAGTGTTGCCACTTTGCTACACAGTAAAATGATAGGAGGACACCAGTGCTTTAGACCTGTGCCTCTGACAGGCCTCCCCATTGACTAGTTTCTGCTTCAGTTTCTTAAAGAAGAGGAGCTAAAGCCATCGCTGCCCCCCTGAGGCTGCAGTGTATGTGGAGATATTGGCTAAATTCAATTGTCCAGCTCAATACATAAGTTAGCAGATAAAGATTTGGTAGACAAAGATTTTGACTATCATAGACCTGAACGATCAATTGGCTTCACTCCATTGAAACTTTCACTTCAATCCTACATCCATACTCAGAGGATTCTTCCTCAAGCATTCCATCAATGGGTCAATAAAGTGTTATTTCATGGGAGAGATGTTCTTTCCCATTAAATGTGGAAGGGAGAATGCCTAGATATAGATCTGTGGTTTGTTCTGCATTTGTTTTCATCAAATGCCATGCTTGCTGTTAACCACCACAGCAAACGTTAGCAGATGGCCATCTCAGGCCACTCCCAAATTGCTCAGCAACAGTTTGCAGAGTTTTCATTCTGTTAGATGAAGTCTCCAGTGATAGCAAGCTATTAAGAAATAGAGCACAAACATGCACGATTGTAGCCAAATGTTTTCAGAGTTAACGTGTTGGCAGTCCTTGTCAGTGCCAGCTCTGTGCAACGTTGTAAGCAATAACGGCAGCTTTCAAAATTTATAATAGTTTGTTGAAATAGGCCAGTGAGTGATTGGTATTCATCAGAGTCTGCACGAAATTTAACTGACCACTGGTATGCGTATAGTTGACTGAAGCCATAGCAATGTAATGCTCACTCAATAAAATAGATCTGAAAGACTCATCAACTGAAGAAGGTCTTGAAAGAAGCTGCATCTCACAGTTCTCCAGGGGTCTTGTTCATATTTACTAGAAAGGAAATCCAAATGGATTTACTTAGTCTTACTCTCAAATAAGTGTATATAGGATTGCAACCTTAGCATCTTTTCTGGGGGAATATGTGCAGAGGCAACACAAAAGTTCTCAAATTGCTTGGAAGGCTCAGTCCCATAAAATATGGCACAAACAGGGCCTGGCCAGCCGTATTCTAAGCCACACCGAGGCACTGGTCTCTGGTGGCAGATTGAAAGGGACCACGGAATACCCTAATTATTAAAGAAAGCGTATAATATATTGTCGGAATGGGAAACTAAAGATAAAGAAGTCAAGTCAGTAATGATTAAATGGGCACAGGACCTGGGTCATGATACACAATTTGAGGACTGGACAAGACTTTGGAAAGTGAATTTGAAAGTCATGGATTGCGTATTGTTGAAAGAGAACTACATAAAAATGATGTATAGGTGGTACATTACACCAGTAAAACTGGCAAAAATGTATAAAACAGAACAAAAGAATTGTTGGAGGTGTAAAGAAGGGAAAGGTACATTTCATCATATGTGGTGGGATTGTAAGATCTTTAAAACTTTTGGGAAATGATAAATAATGAATTTTTTTTAATGTTCAAAATAGCATTTGTCAAAAAACCAGAAGCATTTTTGTTAGGTATTTTAGGACAGGAGTTGCTGAAAGAAAAATGGACTATTTATGTATGCTACAACGGCGGCAAGAATTCTAATAGCTCAGAATTGGAAAAATACCATCCAAAACACAATGACAAGAAAAGCTGATGAACTATGCAGAGCTAGCAAAGTTAACAGACAAACTATGGGAAAAGGACAACAGTGATTCTGAAAAAGAATGGGAACCCTTTACAACATATTTTCAGAAACAACAAAAGGAAATGGACTCACTGGAAGGATTTAAATGAACATTTACAACTTTATTCACAAAGAATAAGAAGTATAGCAATGGGATAACATAGTTTTATATACAAACAGCAGATTGTAACATTTGATGTAACAAACCAGAAATGGAAGTTGAGGGAAGTCAACAGCTAGGGGAGAAATGGAAAACGAATATTTGGTAAAGATATTGGATGTTTGTTTTGAGAAAAGAAAACTAATAAAAAATAATTATAAGAAAGAAAGAAAGAAAGAAAGAAAGAAAGAAAGAAAGAAAGAAAGAAACCACAGAATGAACACTTCCCAGTGTATACTGAAACCTTTTTAGAACTGTCTGAATGAGTGCATCCATCCCTTGTCCAATTCAAGCCCCTGTTGCCAGCAGCTGAATAGCTGCTTGGACAAAGCCTCATGAGCTGGTCTTTGATTGCATGTGACTAGGCTTCTTGGTTCAAACCTTCATTTTCAGACTTGTAGAGCACTGTAAACTGAAGAAAAGAGAAGTGCTGGAGGGGACAGGGACATCTCAGCCCATGTTTGCTTGCATATGAGTAAAGCTAATGTCCCTACAGGGCTAGTGTGAATGTGCATTCCGTGAATGCACTTCTCCTTTTTATTTCTTCATTACATTTGTATACTACCCATCTGTAGATTTCACGGTGGTTCTAAACGTAAAAGACATTCTTGTGTTGCCACTCTCTGGACCTCTCATGGGAGAGGCACATGAAGAAGGGCCTCAAATGGTGATCTTAGGGTCCAGGCAGGTTCATATGCAGAGAGGCAGTCCTTAAGATATTTAGGCAAGAGACCAGTCCAGCACCTCCACTGCCACACCTGCCGATGTAAAGGAGAAGTAGAGCTGTGTGTCATCAGCATATTGCTGACAACATACTCCAAACCTCTGGATAACCCCACTCACTCTGGACCTTGTTTTCTCAGCTAGGCAGGAAGAGAGTGATCTGAAAATGGGGGATATTGACATCAGTCCCTTGTCATGGACAGATCACTTCCTGTTGAGATTTAGTCTTTCAGCACCTTTCCCCCTCTGCAGAGATAGAGGACTTATGAGGATGGTCCACCGTCAGAGGGTGATGGATCCAATGGGTTTCCAAACAGCTTTGGGGGATTTTCCAGCTGATATGACTGATGCTCCTATCAAAGCCCTAGAGCAGTCAAATGGCTCAGGCCGTTGACACAATAACCCTTGAGTGCTCTCTCCCACTTCGTGGAGCCCACTTGCCTCCCTGGTATACTCCAGAGCTTAGGGCAAAGAAACAAGCTGGGAGATAGCTCAAACACGACTGGAAGAAAGAGCCTCAGATATAAATTTTGCAATTTTTTCAGTATCAGGCAAAGACTTTATTATTATTATTATTCTCCCAGGAGTTTAATGAGTTTTGAGGTCTGGGCTTTTTAAAGTTTGAAAAACCCATTTGTATTTAATTGCATTGCTTCATCTTTGCTATGCTATGTTTTATATCGCAACTGCATCTTATTGTTCTTGCTGTCTTTTACACTGTGATTTTTTTATTGTTATTTTTTTTCTATAAGAAAGAATGTACACATTCCAAAGAACTGCAGTTATGAGGCAGCAGAGAAATGCTGAAAATAAATAAATGATTGATTTTAAGAATAATAATACTTGGTCTTATGTTTGGAAGAGCTCTAATGATGAAGGCAAGGATCCAACCTGGTATATTTGGTAGACTCAGGGGTGAAGTTCAGCATTTTTATTTTTTGTGCATCTGAGGACAGATCCCAGGGCCATACTTTCATTTAAAATATACATGACTGAGAGGGGAAAAAGGCCTTTCCCCTTGCATGGCCAATCTACAACCATTATGTTTTCCACCGGATTTTGCCTCCTTTTTCCAAGATGGTGGAAGCTGAACTTTTATATCCACAAAAATGCTAAGGAACAGACTTCAGAGAGCCAATGTATTTCTTTCATATTTATTCAGCTAAATTTCCACTTAAATGGAATCTTGTGCACATTTGTGTCAAATAGGTGCTTTGGCCTTGTTAAAGAAGGTAAATGTTGTTTTGTTTACTTATTTATGAAAAACTTTGCATAATTTAAAGACATGAGTAAGTTGTCCATTTACTTCCCACAAGATCCTCATATGCTTAAAATGTTAATGCCCAAAGCAGTGGGAGAGAGGGTGACATTAATTCATGTATATGTATTTTATACCCAGACATCTCTCAGAAACCAAGAAAATTCTTCTGTACAAAGTTCTAGGGAAACAACAGCTGCATAAAACATTCAGCATTCTCTAAGCACCCAGAAAGCCTTGTCATTTGCTGACTTACAGAACCTAAAGTAATGGAGCATTATTTTCATAAAGAGCTGCTATTACAAGCCAGAAAGCATGGGTAAGTATTGACTAAATAGGTAAATATGATCTACAGTGGTACCTCGGGTTACAGACACTTCAGGTTACAGACTCCGCTAACCCAGAAATAGTACCTCAGGTTAAGAACTTTGCTTCAGGATGAGAACAGAAATTGCGTGGCGGCGGTGCGGTGGCAGCGGGAGGCCCCATTAGCTAAAGTGGTGCCTCAGGTTAAGAACAGTTTCAGGTTAAGAACGTACCTCCAGAACGAATTAAGTTCTTAACCTGAGGTACCACTGTACTTTATTCTGATGTTTACCTTTCTGGTGTATAACCTTTGCACTCACTGCTTCCAAATCCAGGAGTCCAAACCAACATAGGAATATAGTAAGCTGCCTTAAACTGGCTCACAAGGAGAAGATGGCAGCCATTTGCTCCTCCCTATGCTTTTTTGGTTAGTGTGGAACACCAGCTAAGTGGAGGTTTTGCTTAGTGTGCCATCTAAACCCAAGACCCCGGTTAAGGTCTTTCCTCCTTAACCAGCCCCTGTAACCATAGGAAAAGACTGCCGTTTATGGTTGAGAAGGGAAGACCTCCTTAGTTAATTATTTTTAAATATTTTCATTCATAGCTGATTCCTAAATATATATTAAAGTCCAAACATTGAAAAGGTTGGTCAGCATGTGCAGTAGTAGAGTCAAATGCTCTCTATGCCGTGGACAGCTGATGTGATGCCCTCCAGATGGTGATTGGCTGCAACTCCCATCAGTCTCAGCTAGCAAGGCCAATGGGCAACGCTGCACCATGAGGGCACCACAAGGGTTACTCCTACTCTACACAAGCATATTCCAGCTCTGTTGCGCCCGTAAATATGTGGAGATAATCCCATGATACGCATATAGACTACTCAGAAAAGGCCTCCTCCTTGTGAGCTTGGCAGGTGCAACTCCAGAAAGTGCGTCAAGCCTTATTCATTGAAGGATTTACTTGTCAATGGATGATTTAAGGTTACTGACAGTTTTATCAAAGCCTTGCCTGCAGGCTAAAGGAATAACACATCTTTAAATTCTTCTAAACGCATGAAGGTCATCAAGATTTATGGTTTACCCATGTGTAAATACCATTATTTATAGCTGATCCCCTTGAGGATGTTCAGTAACCTTTCTGCCGTGGATGCAAGTGAAGTAATCAGCCACGTTAAGAAATCTCACACATTAATCGCTGAGAGCTGTGCCCAGAAATTGACAGCCACAATACCTCCCCCCCCCCATCTCTCCCATTATCCACGAGCTTGTTGTAATGAAGGTGCTTCATTCTCACAGCAGGCACTGAACTCTAAATGAACTTGAGAGGGATTTTTGTCAGCCAAGTACCACACTGAGCTGGTCTTGAGCACACAGCGGGGAAAGCAGTGTTTGTACATTGGGCTCTGTGGAATCTTCACCAGAGAAGCTCTCTCAATGACGACCTATGGTAAGTAATAAATGTTACTTCTGAACTGGGATTGCGCTGGGGAAGGGGAGAGAAGATGCAAATAATGGTTTTGCTCTGTTTTTGTAGCGCAAGTAGTGATAGAATCGGTTCATTTCAAATTGGAGAAGCTGCTCGCCTTCAGTCCCTTGAGGTTACAATTTTTTAAAAAATGGGCTGGTCCACACTATTCATTTAAACCATGCCCAATGCACATTTAAAGCACCTGACTCCCCCCAAAGAAGCCTGGGAACTATAGTTTCCCTGTCACAGTGCTAACATTTCCAGCACAGTGTTTATGGGTTTTTAAAAAATGTTCTTTTCTTTTCAAGGAATATGTTTGCATCATTTTTACCAATAGAAATAAATAAAGCTTGTCAGAAGAGAATGATCTTTTAAAAAACTATTATCAAACTCATAGTGAACCTTATTAATCAGGCAAAGACCTGACTATAGACAAACATTTTTGCCTGATGGCTAAAGATACAGAATGGGATGCACAGGATCATATTCACAGCCAGGAGGTCCCTGCACAATCTGGGGTCCCATCTATGCACACAGAGCCAGCATGTGTATAGCTGTATGTACATTAAGCCTATTCACATACATTTTGCAAAGACTGAGGGTGGAATCAGTAGGTGTGATCTCATTCCCATTCAGTCAGCACAAATTAGAATAGCGGTATGATCTCTCTCGGTGTGTGTGTTGTCAGAATACGCCTCTAGGGGCCCACGCAGCCCCCGGGATGAGACAAACCTCTCTGGGCATGTTCCTGGTGTTGCGCAGCTCCGGGACGTTCATAAATCATCAGTCCTGGGGTGCTCCAGCAACACATAGCAGATGCCTATGTGCATGCACACTCTGCAACAGGACAAAGCAATCATGGTATATTCTCTCTTTTTTTTTTTAAATATTTATTGGGGTTTACAATAAGAATAAATATAACAAGCAGTATAACAAATATCTTAACATACTTTCACATTTTATTTTTTTTTGGACTTCCTCACATCTCCCGCTCCCACTTTCATCGTTATAACTTTTTACCAGCAGTTTATTATCTTATTTACATTCTTGTATCCCATCTGTATATTTATAATCTTATAATTCTCAAAAAGGGTTATATTTTCTCAATCTCACTTATTATCTTAAGTCATCTAAGTTAGTGGTGCTCAATTATTTATGATCT
Organism: Podarcis pityusensis; assembly: GCF_964106645.2. Classification (NCBI taxonomy): domain Eukaryota; kingdom Metazoa; phylum Chordata; class Lepidosauria; order Squamata; family Lacertidae; genus Podarcis; species Podarcis pityusensis. The sequence continues at coordinate 66,526,248 of NC_138029.1, read as the reverse complement.
AGCATCCTGCTTAGCATTCACTCAAATTGCAATGTTTTTGTAAATAATTCTTAAATTTCTTCCAATCCTCCTCCATCTTCTCTTCTCCCAGGTCACGAATTCTGCCGGTCATCTCGGCCAGTTCCATGTAGTCTATCAGTTGCATCTGCCATTCTTCCAGTGTGGGTAGATCTTGAGCTTTCCAGTGCTTTGCAAGTAGTATCCTTGCTGCTGTTGTTGCATACATAAAAAATGTCCGGTCCTTCTTTACCACCCCTTGGCCGACAATACCCAAAAGGAAGGCCTCTGGTTTCTTTGTGAAGGTATACTTAAATACCTTTTTCAGTTCATTATAAATCATTTCCCAGAACGCCTTCACTTTAGGGCAGGTCCACCAGAGGTGGAAGAATGTTCCTTCACTCTCTTTACATTTCCAACACTTATTATCAGACAGGTGGTAAATTTTTGCAAGTTTGACTGGGGTCATATACCATCTATATATCATTTTCATTACATTTTCTTTCAAAGCATTGCATGCAGTAAAGTTCAGCCCAGTACTCCACAACCTTTCCCAGTCCTCAAACATGATATTATACCCAATGTCCTGTGCCCACCTTATCATAGCCGATTTAACCGTTTCATCTTGTGTATTCCATTTTAACAGCAAGTTATACATCCTTGAAAGTACCTTGGTCTTTGGTTCTAACAATTCTGTTTCTAGTTTCGATTTCTCCACCTGGAACCCTAGTTTCTTATCATTTTTAAAAACTTCTTTAATCTGAGCGTAATGTAACCAGTCTCGCACTTTATCCTTCATTTTCTCCAAACTCTGCAATTTCCAGTTGTCTCCATCTTTTTCTAGTATTTCCCAATATTTTGGCCATTTAGCCTCCATAGCAATCATGGTATATTCTCACCTCAGCGCCGAGAGAGAAAAGGAAGTGAAAAGTACAAAAACACAACAGAGCGGAAGATATAAGGCTAGCTTCCATTCTCAGGCTTTCCAGCCTAGAAAGTAATCACAGACATGCGACATGAGGAATGACATGCTAATGTGTGTGTGTGTGTTTACACAAACATATACAGTGGTACCTCGAGTTACATACGCTTCAGGTTACATACGCTTCAGGTTACAGACTCCACTAACCCAGAAATAGTGCTTCAGGTTAAGAACTTTGCTTCAGGATGAGAACAGAAATCACGTGGTGGCGGCGCGGCGGCAGCAGGAGGCCCAATTAGCTAAAGTGGTGCTTCAGGTTAAGAACAGACCTCCGGAACGAATTAAGTACTTAACCTGAGGTACCACTGTACTAGGAGCTGTCACCCCTGCTTGTATTGCACACCAACCCTGCCTGCTCTCATCCCTTTGCCAAACCCCAACCCCTTACACCTCACCCAAACCCCACATCTCATTCCACCCCCCAGCCAAGGTCCACAAAGTTTCACACGCTTAAGGATGAGAAGCTGGGAGTTGCCTAACTGAAGCTGAACCTGAATATGTCACAAGGATTGTCCTACTTGTAACCACATTGCACAGAGAAATCACATGTTCACAGTCCAATCAAAGTTCAGTACTTTTAAGTCCCATTGACCTCAGTGGAATAGTAAAGTAAAATAGTAAAATACTAAACCTTACCTAGGAGTAAGTCTGATTGAACTCCATTGGACTGTAAATAACCCCAACTTCAGCCAAAGAGGCTTAAAAGTCCTTATCTTAGATTGTGATAAGTAACCAATGTGTTATTTTGTACTATACTTTAGAAAATTACTTATGATGGCAATCTAAGATAAGTGCTTTTCAGATAAGCACTATTGTTACAGGGATATCAGATTTCCCAAACACTCAGAAGTGCAGTGGAAAATGTGATGACTCCGGCAAGAAAAGCGCTACTTGGAGAAAAGACGCATGAATTGTGTGAAATGAATGTGCATATTACACTTACACACACACACACACACACACACACTTCCAATGTGAATGAAGAGTAAACACTGTGTCCATGTCAGTAACAACAAGATTATCCAGGCCTTGAGAAATTGTAAAATTCCTTTAAATTACCATAATACATGCCATTTGAGTATACCTCAAAAATGCAGTATCATTATCAGTTATTGTTAAGCTGAACCTGGAGAAGCCAAGGAGATAAACACTACCCTTTATTAGCTGGGGGGGGGGGGGATTAAGGGTTTCAAGCTGAGATGCAAATATGAAGTCCCCAGGTTGAAATTATTTCTGTCCAGGGTTATTGTGAAATTGTTGTTTTGTATATGAGATTGTCTTGCATAGTTCCCAAGGCAATCCCAAACAGCTTCCAAGCCAGAGGCAGTTCAGATCTAAAGCCCCTTTTGCAAAACATCTATGTCTTTCGATGAGATTAAATCCTGGCCAGGAGCCTCCAGCTATGATTTCTTGCATCTTGGGGATGCAAACAGCAACAGCCAGGGGAAGGGAGATGAAACCGCAACACTACAGTGCACCCTAGGATCCATGGGGAGGGGGAGTGGCTGGATGGATTGGTGCTAGAATGGACATAGCAGCTCATGGAGGCAACAGATGAGGGTCAGGAGTGGGGGAATTAGCTGCCAGAGCAGCCAGGGAGGAGGTGGAAGATGTCCAGGAGCTCCCCTGATGGACAGAGGACACACCTGGCCCAAAGAATTCCCTGGTTCTGTGATCATGGGTGGAGACCTAAACAGGGTGCTGGCCATGGGGGCAGCTCCGTCTTGCTGCCTCCCATTCCCCCTCTCTGTTCCATGATCCAAGTGGTGCTGGTCATTGTGATGGGGGCAGGTAGCTCACGCTCATGCCACCTGTCCCACTGCTGAGGGAGAGGAGTGCCTGAAAGAAGCCTGTGCATGGGTTTCAGGATCCTGGTGGTCTCCATGTGCAATTATTTACATGGCTGTACTGTGTTGCATGTGGCTGTGTGATTGGTGAAGCGTGTGATGGGTGTGGCTGGGGTCCATGGCATGCTTGGCTGACACATGTTGCTGGGGACGCCACACACATCACTCCGTGTGTTTATATGCCTGTGCTGGTGTTTTCCTGCTGTGGCGCTTGTGCTATTTCTGCATGGCATTGTGTTGGGTTGAAATAAACGACAGACGAGTGGCAAGGTGTCATACGGGAGGCATCTCTCGAGCATGTCTCGGAGAGTCCCTTTTATTGAATATTACAGCATTACCACATATGTGCTTGTTGCTGATTGGTTAACACAAATACAATGCGAAGGTTGAATATAGGTATTAATCATCAATAGATTAAAGGTTGGGAACGGGAACACAGAATTGGACAGGCGTGAAACCTCCTTATTAAACTATTAACTAGTGATTGAGTATCAAGACTTAAACTATTACTAATGATTGATATTGCATGACATGAAAGAACATAACAATCGCGTTCCGTAGATGTGGTCAACAATGCGTTAAGAACAGGTCAGGGTACTGAACTCAATGTGAATTGATCAGAACATTCCCAGACCCATGCGCAGAGGCAAAAACTTCCCAGCATCTCCCCCTTTCTTTTCTTATTTGCGAGGTGTTACTATATGATTTCTGGGTGAATAAGACAAAAATACTTCGGGATACGTGGTATGCCAGCGCATGCCTGAAATAAGTTCGCCAGGGTGGATGGGACAAAAATACTTCGGGATACGTGGTATGCCAGCACATGCCCGAAATAAGTTCGCCAGGGTGGACGGGACAAAAATACTTCGGGATACGTGGTATGCCAGCGCATGCCCGAAATAAGTCTGCCCACATCTCCCCTATCATTTACAGGCAAAAACTTCCCAGCAGCATTGCAGTGCATATACACCTGATTAGGGACTTGGGAACACTCTCCTATGTGTATCAATGGTTGGCTGCTGTTCCCATGCTGATACCTGCTGAGTGGCTGCTCTTTTGGTTTCCTGGGGTGTTAATCCTTGCTGGGCACTTTCCGGTCCCTGGGGCTCATCATAGGGACATTCTAGAGATGTAGAATAGAATGTCCCTATTTTCTGAGGGATGTTGCAGGGTATGGATCTGGTGTAGGCCTCATTTACATGAGCTTGCTGTGTGCCAGTTCCTTGTGTGTAGGACTGTCCTCTTAATTGTACTTGTATAATGTCCCACAACACAAAGTTGTCTGGGTGGCTTAAAACAAACAAGTTCAATGCAAGTTAAAACATAAAACCATAATGAAAAGCAACACAAATGCAACAAGAAAACAAAACTCAGCACAGCCCGGCCCTGAGCTGAAGCACAAACAGAAATGGCTTTCCCTTTCAGCTGAAATAAAACCCTGGACTGTTAATTCAAGAGAGGTTTGAATGCATGACAGGCAAAAGCCTCCTAAGCTTCTCCCCCTCCAAAAAAAAACCCCCAAAACATTTGAAAGGTCAAAGATGCAGTTTACCCAAGTGTAAATACCAGCCACAGTAAGCATTGCTGCAAATGCTAGAGCTGCTTGACCTTTTGCCAAACATGGTGCAATAACTGCTGCCTAAAACAACAGAAAACATTATGCAGAACATTATAACGCAGCAATTAAAAAAAGGCCGCCACTAATCTTCCTATGAATGTGTGCTCTTTTCCGTTACCCCTCTATGCCATGGAATTACAAGATTGGTTGGTGATTCTGGTGTGTTTTCCTCAAACCATTTCTGCTTCTCTTAAATGTCATTTTTCAAATGGGGAATCCCACTTGCCCTATAATATTTGTGAAATGATGCCAGAGGAGATTCAAGTGCGCAACAAAGGAACTTAGCACTGCTGGGCAAGACTTACGTCAGCAGAGGGATGGTATGAAGACACATGAGGCCATTTCCTTCCCAAAGCTAAGCAGGTCTGAGTCAAGTTAGTACTTAGATGGGAGACTAACTAGAAACTACATTGCCATGGTTCCATGATGGAAGAAAGGTGGGTTATAGTTAAAGTAATATGACTAGTCCATGTTTCCACATCCATCCAGCCAGAGGAGGGACAATACAAGCTAGCTGTTAATGAAAAACAGTAGAGCTGAGCTGTGTTTGGGGAGCTTTTTACATTTACAGCATCAGAGCTGCCACTGTGGTCTGGAAAGACAATGTGGAGTGGGGAAGTGGATTTGGTTGCCCACTGTACTGTTTAAGGTGAGTTTTCCTGTGTATATTTTTAAAGAAACTCTAGAATTGGCCTCCACCCAAAGAAACCAAACCTAAGTAGGCACTGCACCCCTAGAACATCATCCTCCCAGAAAAGAGGAGAGTGTAACAGAAGGCATGAGGATAAATTTGATTCATTTCCCATTTATAGGCAAACCTACCTTTTCACTTTCCAAAACGATAGAATAACAAAACATAGCCATTGTTCAAAATGTGCACTTTCCTGAATTTTGTAATGCAATTTTCCAGCCAAGTAATATGTACCAAAGATATAGATATAGTGGAGTAAAATGTTTAAAGAAATGCATATCTTAATGATGATAGAATGCAAAAAAATAAATTATTTTAGGAGAAATTTGCATTGAAAAGCTGAGGAATTTTCATGAGGACTTTAAAAAAATGCAAACTCATGTGGAAATGTGGAGAAGTGAAATTGTTTTTATTTTTAAAAAAACAATGCCGGCATGATCTATTTTGATCTACCTATTGTTACAGATCTGAGGTAACAGAGTTTGAGCACGCAAGGGCACCCATAACTGTTAGCGTTAGTAAATATTAGAAATTAATAAATAGTAGATTTAGATCATCTTTGGTGTATTGAAAGGAAGAAGCCAGGCCCTCAACTGAGATAGAAGTCATTAAGAATGACAAAAGGTACCGGAAGCAAGTCATTAATCCATCAATGGGAACCATCAAACAGACAAGAGACTCTGCTGGTGAGAGGAGGAGGTTGCCAAAGTGATGAGGGCAGGCTGTGCCCACAGTATAAAAGTGTTGTTTTAAATAAGGCTTGGGTTTTTCTGGCAAGGATCTTTAGGCAGGAGAAGGGTGGAGCCAGAATTCCAGGCAGAGGCCATGTGGGGCAGAACCACCTTAGCAAGCAAGAGGCACTGATGCTGCCCTGCTGTGGGGAACAATATGTAATGCTCTGAACACTTTCCAAAAGTAGATCTAGGTATAAAAATGTGTACAATAAACCATATTTCTTAAAGACACTAGTCTCTGCTGTGCCTTGATTTTGCAACAGAAGCATGACACTTGGTGAGTTCCTGGAACCCCCAGGAAACATGCTGCCACTAGGCAAAGGTGGCGCACAACAGTTGTAACCCTATATTTGAGCATGATAACTGGAAGAAGCAAATGCCCCCCCTTAAACTTGTGATCTCATTTGAATCTAGGCTACAAATTCCAAAGAAGTGGACTCGGAGAGGTGAAAAGGCAGCAAATTCCTGGGCTCACCATGTGCAGCCCTCAGAGCCACAGGTGTGAGTCACAATAATCACCCATCCTTCATGCACAGTCAGTGGAGCTTCTAAGTATATCACAGTTTAGTCATCCAGATGGAAAATGAACCATAAAGGGTCAGAAATATGGCAGTGAACTGGATGAGGACTGTGTGTGCTGTTGTGGGCATTAAGCTATCAGAACACAGCACCCACCAGATGGTACTAAGTGGTAATTTATATGCCCAAGATGTCTTGCTCCTCTGAAACATAGAGCAGTGAGTACCAGGAAAGAGTCAATGCCAAAAAACCCCCAATTTATTTCTTTTTTTAAAGAAAGAAAGAATACATTACACTGAGTGAACAGGTTCTCTTTTATCCTGTCAGAGCCAGTAGGTGAACTGACAGAACTGGATCATTGGTTCTTCCTAACAGAAGTGATTCAGTAATGGCAGCTTCCTTTTAAAATAAGGAATGTTCCAGCATTCCTTTCAAAAATGATACAGCAGCAGCTGGTACCCTTCAAAATATTTATTTGTTCTCTAATGTATATTATCTTATGCATAAGCACAATTAACCTATGCATAGACTTCACATAAAATGAGCATCTAGGGCTTCTGAAGAGATATGATGTAGGGTTGTTGAGACAACGAACAGGTAAAAATCTAATATTTGACATGCACCCCTTATTTTTTGTTAGGACATTAGGCACCCATGTGTTTTATTCAGTGCTTTTTTCTGGGGGTATTCAAGGCCACACCATACCAGCAGCTACACCACACGGTGAGCCAGTGTGGTATAGTGGTTAAGAGCGGTAGACTTGTAATCTGGTGAACCGGGTTCGCGTCTCCGCTCCTCCACATTCAGCTGCTGGGTGACCTTGGGCTAGTCACACTTCTCTGAAGTCTCTCAGCCCCACTCACCTCACAGAGTGTTTGTTGTGGGGGAGGAAGGGAAAGGAGAATGTTAGCCGCTTTGAGACTCCTTCGGGTAGTGATAAAGCGGGATATCAAATCCAAACTCTTCTTCTTCTTCTTCTTCTTCTTCTTCTTCTTCTTCTTCTCCCCCCCCCCCCCATGTGACACTGTAACAACTTCATGGTGAGTACCAGCACCATTTTTGCTCTTAAAAAAAGCACTGGTTTTATTCATTATTTTGGCTTTCATCATACTGATGTTGCACATTTATTGAGATCTTAAGGCACTGGTTTTTTTAAAAAAGCTATAAGGAAAAAGTATGTTTTAAAATATATTTATTAAATATTCATCTTGCTTTTTAATAGCAGCTTCTCGTCCTTTTGCTGGCAGCAAATAGCAGCTTCAGAGAAGCAATTGTCATTGGGAATATAATGCAGGAAGCCCCAAGGCTAAGGTCCCAACTGTGGCTGCCCAAGGCACACATTAAATGTATAGTGCATTTCATGTATCATGTCTTTTGGCCCAAAGTTTCCTGCTTTTATGGAGAGGCTCTTGTAGAAATCACCTCTCTTCAAACAGATATTTTTATGGATTGCCATCCCCTTGGCCTCTTGCCACCGGCATCAGTAAGGAATGGCAACTTTAACTCTGGAGCTACAGTAATAGATATAATTTCTTTTTCAAAGGTCACAGTAGCATCAGCCCATTTCCTGCCCAGCCAGCTAGAGCAACGGGGATTTCCTGCATCTCATGCTCCCCCCCCCCCGTCGTCCTCTGCCCAGAAAGGAAAGGAGAAAGATTGCTAAGTTTGTCTTGAAAGATGAAAAGGCCAGCTAGACCTACAGCCATCCCAGTGTGAGGACTGCCAATGAAGAACTGCAGGCCCCATAGAATTAACTGGACTGCTGACCTTTTAGTTGATGCTGTAAATTATTTCATTCTCTGGTGAATTTGTCTCTCAAGCAAGCCAGCATCTATGTTTGAAAGAAAACAAACCATGCTCTGAATTCTGTGCAATCCTTCCTCTCTTTGGCAAAATATTAAGCTAGAAGAAGAATATTCTCCAAAAGGGGCTTACAACTTCATGCCTCCTAAATTACAAAATGGAGATTTAGGAATAAGGAACCTTCTTTCTCAATAAGCAAGTGTTATCTTTTATTGCTTGCATTTTTATTGTTTTTGCCAATAAGTCTGGAAAACCTTTGGTTTTGCTGTGAAGCAGCACACTAAGAGCAGCACCTCACATTCTATTGAAGTTAATTAATATAATTGGGCTAGCCTACGAGTTTAATGGCATATCAGACACAAACTATGGTGGTCATGTGCACCCTACCAGAAAAGAGGAGGTGTATCATCCAAAAAGACATTTATGGATTTAGAATCGGTATCAGGGCTTTATTCTTTTGCTCTGGGTTTCAAATTCTCCAAGCTCTTTTATTAAGAGCACAGTTAAATCTTAGTACTGTGGACAACTGGGAGGGTTGCTGTCAATCCATGATACTTGCTGATTGTTTCTTGTGCTGCTCAGAACCTTCCTTGTACCAGGGGAAGTGGAGAGATGGCACCGCCAATTGTTCTGACTCAAAACCTATTGAACCACCCTGATCTAGCTACTTAATAGCCTCAACTCACAGAGGGCTCTTGCCTGAAGTATCATCTATGAAGAGAGCCTGCATGAATCAATAATGCATGGGGTGGGGGGCCCATGACAAGGAGAATGTGCTTTTGACTCAGTCATCTGGAGTCTCATGAGAGAATCCAGCCCATTCTCAAAAGCCAAGTGAGTTAAACATTCTCTCAGAGCTCCATGCAATTACTCTCCATTTAGATTGCAATCGTGGGATTTGTTTCCTTGGATGGATTTTTCTTGTTCTTTGTTTCCCAAGAGCAATGTAAAAGATATCAGATCAAGCCGCCACTTAGACACACTCATGTGTGGCAAAGAGCCAACTTGAGTATGGAACTGTGCAGGATAATCACCTGCCATTTCTTCCTCATCAAAGGTAGGTTCCACATGGAAGGCTGAGCAGTATTATCCATTGGTTCACAGTGTCAAAATAGAAGGTCTAGGTAGATTGCTAAGTTCTACCACTTTCCAGGAGAGCAGAGGGTCTCAGGATGTGAACTGAAGGCACACAACACCACCATCTTGTTGAAGCTAATCATTGTATTGAGGAGCTGTGGGGAAAGAGCTTGCAAAGGAGCACCCTGCACCCCGCAGGATCAAATCCTCCACTCAACAGCTGTTGACCCTGTTTGATTCTGAGGGGTGCTGCTTCAGGGGGTGGGCATTGGCCAGGAAGGAGAAGTAGGCATTGGCCAGGAAGGAGAGGTAAGGTAGGAAAGATATGAAGAGCACCCAAGGGCATCTACATGCATCAACACTCACACACCGTGCTTGTCTTCCTTTTGGAAGAAGCAGGTGGCTCAGCAAGTACCTCTCCTTTCATTCTATGTCTTTTTGCTGCTGCTCCTACTTCCTGGCCAACAACTCCTCCTTCTCTTCTGCAGTGAAATGAAATGTCACCTACTAGCAGTCAGTGGGTCAGTGAACGTGGAATGGCATTGCGTACCTGGCTTCTGGAAAGCAAGTGTCATTGCTATTTACTGAGAGGACAGGGGGAAAGTGCAGGGAGTGAGGTGTGGTGCAGGCACAGCGGCAAAGCCAATCTGGTGCCCTGATACTGCACCTACACTGTGCCTCACCCCCTCCTTCTTGTTAAGTGGTAGTGACATCCATTGTCACTGGTGGAGCTGTTGCTCCACTACAGAAGCCAATACTGATAATGTTCCCTTGTGTTCATGCCCCAGTTTCCAGTCCAATCTCTCAAAAGAATTTTGAAGCAGAATGTAGAGATGTCCTCCATCATTACCTGGGACACCTGGAAGTTTTCCATACCGTCTGCCTCCCGATATTTGTACCTGTATTTCCAGAATGGATTCTGTTGTTAAGACTGCAAAGCAGCAGAAGCCATGATATTTTCCAGAGAACAGCCATTGATTGAACAGTCTTTCTTCACCCATTTATCACCACAGTGCTGCTCAAATTACCCACCCCATCTCTTCATATCTTTGTCAGCTGCAGCTGAGTGATCTGCTAAAATTCCAGCAGTCAAAAGGTTAATAGCAATGGGACTATAATTCAGGCTTTTCTGACAGATGAAGTTTCGGAAGAGGGAAGAGAAGGAGCGAAGTTTCTGTTGTGAATAGTCATTCTATCTTCTCCTCAACTAATCACCTGAGAAGTGTGATTATCAAATCTGTTCTCCGGGAACACTATCACATACAAGTGCAAAGTGTGCTTATCAAATCTGTTTTCCAGCAGCACTATCATACACAAGTGCCAAACGATCATCATACTGACTGAAATAATCAGAAAGAAGTACATTACTTAAGCCACAAAAGCCCAGAGAAAACCAGAAAAGGCAGTGTTCTCCAATATAAATAAATAAATTGTTTATCATTCAGCACATATTGTGAAAATGCATTTCAGGCACAGGGAACTATGTTGTTATAGCTGCAAGATAGTCTCCTTGCAATGTTATTCTGGGAAAATATTGCCTAAAATATTCAAAATATCCTCTTAATGTTACCACCAGGAAAGTTCTGCTATAATAGACCTCTAGAGCCATTCTAGTGTGGAATTAATGGTTTAAAGGGAGCAATTCAAGTCAGTTGAGCATGACTCCTTCACTGGGACAAGGGGCCTACAAATCCCATTGCTAGCTGCTTAGGTTATATAGGATTTCCTTGGAATTAAATGCAGATGTTTAAAAAATGGATATTCTCTGCGAAAGTCGTGTCCTGAATGTAGCTAACCTAAATGTTGAAAATAGAGACTTGTCAAAAGCACAAGTGCTCCTTAAGCAAGTAAACTCTATATACTTTTATCTTTCAATTAATTTTGGTAATACAGTCATACCTCAGGATAAATGTGCTTCAAGTGAGGTATTTTCAGGTTGTGTTCCGTGGCGACCCGGAAGTAACGGAGCGCATTATTTCCGGGTTTCGCCATGCACGCATGCGCAGACGGTCAAAATGACATCACGCACATGCATGGAAGTGGCAAAACGTGACCTGCGCATGCACAGACGCACGGATGCAGGTTGCGTTCGCTTCCAGATGCAAACGGGGCTCCAGAACGGATCCCATTCGCATCCCGAGGTACCACTGTAATAATAACAATAATAATATGCAAACACTCCAGGTTGCATTGAACTAAGTCAGACTCACAGTTGGCCCATTGAAAAAATGGACTTAGGTATCAAGTAAAAAATGGGCTTAGGTTGAGTTCAATGGGCCTACCCTGAGTGTGCCTTAGTTTGAAATAACCCACAAATGAGAAAAAGCAAGACTGTCAGCAGTGCACAGGTAGTGAACTTGTGACCTTCCAGATGTTGTTGGACTGAAACTCCCAGTCAGCATGGCCAATAGTCCGGGATTCTGGTAGTTGCAGTCCAAGAACATCTGGAGGGCCACAGGTTCCCAGTACCTGCTACAGCTTATCAATTCCACATCTCAAATGCCAACTGAATATTCATTCAGTTGAGCTGTGACACTGTAAATGGTATTGTTACCAATACATCTAAGACAGTCAGACTGTATATTACTATTATAAAATAAAAAAGTAAAATTAATGTTTTAATGTGTGATCTGCTTCCATTTTTCTTATTTAGTACGGCAAATTGCACTTACCAGTCCAGACCTATAATTCATCTCTATTCCATTTCATTAAGAGGGACATTAAACATGCGGCACCGTAAACAGCAAGTTTTAATAGCATTTCTTCTTGCACAGTGAATTAACAGGGATGGAAATGATCAAAAGGTACAAGCCAATGAGCAACTTCTAATTAAGAAGGATTTGTAGTGTGAGCCATTATTGGGAGGGTAGGCATACCAATAGGACTTACCTGCCTGAGGAATCTCTTTTGCTTTCAGTCCCTCTTCCTCACTCTAGATCTAGATCCAATAAATGTGTTGGTATACGTGCAGAAATGTGTGTCAATTTCCTTTGTGCCCTACAATTTCAGCCCAGCTTCGAGTCAGTTTGTGGCAACAGTGTAAAGAGTTATTGGAAACTTAATTGATGTTTTTCAATATTTACCAATGTACAAGACCGAGCAAATAGCAAACAAGGGGAGGCAGTGTCATAAGCAGCAGCTGAAGCCTGAAGCCCCAAGAACTTCTTTTTTTTTGGCTTAATTAAAGAATGTCTCAAAAGTGTTATGGAAAAACATTTAACGCAAATGCTAGCAAACATCTTGCATATTGCAGGCAGGCTGTCTGGGGGATTTTAAACTTGCTGCAAGGAGAATGTGCTGCCTTCCAACCTTTTTGGTGCTTTCAGAAAATGTTTATTGAGAATCTGCATTAAATATTAGTTTACACTGAATGCTTCCTAATGTTTTCCATTAAAGAGAAAGAAAGTTCAAACTGCACTGATTGCTCCTTTTCAGTCCTCTTCACCAAACTACATTAGTGGCAAGGTGTATATGGTAAATTCAAGGAGCTGGAATAATTACCTCCCATCAAAATGTGTTACTGATCATCACCTTATCATTCACTATCAAGTACCAAGCTGCGCAAAACCTAGAGTGCCCATTTTACGTAATTGGAGAACAGGTCTGAACACTTCTTTACCTAGTATTCCTTGTAGTGAATCTGTCATAACAAATAACTGTGGCTACGACCCTATACTCAATTACCCGAATTCAAAGGGTCTTGCTCCTGAGTAACATGTACCGAATGCACCTGCCAAATTGGTAGCCAGGTCAAGTGAAATCTTGGGTATATATTCAAAAACACTTTGCACCAATTATTGCTTTTCCCTTTACTCTATCCCGACTGTTCATAGGGACAGCAACAGGTCACCCTAATCGAGATTCCAGTTGTAAATCTTCTCTTCCCATCTGTTATCCAAATAGGCACACCAAACTGAGTCTATGTCCAAGAGATCTGTGGCCAAATGCATTGTCACTGGCTCCAAGGCCCACATGGGTATTTATGATATTATGAAAAATCAAACCAGGAACATCTTTTCCAGTAGGTATTCAAGAATCTAGCAGGCAGCTCTCCCCTAGCTCTTTGTTTTCTTCTGGTCTTTTTTGCTCTCCGGAGATTGCATTGCTAGTATGTTTCGGTCCTCAGAGCTTTATAATGGCTCAAGGGACTCTATGCTCCTGAGGCTGAGAGAAAACAAGAGAGAGCCTTTCTTTTTACTGCAACAGTCACTGCACTTGAATTTGTCACTATGGGTGAACTGAAAAGTGACAAGAGACATGCCTGAAATGTACAACAAAAATTATTTGGGCTTTTCTAAAATAGAAATATTGATCTATTGTTTTTGTAGTTAAAATGGTGCATTAATTTTTGCAGTCATAATCTGACTGTCTGCTACACTGGCTCTCATAGATAGTCCCCAAAAATACCTTCCCTCCCCCCCTCACCTTTTCCCTCTGTATGATTCCAATGCTTTTTAAATATTTGTTGCTGCTTGTTTGTTAATTTGGTGTTCTAGTGGTTGGATTATAGATGCTTTTATGTTTGTATTTTATTTGTAAACTGCTTTGAGCAGATGACTGGGAAGAGTAGCTAATGCCGTAGAAGACAGAATCAAGATTCAAGATGACCTTAACAGATTGGAGAACTGGGTCCAAACTAACAAAATGAATGTACTAGTACTGTAGTACACATGGAAAGGATCTAGGGTTCTTGGTGGACCACAAGCTTAACATGAGTCAACAGTATGATGTAGCAGCATCAACAGAAGTATAGTGTCCCGATGAAGGGAATTAATAGTGCCACTCTGTTCTGCATTGGGCAGACCACACCTGGAATAATATGTCCAGTTCTGGGTTAGGAGGATATTGACAAGCTGAAACATGTGTGGAGGGCAACCAAGATGCTAAAGGGTCTGGAAACCAAGCCTTATAAGGTATGGTTGAAGAGCTGGGTATGTTTAGCCTGGAAAAGAGGAGATAGAAAAGCCATCTTCAAATATCTTAAGGGCTGTCACATGGAAGTTTGAGCAAGTTTGTTTCCTCCTGCTCTGGAGGATAGGAGTTGTTGTTTTTTTCTCCTCCCTCCCCACTCCAACCCTCCCCGCCCCCGGTCAGGCCTTCCTTCTTCATATCTTTATCCATGTACACAGTCTGTTCATTCGAGCTTGTATGTTAGGGTTGGCTTCCCCTCTTTCTATGCAGTCCCTGTAAAAAGCCCATTTATTTGTGATTCTTTGGCATTTGTTTTCCCATCTATCCTCTGCCACTATCTGTGCAAATATTTCTGATTGTACGTATTCAAAAACATAATCATTCCATTTTTCCATATTCCATTTGGCCTTTTCTTTCCATCCCAAAGCAATAACTGCCATTCCAGCTAGAATCATAACCTTGTACAACTCTTGCTTATTACTTTTTACTTTGTTATTTCCCAGTATGCCCAAAAATAACAAATCCCTATTAACTTCTTTGTTTATTTGAAATAATCCAGAAATTACCTTTATAATCTTTTGCCAATATTCCTTAACCAGATTACATTCCCACCACATGTGTGAATATAGTCCTTTTTCCTGTCCACAATGCCAGCATTTGGGACTAAACCCTTACACTATATAAGCCATTTGTGCCGGAGTTCTATACCATTTTAATAAAAAATTTCTACTTAATTCTTTATACTTTTCTATTTTAATATTGTTTATATTCTTCATCAGTTCTTGGGCCGTGTTTGGATGGATCATACCTTCCTGCTCCCATTTAATCTGAATTATCCTTATCATTTTTTCTTTGTCGCTTATCATCAGTTTATATAACATCCCTGCTATCCCTCGGAGGATAGGAGTTGAAGCAATGGCTTCAAGGTGCAAGAAAGGAGACTCCAAATAACATCAGGAAGAACTTTTTGGCAGTAAGAGCTATTTGACAGTGGAATGGACTCCTTCGGGAGGTTGTGGACTCTCCTTCATTGGTGGTTCTGAATCAGAGGTTGGATGGTCATCTGTCTTGGATGCTTTAGCCGAGATTCCTACATTGCAGGCGCTTGGAGTAGATGACCATTGGGGTCCCTTCCAAATTACGATTTTATGATTCTGTGAAATATAGGCTTTGCCTTTCTTGCTGTATGCTTCTCATGTAGAGGGTTAACAAGCAACAAAAATTAGAACTCTGTCATTTAAATCTAACAGGTTTCAGAGGTAACTGAAAACTGATGACAGATTTCAGGCATGCACTATGTTTAGCTTTCATGGTGAGTATAGATTTGTAAAATCACCTTGGCCCGTCATCAGGTCCTCCCCTCAGCCATTCAGGAAGGCCGTTATAGGAAGACACCATACGAGGAGTGGAAATGCCCATATGGTTCTGGGCAGCAGGAAACAACAGAACATGCCTTTTTTTCATTGCCAGTACTACATAGACATACGAGCCGGGTTTATCCTGCCTATCCTGCACAAATTCCAGGACGTACAGAACAACTCAACATTTCCCTACTACTACAGGATGAAAGCCCAGATGTTACATACTCAGTTGCTAGATTTTGCGCTGCCATGATGGATATTCGCAGAAGGATGGTTTGTGCTACAAACCGGTCCTAAACAGAAGGCCCATATTGCAAAACCGTTATTTCCCTAAGCTCCACCCCTTATAGTTGTTTTAACTGTGTGTTTTCTAGTTCTTATCTGTTTTCATTATCAATTCTTATTCATCAATTATCTGTCTTTAAGCTCATACTCTAATCACGTTTTATTCTCTGCTTGTTTCTTTGTTCTTATTTGCTTTAACAATTACCTGTTTAAATCCTAACTGCTATTTTATTCATTTGTTTCTCTTATGCTGGACTATTACTGTAATAAAGTTTATTCTTCTTCTTCTAAAAAAAGATTGGTAAAAAGTGCTAAAGGCATTAGGAATTCAAGCCAATGTCCACCTGACAATACTCTTTTATTAGTACAGTGGTACCTCAGGTTACATACGCTTCAGGTTACATACGCTTCAGGTTACAGACTCCGCTAACCCAGAAATAGTACCTCGGGTTAAG
Source organism: Podarcis pityusensis (assembly GCF_964106645.2). Taxonomy (NCBI): domain Eukaryota; kingdom Metazoa; phylum Chordata; class Lepidosauria; order Squamata; family Lacertidae; genus Podarcis; species Podarcis pityusensis. The sequence continues at coordinate 66,509,968 of NC_138029.1, read as the reverse complement.
AACTTTGCTTCAGGATGAGAACAGAAATCGTGCTCTGGCGGCACGGCGGAAGCAGGAGGCCCCATTAGCTAAAGTGGTGCTTCAGGTTAAGAACAGTTTCAGGTTAAGAACGGACCTCCGGAACGAATTAAGTACTTAACCCGAGGTGCTACTGTAATAGTACAGTGAGAGGACCTAAATAACATAAGAGTTTTAATAAACACAATTGGGGATGCAAATACAATGCATTCTTTCTCCTTCAAAAAGCACAGGCATAAACTCACTATGATTGCAGTCCATTTAAGTCAGCTATGTTGTTGATTGTAGTCATTGTCTTTCATAAAAGGCATCTATTTAAATGGACTTTTCCATTGAACCAAGGAGTTGCCAGGTTCATTTCAGTATAAGCAATCGGTAGATTAGATGTGTAACTAAGGCCATTCAGACTATGCATTCAACAATCTACTGTGCACATTTTCTGTTTTTACTGTACTGATTTTTACGGAGATTGTCACAAAACACTCTGGAATTTCCAATGAAGGGCAATATGCAGATGAATACATGAATAAGCCAATTTGTTCTATATACCGTACTTAATTTAGGCAAAGAGAGCGAGAGAACCATGAAGATGGAATGTATGGATACTTTCTTGGGCTGTAGAAGAAAGATACATGCTTAAAAGGTTGAAAAACGGAACAGTCAAATATTGCAGCCAGCCAGGACCACCAGTTTGTGAGTGTACGCTGGTAGTCGCCATTACAGTGGTACCTCGGGTTAAGTACTTAATTCATTCCGGAGGTCCGTTCTTAACCTGAAAGTGTTCCTAACCTGAAGCACCACTTTAGCTAATTGGGCCTCCTGATGCTGCTGCGCCACCAGAGCACGATTTCTGTTCTCATCCTGAAACAAAGTTCTTAACCTGAAGCACTATTTCTGGGTTAGCAGAGTCTGTAACCTGAAGCGTATGTAACCTGAAGCGTATGTAACCCGAGGTACCACTGTACTGGTGCAATGGGATGGAGAAAGAACACTGAATTCTTAAGCCTAAGAAAGTACTTGGACAGAACTTCATAGGTGGGAGATAGGACAGTGTATGTGAGTGGGTAGGTCGGGAGAATCCTGAATCTGTAATCAAAGTCAAGCTTTGAAGTCCATGCATGACCCACTCTTCAAGCTGCCACAAACATGTTCCTAAAAATTGATGGTTTCTGCCAGCAGGCATGCTTGGGCTTGAGAATGTAAAAGAGCCCTTCCCATCAGAAAAGTGAACCCAGAAGCCTAGGTGTGACCAAGTGTCTAGGCATTAGGTGGATGTAAACTAGACATGACTAAGTATGGATGCAGCCCTGTGTGATTTCTGTGCCTCCTACGTATCTGCTGTGGACCATGGAAAAGGTTGAACAGCAAAGGATCGTCAGTAATTCTCTACTGAGCAAAGAGGTTGTCGCTGCTGATCCATGAATTGCTTTGCACAAATAGTCCATCAGATCTTTAAATATTAAACAAGGAGAACAAACAAATATTAAAGAAGGAAAAACCAACTAACCAACTTTACTTCTTCTTTTCTTTTTCTTTTTCTTTTTTTGCAAGGTGCAAGCACATATTCCCTTCAAAGATTTGTCTCCTAGAAGCAGCAATTTGCAGGCTGCTTCCTGTCCACCTATGCACATTAGGATTCAAGTCAGAGGGGTAACCTTTTGTGCCTCTTTGCCCAGGTGCGGATGACAGTAAGCATGTGGGAGGCGTTTTCTTTAATGTTCGAATTCAGGTATACCAGCAAAGTACTTTGCTTCTAGGAACACAGGTTTTTGCTTTGTTTTTTTGCTTTGTTTTGTTGGTTTTTTTGTCCATGGAGAAATGGAGCTGTCAGAAGCTAATATGCTTTCTGTTTGTGAAAATCTACGCAATGGGGCAATTCTTGCTGGGCATCTTTTATTTACTTCTTACCTGGCAAAGACCAATTACTGAGAAACACCATGACTGATTCTGCTGGGCATCCCAGGTGACAGCTGGCTTGGTGGAAGAAAATCAGAGGCTTTGCCGGACTTTATGGAAGGATCCATTATATCCTCTAGCACTCGGCAGAGAGAAAAAGGAAAACCCTCTGTCCTGAGAGGAAGGGCATTTGGGGAAGCTTGTTTGCATACATTTCATTAACCGTATTGCTTCAAGCAACATTTCATTAAGCTAATCATTGCACTCCGAATGGATTGTGTTTAGATCCAACACTTCTCTAGTTTAGAGTTATGCTCCCATTTTTCCCCAGCAGAAGCAATTTTTCTTTCTGTGTTCAGGGCATTCAAGGTGGAATATTTTTTCCTCATCTGTAATGAATGTATATTTGGTGCTCCACTGACATTTCCAGGGGATTCAGTTGTCTTTCCTCAAAGCACATTCTAGAGTTTCTGGTGTGGGAATATTACTTTTTTCCCAGATCCCAGAGCAATATTTTGTGTTTGGGGAAATACACTCTTCCCTCCTACATATTTGTTGCTCTACCACCGAGACTCTGGAGACTGATGTGGAATGTGGTTTTGCAAGTGTTAAAGGCTGCTACTGGACAACATCCATGACATCATCACTGTAGTAGTACATACCCTCCAACATGTTGAGTCCCAAAACCAGGACTTCGCATCTGTGCTCCCATGTGATTCATGTGACCTGCACAAGATCGCAACCCTGAAATCATGTGAGATCACAATGCCCTAAATAGCTGCTGTGCTCTTGCAGGAGAAAACAAGATGTTCTGTTTTTTCTGGGACACTTGCAGGGCATGGTAGTATGTCATAAATCTCCTCCTTGTACCTATACTATTTTGTGAAAATTTAATTTTATACTAGGAGACATATTTGGGATTCCTCACATAGCTCTTTGGAAGATAGGTTTGGGATTACTCACATAGCTCTTTAAAAAGGATGAAGGTTTTCCCTTTCTCCTTTATATTAATTCCTCATCATCTTATTTATTTTTTAAAATATCACTTTTACTTAGCTCTTTGAATACATGGAATTCTTCACCCACCCATTCCTCCAGGACTAGCTGCATAATTCTCAGTTTCTAAAAGCGGCTAATTAGAGTATAGGTATATCTCTGCAGCAGAAGTGCCCTGCCTCTTGTTAAGATTATGCTGCTCTCCTTTAAACAGGGGTGGGTTTTGTGTGGTCTTTGATCATGATCCAGAGAGGTCACACAACTACATGTTTGCACTTGGGGATTTGTCTATAGTCTCCCTCAACAAATGCTTACAATCCCACCATCCCAATTGTAAAAAAGGCTTTTTGATATGCCAAGAAAGTATGCATGATAAAACAAAGGAGAAAGCCTGTTTAGACAGTTAGATCAAAATAATTTACATATGCTATTGGTTATATATAGTTGACATAGCCCATTTGGTTGGGGTTTCTCCAGTCTTTCGTGTCTGTTTTGCTGCTTGGGCTGTATCAATACAAATCCAGAACATGAAGTACTGCTCACACGTACCTGAACAGTGAGCCTTAAAGAGCTGTTTTTAAAGGCTTACAGGAGCTGTAACTTAATCCATAAGGAAAACCTCACAGAATCTCTCCAACCCAACTGAACAAATGCTTAGGTACCCTACCCGACTAAGTCCTCATCAGGCTTTTGACCAGGACAGAGGATAGGGCTAACAGTAGTCGTGTGGGATTGGAGGATTCACTTTAAACATACAGTATTTACTGTGTGTCACACAATCCAACCCCATGCTACAACTTTTCTCTCCCCACAGTAATGGCAAAGGAAAGAAATGCTCCTTGAATTTTTCTGCACATCCACTTCCCTGACGGCTGCCTTGCCACCTCACTGAATGACTGACTGGCTGATTTGGAAGAATAAACACAAGCAACATCTGCTCTGTTTTCTAATTGCCCTCACTTCAGAATATGGAGACAGCTGTTTATGAGAAGACAATGTGCGCTTCATTCCCAGATGCAGGTTTTTCATCCCCATTTTACTGTTTCAACAGCATCAAAGAAGCTACACACTAACAAAACTTGACATAACAGATAGACAAGGAAAGGGAAACATTCGTGAAAGAACAGACATATTGAACTCTGAGATGAATTGAAATAAACTATGGTTGAACTTGTCCTTAGTTTCCAGGAGCAAGGTTAGACATCAGTGTTTTTACATTCACTGTTGATCCAGAATAAATCCAGAATTCAACCCACCACCTGAAAGGTTCTTCTGAAAGTGTACATAACAAAGAATGAAAGAGAGAGGTAGGAAGTACAGCATACTTTGTCTGACTGAAGGCCTGCTCTAAGATATGTATTCAATGTATCAATACTCAATGACTGGACATTCATCTTTCTTAGGCAATGAAGGGCTTCCTTTAGTTAATTTTCTTCACAGTATCCCCACAAGGTGAGAGGCAATCTTTTAAACACCTATTTTGAAAGGAGGGAACTGAACCATGTAATGCCTAAAACCTCATAAACACAACCAGCATTTTATTTTGCGAGTGATACTACACTACACTCTGAAAAAATCCTTTGTGTGTTAAAAATTCAGCCATCAGAAACCTGTATGTACTAATCTCTTTTATTTGTCCATTAGCTTCTTATCACATCTAGAACTATTATTTTTTTGGTTTACTGTTCTTCTTCATATGTTTTCTCATAATAGCTATGCCATCCATTTGTGTGCTCTCTAGACGATATGAACATATCTAGTTTCTTCCTTCTTCCATTTTCATTTCCATCTCTTCTGCCATGGTGTTCTCCATGCCTGGAAAAACTTTCCTTTTGTTATTTAAGGCACTTACTTCTCCTCTATTTAGTGATAATTTATCGTGCACATTCAGATAGAAACGCTTGTTATAGTTCATTTAGGAATCTACCACCAGAACAAATGTGGAGGATCACATGACTTAATCCTTACAAACTTCAAAAAATCCCTACCCCTGCCTAGTATGCTAGAATAATTCTAGTCTAGCCATTTGTTCTGCATTCTGAATTGGTACAGTCCAAAGATGTTTATTTCACATACTTTTTTCTGAGGGTGCAGATCATGTCCAGAGTTCACTTAAGTATTTAAGGTGCACAAGTTTTCACTCTCCTGAAAACTTGTGCACCTTAAATACAAGGCAAAATATTACAAAAAATAGAATAGTGTTTTTCACTTGAATGTATGTTGGTCAAGGCTATACCTTTTTTAAAAAAAGAAAGAAAAAAGTAAAAATAACCGTTTAATGATAGGCACCATTTCAGACTCAAGATAACATTTTCACACTCTCTTTCTCTCTCACACACACAGAGCCAAAGCCAACAGATCTGTTAGAACAGGTGTAATTAGTTAGCACCCAAAACAAATAAATGGCATCAATCAAAGTCAGTAGCCAAAATTAGAAAGAAAGCTTGCTCAGATAGGAACCATTCTCTAAAATAGAGAAGTCCAAAATGAATGTGTTTCCACCAAATAGAAGAGCCGAATATCTGATCTGCTTGACTGAGAGGATAACAGACACTGTCATGTCCCTGAGCTAAAGAAGAAAAAAATAGCCTAATTATTGTCTTAACACAACAGTTTCGTTTTAAATCAATATCTTGAGGAAAGAGCAACAACTTCAATCAAAAATAAGGAAAAGTCAGTAATGGAACAGATTCCTAAAACTTTTCCTTGTTAAAAAGCAAGGTAAAAAAAAGATTGTCTTCGAAACTAAGTTTAGATTAGTGAGGGTTACTTTTGAAACCTTTGATTAAAGCACATTGTTAAGAACCTCAAGATTGCAGTGAATTTATTTGGTATCATTTAAGAGCAAGCTTAATGTGGTCTGTTTCTCAGAATTACATACATCACCAGTCAAAATAAAATTCTGCTTTCATTAGAATCTTGAATGTGAATCTGACAGAATTTTTGCAATTGCATATTAGTACTCAAATACGATACTCATTTGCCAGAATTTATTTTAGGTATTTTTACCATCCACCATTTTCTGAAGGCGCAACCTGGTTGTTACCCTAAAAAACTAAAAGCATTGTAGAAAGATGTCAGACTTCATTGAATTTCCTCTATCTAACTCCTGTGTCAAGCTAGCCATATGTAGAGATCATTTACATAAGAAGAGCCCTCTTGGATCAGACCAAAAGCCTATCTAGTCCAGCATTTCAGGGCCTCTGAACAGCGACTGAATATGAATAGCATGGAGGTGCTGTTGGGTAGGCACTTCCCATTTTTGAGAATGAGGAAGATGATAAATCTTGGGGGGAACTGCACTCCCTCTGACGGAAAAGATTCATATAGGAAGAAGAAAGAACCACTGAATTCAAAGAAGTGCTGCATTACTTCTTTATGCTACGTAGGAGAAAATAGAAGAGGCAACAGGCACTGAGCTCAACCTTGTCTTCTGGGGAAATGAAATCTAGTGTGGAATTTACCCTTTTCTTGACCCAGATATGCATCCTAGCAGACAATCACCAGTATCATAGTGCTGCTATGTTGGGGCAGGGGAGGTAACACCTGAAGTGGACTTAAGCACCTCTGTATGATACCTGTATATTTTGCCCCACAGAGCAAATAGCAGTTTTGGGGAAGGTTTTCAACCAGGAAAACAAGGATAGGAAAGGGTTCTTGTTATGATGATGATGATGATGATGATGATGATGATGATTAAAAAGATATACCACAGAGTCGTGGTTCTGAGCTGAATCACACACATCCGTGCAACTATATCTGCCTTTTTAAAAATTCTAATAGACCCAATAATAATTTTCTGCTGTCTCTTCTTAGTTCACTATATCCTCATATTATATCGGGGGAACCCCAGCCAATCAATTTTTTATTATTTCCTCCTGCATTTCTGTTCTGTGCTACTGTTTTGCAATTTTGCCGTTTTATTTTATTATGTTAATGTAAATTGTACTTGTTTTAATTCAAACATTTAGTAAAAGACAGGTTATAAATACAAATAATAAATGAATCAAATCAAGGTTTTTGAACACCAGCCTCCTAAGCCTGGTATTCTATCCTCAAGCTCAGAGTGGCTCTTGAGTAAACAGTTCTATGAAAGTTTCAGCAAAAAGTTGGCTGTTAAACATAGTATAATGTGGCCTATTCTTTCATTAATTGCTTAATCCCTAAATGATTAACCTCTAATTATGCTTTTATTACATTAGCAACATATCCTCTGTTCTTTCCATTCAGAAAAATGGCACTGGTGGGTGGGAATTTACCTCAGAGACAAGGAAGGAAGACATTTGGTTTTCAGAGTTTAGTATTCTCCAGAGGATTCTTTACTCAAAAAATGGACCCGGATATGTGGTAGTAAATGAAAACACAATGTGCAATTAAGATTTAAAATGCAACTTCATATTGTTTGTGGGGGTGGGCGACAAGTTCAGCATTTATTCTCCAGTTTGTTTGGATGGAAGGGGTAAAACCTGTAATTTAAACAGACCTTTCTGCATGTCAGTTAGATTGATTACAGTTTCCTGGGAACAATACTCTTTAAACAGATCTTTATAAGGTTTATATTACTCCCAACATCTTTTCCCCATTATATGAAAAACCCTTTGCTAACAAATGCAATCACATTTCTATTCAGTGCCTTTCAAAAATCTCCATCCTTCATTGTCTGTGGCCACCTGTTAGCGCTTCCTTTTCTGTTTTTAGCTCCATTTGCTTTGCACTGTAACCTTTCCCTTCTGGTCTCCTACTGTTGTTAGCCTAATTTTGTTCTCACTACAATAAAACTATGGACTGGTTTATCCTTCATCCAGTCAGAGAAACATTATTTAAAAGTGTCCCTTCCTTTTGTCAAATTGGTTTCCCTCAAGCCTTAAATGGCAGCCTGCCCTCTGCAAAGAACTCACAGGCTAACTAGAGACACACTTTTATCCTTCTTTATTTTGAGCTCTTGTCCAGCCTATGCTCATAGGCTACATTTCTAAGATCTTGAAACAACCACTGTATCTTTTAAGATCACATCTTCTCTGTCCATAGTGCTTTATAGCACTCATTGCTGTGGTGCCCCTATCACTCACAAGTGTCTCTTCTTTTCTTTAAAACTCTCCTGTAAGGCCTGGAAGGTGAGAAAATAAGAGTACTACCATTGTTTGCTTGTTACATTTTATCCTGCTATGTTACATTTTATTTCGTCAAGAAACTCAAAGCGCTTTATGTTGATTGGGAAAGAAAAATAGGTATATAAAAAGAGAATTCCTGTGTGCCTAGATCCAAGTTTGGGGATCTCCTCAAATCTCTTTGGGGAGAGAACCTAAACAGAGATTTAAAATCACAAAATATGCAGCAAAGCATAAAAAATATAAGCCGTTAGACCTTTACAATATCCCCTTCTAAGTAGCTTCCAAAGTCCTCCTCTTCCCTCAGCATAGAAAGAGACCACATATTTCTTAAGTTAAAAATGGTTTCCTTACAAACTCTTCAAAGCTCATGTTCATGTGGTTTTTCCACACAGCAGTCAGAGAAACATAGGCAATAAAACTTAGGTTCCAAAGTGGTGAATGTTTCTAAATTATTTGTATAGAATTATTTGTTCTGAGCTTGGAGCAACCAGTTCAGACCTCTTTACTGGTAGAGGTCACAAGGTGGAATGGAAGAACAAAAGCATGGTAACCCTTCTTCCCAAGGTGAGGGGGAGTGACCTAGCTAAGTTTGGCAGGATAGCTTCCTCTATGGGCTCAACCCCTTCATGCATTACTTAGGCTTAAGCATGTTAGTTATATAAGACTGATTATCCCACTTAGTACCCATTTTATACTCACAACTACTCCATGAGGTAGGTGAACCTAGAGTTGGTAACTGGTCCAAGTGAGCTTCATGGCTGAGTGGGGATTTGAACCGTGGTCTCCCCAGGCTGACACTCTACATCACAGCTTTCTCATGTCAAATCATTCCTACTGGGTGGGAAACAAGGAGGCGCTGAAAGATTTCACATTCCCAGTGCCCTTGCTGTTTGTATTTCTTACTGTCTACTTCAGTAAGGACAGGCAGGCCTGTATATCACTATGTGTAACAGACTGGGGAGGGAATGCATGTGTGACAAACACTATATTCTGAGCAGAGCAAGATCTGAGCAAAGTATCTGTGATCAGACCACTTCTCTGGAAACCCTCCACAGACAAATCTCTTGCGTTTTGTTTCCGAAGGCACACTTTTAGCTTAATCCCTTTTCCACACTGCCTCAGCTAGCTGAAAACTGTCCAGTTATTTATATGAGTGCAGAATCATTACAGTGGTGGACCTAGCCTCTAAATAAATTCTCATGACAGTGAGAGACAGTCATGCCAGATGGTTGAGAACTGCAAAAATCCAGCAAATTTAATTAGTAAGTTCAGTGCTTGAGAACCAGTAATGGCAGCACTTGATGGGACAATGTTATCAGTCTAAAAGAGTGATGAGAATTGACTCCTGATTTCTGGCTCTTCTGGAAAGTTGCATGTCTGGAATTACTTTCATTGCCTGTTTTCACCCAGAATAATGTCATGGTAAGTTGGATAGTAACTTAAAATAAGGCACTTTTTAGTCCAAGAGATGACTAAACAGAGAGAATGGTGAAAGGTTCACCCATTCTTACATCATTTTTTAAATGAAATATGAGCTGTTACCAAATCTAATTGAATGGAGGTGATGTAGAAATTCAACTGCTGTTATTGAGCTAAGACTAGATTTTTTCTTTTTCTTTTTATCTCTTTGGAATGAAATCTCAACAATTTATTTATCAGTCTTACATACCTCCTGTAAGATAAGGTGATGTACAGTGGTACCTCGGGTTAAGAACTTAATTCATTCCGGAGGTCCATTCTGAACCTGAAACTGTTCTTAACCTGAGGTACCACTTTAGCTAATGAGGCCTCCCGCTGCTGCCACACCACCACCACGCAATTTCTGTTCTCATCCTGAAGCAAAGTTCTTAACCTGAGGTACTATTTCTGGGTTAGCAGAGTCTGTAACCTGAAGCGTCTGTAACCTGAAGCGTCTGTAACCCGAGGTACCACGGTATATCAATAAAAATATTAATATGATATAAATAATTCCATAACTCAAAGATACAATAGGAAAAGGCAGCATTACACTACTCTATCACTTCCATATGAATCTAACTGTTGGCAATCAAGAAACAATCCTTCATCTTATCCTTCCTTCAAAAGCCTGCCAAAAATGATTCACTCCAACCTGCTTCTTGAAAGAATGTAATGAAGGTGGCAGATACATGTCAGAGGGGATGGAATTCTACAGACACAGGGCCAACACCAAAAAGGCATTGCCTAGCCCTCCCTCGTAGTATGCTATATACTTCATCTCTAAACACACCATAACATGTCCACAGGAGCTTGGGAAGCACATCGATTGATGAGAAGGTAAGATTCTCAGGCTAAGATCATTTTTCAACATGTTTCTTGAAGCATAACATGGTTATTATTTATTTGTTTGTTTTGTCACTCTGTTGAAGCTGAAAGAGCACTAGAGCTCCAGCTCAGTTCTTGGCCATAGTGATTTATTGGAGCATTTATAGTTATCAAGATCAGCGGTTGGATGGATGCTCTACTAGTTGCCTGCATCTCTCTAGGGTTGGATGGCCAGTTAGCAGATATAAACATAGGAAGGGAAGCTGATCAGATATTCAATGTATTGTTCAGGGGGAAAGAAAGAAAAGTGTATGCAGAATGAATAAGACCCTGATAAGCTCTGACTTTAGGACAAAGCCATTCTAATAGGAGAATTTTGTCAGCTGCCATTTCTCATCAAGGATAATAAATGGTGGAGCACATTTATGCCACTGAATGATGAATATGTTGCTCTAAATCATTTCACTTTGTTTGTCATCGTCTCCATTCCTTGTGGCATCTTCATAAAAATTAACGGTATGAAATGGAACTTTTGTCTTCAAGGCTTAGAAAACCCATTATCAAAGATGGTGAGGTTATTTATTTATTTATTTATTATTAGTCATTTCATTTCTATATCGCTTTATATTTTCAAGGGGGAAATATCTTAAAGTGGTTTACATTAAAACAAATAGAAGATGTACCGAAAATATATGTCCTGTGCAGTTGTTCATTTTTTATTATATGCTGGAAAGAAAAGAGATAGGGGTGGTTTCCCGCCCATTATCTGTTGCATGATAAAAAATAATGCGTAGGAAGTTTTACATGAATTTGGGTATATATGCATAGGTCCCTTTATAAATGGCACCTTGAACATGTGTAGACCAGGGGAAGAACCAATGATGGAATGATTGACTGCTCAGGGCTATGGTTTTGAAATGGCAGCAACTGGGTTTTTAAGAGACATTCAAAGCATCCAACCAATGGGACCTTTCTGGATGGCACTGGGAATTTTTATTTTTTCAAACCCTTAATATTAATTGCTATGTTAGACAAAAGTTGGATTTCAAAAGGATCGAAAGTGGCCTTTATGTAGTTATGAGATTTCTGAGAAATTGAGAATGAGAGGCAATATGATAGGTGTGATACTGAAGTCCTAGATTAATGTCTTTTTGTAAATAGTTGGGGTGGGTTACAATGTATGAGTATTATGGGGGATATCCAATGGTAATTGTGCACAAGCAGAACAGAATTCCACTCACACAGCAGAACATCACCTCCCTCTCTCCCATTGCAAGCCCCTCACATTATCCCAAAATTAGGGCTGAAGGATCCTTCAGAGCAGATTTGGGAATGGGGGAAGGAGAGGAAGGGGGTGTACTGTTGAGCAAGCAGGAGTTCCCTCTCACAACACTGATTTCACCCCAATTATAATGTGACTATAAAAAAGGAGGGAATATCTAGTTTCTAAAAGTGGACACTCATTTATTGTGTAGAATGTTACCCTATAGTTATTGGTTCTGCTGTTGTGATAAGGGAGCATTTATGGAAAATACTTTTAAGGCATGGGAAGAGAAGTGCCACAAAAGCGTCAAAACTGTCCAGGCTTGCTAACCCCCTGGTCAAATTAGCCAGTATCAATTATATACCACACCAGTCACTGCCATGACATTGTCAATTTTCATGCTTCCTCCCACCCTGCAGCTGTCAAAGTGGGAAGGGATACAGAAACTTACTGTATAATGGTGTCAACTATCTGTATTGGAAGTCATTCCAAACGTTAAGAGACAGGGTATGAATAGCTCAGCACTTCCCAAACAGTGAGAGCAATGTGAGTGGCAACTCTTTGCAGGTTGGACTGAAGCAGGTCATGGCACTGTGTGTATGTGCCTAACATGAAGAGCCATGCTCTTTGGGTTCTATGCCTGCCTTCAACAGCAACAAAAACCCTTTTGACTCTTTTATCGTTCACAGTCCAATTGATGTTTTCCGTGAGTAATAAATACAGATTATTCAGATCATCCAAACAGCCTATGCGCTATGCTGACTTCTATTCTGTGGAGTGAGTGACAGAAAATGTGTTTCCCCCTCTTCTCCCTCCACCCCTTCTATTAAACAGTTTCTAAGGTGAGTCCTTTGTAAAGGTCTTTGCCTTGACAAAAGGCTGTTTGTTGATTCCAAGTGCATTCAGGCACATTCTGTATTTTGACGTGACCCTATGTCACCAAGCGCAACACGGAGCAGCAACTTGGGCAACAGGGAATGATAATCAAGATCCAGCCCTACATGGAAGGAATTTTATTAGCAGCAATCTGGATCATTTCAAGACTAGTTAATGTGTATGCTTGAGATAACATCACTGTGCTCACACAAGGAAAGATAACATCACTGTGCTCACACAACTGCCAAATTCCTTTTGCATGTCATGTTTGCTGTCTTACTAATCTAAAACACATTTTGCCAATTTTTAACTGTTACACAACAATTATAAAGCTTCCTGGAAAGTACAGAGCCTTGTTGAAAATCTAAGTATGGGTCAAATTCCAATCCCTGACAAGTGGTAGCAAGATTCCAGGAGTTGCCCATACTGTTTCTTCGTTCCCCAACACAAAATATTTCCCATGTAAAACCTGAATATTGTCATCCTATGTAGAGCTGATGATACTGATGATAAATGGTGGCGTTTTCTGTAAATCTGATGTGTTGCCAGGCCATGTCCAAGGTCTTGTTACTGGAATGGAATGCCTGGAACAAGTTAGGACAAGGTTACCTGTAATTCATAGTTGGCATCCGTCTGTCTCAAGAGGCAATGGAAGAGTGCACCTTTGGGGGTGAAGTTAAACCATAAGAGGGTTACAGCGCCTGCTGTGGCTGTAAAGACCAATATGGAAGAGACATGCTTTGTTGCAGGTGTGGCAGCTGAAGGTGTCCATTGTGCTGATGCAGGTGTACCATGAATTTCTTCTTTCTGCACTCCTGTCTACAGATTTTTAAAATATTAAGTGGTTTAGAAATGCTTTTAAATAAATAATAATAATCCATGTATTAACTGTTTTATACAGGCAGAAATAATTAAGACCGGAAACTACAGTGCGTGGCATGAAAGGCCGCTTCTTTAGCACACTTGTCTATTTTTTTAAAAAAGTGTGCAAATCAGCCCTGCCAGTTGCACCTTCAGTTTGCTGCTCTAACTTCAGAGGGAGGAAGAATGCTTCTATTCAAAGAAGTCCCTCCAATTCACTCACTTTTGCAGCAGGTACAAGTAGAGAAGGCATTTTTATTGCACCCAGAATACCTGGCATGACAGCAGACGTTGGTTTAATTTCCTTCTTGTTTCTGCTCGAAGCCAAAATGAGTCATCTTCCCCATGAAATACAAATTTGTACACAATGCTGGCTGTTAATTACATTCCCTGTCTCCATTAAAGAGTGAAGTGACAATTTCAACCTGTCCCTGGGTGGCCGTTGTGTGTATGCTTGCTCACTTTCTCTCTCCTACCACGAAAGCTGCTGCTGTAACTCAAGTGCCACTTGGAATAATCAAACTAGCATTTCAGAAGGCACATCACAGCCAGCAAGCTGACAACGCGAAGGCATTGCCGGGTAAGCACAAACCATTTATCCTTCCAGCATGAAACAAATGTCGAGGCAATCTAGATAGATCTTTCTGCCCCTCCCTGCTTTCCCCTAGGAGCTAACCACTTCCCCTGGTCTACATGGAGCTCATCAGCCATGCACCATAGCATTTTAGGAGAGGGTAGCTGCTGTGAGCACTTGAAAACGCAGAGATAATGAACTGCAAGCTCTTGAAGAGACCTGAGTGAGGGAGGTAGTATAGTCCTTCCACCATAAGCTACATAAAAAACCCACATGTCCTAAAAGTTGTGATGGTGTTTGATGGATGTTTGGAGATTGCAAGTTGGCTCTAATGGGAACAGGGGAAGTTGTAGCATATAGTGTTTATAGCCCATATTTTTCTCCAAGGAGCTCAGTATGATGTACCCCTCCTCATTTAATCCCCTGTGAGGTAGGTTGGACTGAGAGGCAGTGACTGGCCTAAGGTCATCCACTGTGAGCTTTGTGCCTTAGTCGCGATTTGAACCCTAGTCTCCCAGGTCATGGTCCACCATTGGCTCTGTTTGCTCAAGTGGCATTGCAAAAGGAAATGTTTTAAGACTCGAGCGGAGAGAAAGAGTGGCAGCTCTCATGCAAAGGTTCTTTTGTGCAGAAAATACATTGCTCTGCTACAATCAACTGGACTATTACAATCAACTAAGTCTATTACTGCAGTTCCATGTGGCACATAATACAGCACTGTACTGTTTACAGACCCACAAAAGCAAAGAAGGAGCTAGATCAGTTTCCCAAACTTTTCATGTTGGTGCCACACCTTTTAGACTTGCATCATTTTGCGACACAGTATTTCCGCTTTACTAGCAAACCAGAGGTTAAACTAACCTTTTTCCAGCCCTGGGAGGAATGCGAGGAGTGTTCTCATGACACACCTACACACTGTAGCCGACACCCTAATGTGTCCACAGTTTGGAAAGCTATGAGCTAGATTATTGCACCCATCATAGCAATCCCAAGCAGATCAGCTCCATATAATTTAACTTTTACATCCACACATTTCCATTCTGAATATATATATATAAAATCAATAAAGGGGAAATGCCAGTTCTTGGGGAGGAAGGCAGTGTGCCTATAGTTTGCCTATAGGGCATGCTATTCGAGTGGCTTCGCAGCATAAGACATTCAAAGCAGAAACTAAAAGGCAAAATATGTATTAAAAACACTACCATGCGTAAACAAAAAGGGCAGCTACAGTACAACCATCAGCTAACTATAGTACAACCATCAGCAGCCTTCAAAAGCCGGTCAAAAAAGAAACATTTTCAGCTTGAAGCAATGACAACAAGCAAGGATGGGGGAGACCGAAGAGGAATCCTGGTGGATCTCAACAGGAAAGATGTTGCAGAGACGGAAGGAATGTGCCCTCCAGGTATTTTTTAGACTCCAGTTCCCATCAGCCCCAGCCAACGTAGCCAATGGTCAGGGATGATGGTAGTTTTGGTCAAACAACATCTCAGAGCCACAGGTTCCTCACACCTGAGATAGAGTAAGAGGACTGGAGCTACAGGGTGTGTAGTGACAAAGGTGCAAGCTTATTGTTTTGCTCGAGGAATTGTGTCTTCAAATGTTTGCAGCAAAAATAAAAAGAGCACCCCCCTGGACAGTAAAATAATTGATTAATAAAATAAAATGCACAAATGATAGCAGGTGGTGGTGGTGGAGTGGGGGCTATATACATGCATACATACAGACATATACTGTACATATACATATATATTCTAGATGCTTGGTAAAACCCCATAGACAATAACAGAAGTAAACATATACATCAGCTGTGGTACACAAAGATTTGAGCTGCAGCTGTATTAACATTGCCTACTGCATTGGAGGCATTTGGAGAAGTCCTGTTAGGGTAGAAGAGAGCAGGTGGGCTATGAGCTGGCTTTCCCCACAGTGAAGGGAAAGGTATAAGCCTGGAGGGAGGAAGATGTCTGGTGAGAAGGGTCGAGGTCCAGAAATGGGCTGGAGAGGTTTTGGTAATATTTTGCAACGTTATGGATGGTTGCAAGCTTTGATTGCAGCATTTATATGGGGCCAGAAATGGGAGCTAAAATACATGAGTACATGTTCCGTTGGTATGCTGCCTCACCATATGACCGAAGGAGTTCACAACATCTAAAATCATTTTAAAGCCACACCTGAAACATTAAAATGGTCTTGGATTCCCTATCTTCCAGCTTGGCAGGGGAGCTGTCCAGCACAGCGAGAAGCTGGTGTCAGAACCAGGCTGCAGAAAACAGCTGAGGAGCTGTCCAGGAAGGTAACTTAAGAGCTGGAGTCTCATGACAAGAAGCTGGTTAGAAAAGATGTTACATTGTTTTCTGCACGAGCTAACTATGATTAGCCGTATATCTGTGCCAGGTTGAATGCTTACAAGAATGAACTTTAAAGCACCATCTGAGAGCCATTTCAAACTATGGTTTGAAGCTATGGTTTGAAATGGTTTTTTAAAGCTAACTCTCATTGTGGGTGTGATGCTAAGCAATAAAACACACATTGCATGAAATTGGAAGCTTTTGTGCCTACTCCTGCTCACACACCTACCTATGCATACACAATATTGTACAGAAATGCGCATTGATGCATATGCATAGATGTTGGGGCCCAGCAAATTCAGAGGCAAATGGTGTGATCAAGTTCTGAAACAGGCAAGCAACGATCCAGAGGACCAGAGGCAGATGATGTTGCCAAAGAAGGATTGTGGGTCTAGTTCCACGGCAGGCCAGGCAAGGTATGGCATGGCAAATCTGTTTAGCACATTATCTCATCAACATATTTATCAGACTGAGGAATCAGGTCAGGTGCAATAGTTATACAGGGACAGCAAAATATTTATTTAGAATATGGCTGGGCTGACAAAACCATGGTACTGTCTCTGGCCATTAGAGGAGAGACACTGAAGTGAGGTCCTCTAGAGCTACCTAGGTGACACAGAGTGTAAGGCAAGGAGTAACGAATTCAGGGTCCTCCACTTGAGACCTAGTGCCATACAATAGACTCTTTCACAGATCATGCTGAATGTGTATATGTGAGGGAACCCCTGTGTGTGTTCAGCATAATGTGTAAAGAGTCCTAAGGTTAGTGCTGAAAAGGGAAGCAAGACGAAGTTCAACACTGAGAGGAAAAGAGAGGGATAGCAATATGTATCACTTCCTTTCATGCTGGTAGTCCCTTCTTTCTTCACAAAATACAGTTACAAACCCAGCATAAGGTTCTACTACTGTATGGAACAAGGCTGAGGTGTCCTAATGGCTGTGCATTCAGAGTAAAAGGAGCAGCTGTCTTTGGTGTCTCCAGATGACTTAAAACCTGGTCCAAGCGAGATGCTCCAAATTCACAACCCTCCATCTTATTAGCTGGCCAAGTTGAGCTTTCCAACTTCTCTAAAACAGTATCAATAATGCATCAGGACTGTTGGCTGGATGTGCTCATGAGCCAAGGCTTCCAAACCAAACAGATGCTTTGTCATAAGCTGCATTAGGAATTGCTTAATCACCATGTGCAATAACTCTGCTGTGAGCTTTGAGCAATGCATTTGTCACTGGATGTTCTCCATTGCGTCCGTGCAAGTTGCAGAGGCAGTATGTTATGCACCAACTGTGACCTATTTAAAATGGCTATTGTTAAACTGACCACTCAGACTGAGTGAAGGGAAATTCAAGCATATCTCTCTGCACACCCAGATGGAGGTTGCATTAAGTCAGGCTGTCCATGAGGCAAAATGTGTAAGCCAAATGGATCCTGCAAAACTTGAATGCTGTGAGTCAGGAGAGAGCACACCCCCAAACTGTCTCAGAAAGCTCAAATAAGCAAAAGTCAAAGAGGCGAAAGTCATATCTGTTCGAGCCAGTATCAAGATATTCAGAAAATTGGATGGGTTTTTAAAACTCTTTGCTGTGGGCAAAGGAAGTGATTGGCTCAAAACAGGCTGGGTGATAGCAGCCTCAGGTGTTCTGTATTGTAACTCTGCTAGAATAATTACTTTTAAGGTCTCTGACCTTCAATAGTTTGCACCACAAAAGCAGTAGCAGAGGATATACAAGTGGTTAGTGCATTTTTGTCCTACACTTCTGGTGTCTCCTGTGAAAAAGAAACTTTCCACTCGCAAGGTAAGCCATGCAGTTTCTCCATGTGGCCTAAGGGAGTCAAGATATCTTGATTTCCCACCAGGTTTCAGTCAGAAATATTATAGCAGTTCTTTGTTCACTGCCAATGTGCAATAAAATTATTATTATGTACAGAACACCTAAGGATTAGCTTGGGGGTCAATATGATTTAAAAAGTAAAGACAGTTCCCTGCACTGTAAAGGAAGAAAAGGAGAGAACGGAAGGAAAGAAGGAAAGAAGGGAAAGCAATGAGGATTATTATTTCAAAAAAGTTGGAGAGGGAGAAAAAGGATTCTTAAGAAGAGGCAAAGCAGAGATCTGGTGACAGAGAATTATAATGACAGTGAGAAGCTAGAGAAAAGGGACAGAGGTGAGAGATGGCAAAAATAATTCTGGATTTCACAATGAAATTGGTACCAGTGGATTGAAAGGTACTTAAAGAACAAGGGGGAAAGAAGCAGAGTGAATGGAGACATTTGTGTGTCTTGAAGAAGAGAAAAGAAGAAGTCAGGGGAGAAAGAGCATAAAAGAGAAATAATGCAATTAGTCTGACAAATGGTAAAAATTAAGCAGAGTTAAGAAGTAAAGAAAGCGTGGGGAAACAGGGGCCAAAGAGCAGGCAGCCGCAAAGTCAAGACCATGCACAATGGCAAAGTAAATTACTCTGTGGTGATATAAAAAGGAATGGAATTCTGGGAATACTGGGAAGTGTTGGGATTTAGTTAGCAACAGACTGAGTGTTAATGGGAAAGTAGAAATATGGGAGCAGGGCTACAACTTTTTCTTTAACACATGGTAGGAAGGGAGAGGAACAGACAAGTTCTCCTTCTCAGAAGCCACTCACAAAGGATTGCTGCACTGGAAAATGGGAGGATTCAATCCTGCAAAATGCTGTCATTCTGCAGGGGAAGTCACTCAGGTTGGAGCAGCAACCAGCACTATAGAAGATCAAATATTCCCACTTACGAGAGGATTAGATCCTGTACAATCCTGCTTCAGTGAACAGTAAGGAGAGGTCAAGTAAGGAAAGATACTAATCCTTACCTTCTCCCATGAGGCTGCAGCTGCCCAGTAGGTCCATCTTTTTTGCAGTTTCTCCTTCTTCCTGCTTATGCCCACCTCTCCTTCCTGTCTGACATCCTGCCCACTTGCAGCCCCAGTGCACTCTGGGCCACCCAACCTGACCTGTAGAAAACTGGTGTCTCAACCTGACTTGACTGATGCTCAGATCCCTCCAGAGAGGCCTCATTTGGTTTACTACTCAGCAGAATCTGGTACACAGCCCTGCTAGAAAGCATATTACGAAGCCACTGCCCGTGAATGTAGTGATAGCCATATTAAGGAGAAATAGATTGCTCAAATAGAATCCTGCCAAGATGCATTCTGCCTAATAACTAATGACTACTGCCCTTGTGTGTATTCTGTGATGCAGAGCAAGTCGGGAGACAACTGAACTTGGTAAAGCAGGCTTGTAGTAATCTCTACAGCAGAAACCCACTTATTAGTCAATGATTCATAGCTTACTTTGCACTTGAGATGTTCTCAGGAGCTCTAATGCTTGAGGGCAGGACTGAGAGAATGCCTTGTAACTGTCACATTTGGCTCTAGTGGCACCATCCGGTTGATGTGCCCTCTTGTAAGTGTCACATTCACTTTGAGAACCTGCCATTTTCACCATCATTTGATTCTGGATGAAGCGAGCAAGGCTTTTGCTTCCAGCTTGGTGTGACAGAAACAGTGATCTTACTCCTATATAGTAGAAGTAAGCAGCAGTGGCCATTCTGCAAAAGAGATTCAGGAAGGAGGAAAGGGAAAATGCATCCATGTAACACTAGTTAGCAATGTTTTTTATTTAATATTGTTGCTCCCGATTTCTAGTTATTCTGGAAAGAAAAAGATACAGAGGCACAGCTGCTCCATGTTCTCATGTAGATGAGCATTGATTTCCACAACAAGGAAGAACACACATACTGCATGAGCATTTCGTGAAACTGAAGTCTACTGAAAAATACTGTTGCCCTGCTCTCACTGCAATGGGAAGGAGGGAGCGGAATTGTGAAGGTCTACAAAGTCAGTAAAAGTTCTGAACAGAGCCTGTGTGTGTGCATATTGTACACGTTCTCTCTCAAAGGGGGCAGTCTCTGATTAGGTGTGCAGGACTTATGCTCATGCATAGGCTCTGTTCAGACCTTTGGCTGCATGCCTGGGGGTTGGGAGTGGTGACAGTGATCCCCCCCCTCCATGCATTCAGTGGTAGAACTGACAACAGGTGGGGAGCATTGGTTTGGTTTCTTTATGTTACGTATTTTTGTGTTTTTATACTGTAAACTGCCCTGATATCCTTGGATACAGGTGGCCTATGAATTTAGTAATAAATAAATAGCTAGAACGGCTGGCAGTGAAGTCAGTTCTTAGGCTATTGTATCCACTGCTACAATCCATTCCTCTCTTGCCTACTGAATCCAGTCCAGGGGCCAACACATACCTGTGCACATATGCTACGTTTTCTCTCACACAGAACAATGGAAATAGCTGCATTTGAGGGAACCTGGGTTATACCCTTTATCTTTACCCTGTCTTTTGACACCTGAGATATTTATTTTTAGGAAAGTAGTGGACCTATGCCAGTCACTTCTGACTGGCACCTGCTACACACTGGAATGGAGAGCCAGAGGAGTGAGGTGTTGAGGCCAGTGCAGTGAAAATGCATGGGCAAGAGGGCTGGATTGGCTCTGCCAATACATTTGCAGCATGCTTACCTCACCACTGCCTTGCACCTCTCCCTTCCAGGATGTATCAGTAACTCAGCTGGAAGGTTATATGAGTGGCACAGCCCCACTACAGTGCCCACCCCTATTTTAAGACCCACCTCATTCTCCTGACTGCAATTTGTTTTGATATTGCATTTTTCAATTGTTGTAATCCATCCAGGTACCTCACCCTGGGAATGGGTAGATAAAGGCCTGTGTTTCTTTCTCGACCTACCTGCCTTCCTTGCAGATAAATGCATGCATTGATCTTCCGACATAATGTTTAAATAAGATTATAGATACAGGAGTAACAGTCGAAAAACACAATATGCAAAACGGCTCTTAGGACAAGAGGCTTCATATTGAAACAAAAATGGCATCCCACCCCCCCACCCCCCACCTTTGCCCCTGATAATCACCTACTGGCATGTCATCAAGTGACAACAATGTGGCACTAACAGCCCACATAAGACTTGTTCAGCTGACACTTCTGCCAATAAATGAGAGTGACACAGCAACCTGGCAAGTCACTTAGAGAATTAAATCATGGCTGGGACAAGCAGAACCGCTGCCGAAGCCATCGTGTGTCCGTATTACCTTGTTTGACAAGAAGCAGGTTTCTGTGGCTGTTGCATCTTTAATGTAGCAAGAATGCTGTTAACACTTTCTCCTGAAACCTTTGCTCTCCGAGAAACACACAACACCGGAGATCACATTACCAGGGGTAATGGAGTAAAGACATGTGGGAGGGGAGTATTGTTTTGTTGTTTTTGTTTTAACTATTCGCTTCGTTTTCACCTTGTAGTTTTATCCTGTGAACTGCCTTGAGATCATGAGATGAAGGGTGGTATATTAATCTAATAGATGATGATGATGATGATGATGATGAAGATGGAGTTTTCCCTGTGAATTGCTGCTTCTGCCCTGTTGTCCTTCTATACATATTATGAAGAGGAGCTTCTCCTAGAACAACTTTCAGTCAAAGTTGTTGTTAATATTATCACCGCTCTATCATCATCTATCATCTTTGTTACCCGTGGCTTGGGTGCCCTTTTGCAAGGAGAAAGACTTTTATGCTCATTGAAAATGTTGTTTGTGGCACAGAAAGTGAGATGGAAAAAACATGCATTTTTATACAACACGTAGTCCTTATTAAAATATTATGCAATTCAGAAATGCCTTTGATTAAAATTAGAATCAGGATAAAGATTCTAATGCGCTCAGGCCACCTACACTCATTTTACACCATGAAGCATGGTGGCCACATTTTCCTCTCTGGTGGCCAAGGCTCCGCTGTGAATGGTTGCCTCCTCATTTCCAGCATCTTCCTCCTGTAAATCACACCCCAGAGCAATGCTTAAGAGGAGACACCTAAATCACAAAATAAAACAGGTCAAAGTTGCAATTATGATCAGCGAAGCAGGCACCAGTATGTTGTGCATAATTAAAATGACTGTAGGTCTTCTCCATAAATTTCAGCCAGAAAAAAGTGCCTCTTCATACGTTGGAATAATAACAAGATGTGGAGGGAAGTGTCTTACTCCACTTCATGACTTTGGAAGAACTTTGTTGCCTCTGTGGCAGACTAAGCTCCCATTTGTTAGCATGTTAGAGGACATTCCTCTTGTGACCAGGTTGAAAGGGGGCTCAGAACAGTAACTATTGCCTAACTCTGAACCTGGGAAAAAGGATCTGGAAGGTGTTCCCATTTTTGAAGAGCTATTCATCTAAAGTGACATGCTTAGGAGCTAAGATGCCGTACTGGCCCTTCATAACTCCCAAGCTAGATCTGATAGGGAAACCTGTCAGAATGAGAAATTAGACTCCAAGTAAACTCTCATCTTACTGCTAAATATGTTTGAAACTAGTTTACTGAGTACTGGTACACACCTTACGCTGGTAGTATTTACTCATTGTCAAAATACCTGAATATTAGCCTTTTGCTCTCGCACAAATATCTCAGCCCTTAATTGTATTAAATATAAACATATTGCAGCTTTAAGTTCCAGGTTAAAGTGAGGAATAACCCCAGAATTCAAGAAAAAGTCTCAAGTTATAAAAAGGAAGGAAATTACCAAGCATGCACAAAACCATTATGTCCCAGAAGAGTCCAAAGTGAAGGAAAGAATTTCCAGAGGAGGGTTAATTGAATTTGCATTCCGCCCTCCAGTCCTAAGGCTCCCAGAATGGTACATAACAATATATTAAGATACACAAATAAATAAAAGCAACACTGTAAACAAATATAAGAACACAAAATATGCACACACACAAATAACGCCAGAGTTTGGGCTTTGGGCATTTCATAAGCAACACTTAAGGCTGAAAAATTATGATCCCTATGATAAAGTTATCTGACTTTTAACTGAAAAGCAGCTTTGAAATTTCATTTCAAAATTTTAAAGAGGGAGAGAAAACTCTGACATTTGCATTGTTGGGGTGCAGGATTATTATTTTTTACACGCTTATCTTACATCTGAAGTAGATGGTGGATATTTCAATTCTACAAATAATCTTATGAATGGGCTGTACTCTGCAGTCTTCCTGGGTGCTCACACTACAATCAAAGCCCTGGAAAAGACTTCATGAGGTAACTCCTCCTATGGGGTTTTTTCAGATAAGGAAGCATGGGCAGCCAAGAAATGGAAGCCTCCCACGCTAAGAAAGAAAGCTCTCCAGACTCTGGAAGACAGGTTTTGGCATAGCACTAGTTCAAAGGATCTGAATACTAGGTCCTGGAGACAAATAACAGAGGGTAGCTGTTACTTCAATGACCTCCTCATATCCTCCCCAGAGGCATCCAGCTGTTCACTATTGGAAACAGAATACTGGATTTGACTGGCTGGCTATTGGTATCACCCAGCAAAGCAATTCTTATATTCTCATGGTTTATTAGGTTACTTAACATATATTTGATGGGATGCTAAACTGCATAAAGAAAAAAAGTGTGAAAGACCTTTCGAAAGTGGTTGGGTTCATTTTACACAACTCAACAGTAAGATTACAAGGTTTATATCTTTACTGGACATAAAGAATAGTGGTGCACCTAACACAACTATCCACTGAAAGCGATGTAGTGGGCATTAAATTCTACAAACATATATAACACATGATTTATTAGTGCTGCATGTGTAGGTCAACATCTCTTTTTTAGGTGTTACATTGCTAAAGCTTCTGCTGGGAATCCTTCCCAATAAATTCAGTTTTATGTTCCTTTTTCAATCCTAGCACAAAGTGAATTTATGATAACAGAGTTTGGAAAATCCATGTAATGGAGCTGTAATCTCTATCGGAAGATACAGTTGGCGGGTCAAGGCTGTGAGAGACCACCTCCTACCTTGAAGAGTTGCATAAGAAAGGAAATTTCCACGAGGTACAGGTTCTTCCAACAGTATAGTAATACGATGAGAAAAATCACAACTGCCAAAAAATTCCCTTCCATTTCTTGTTAAGAAATGAACCTTGAAACTCAAAAGGAAAAAGAAATCAACAGGATTATCCAAGTGTAGAAGGGATGCCATTGTGTAATTGGCCTCCATTTAGATTTCAGCCCTTGATTCCTGATCTGAAAAAGCCCCATAAGAGGAGAGCTCCAAGTGGGATTCTGTATGGTCCCCCAATCA
This sequence comes from Podarcis pityusensis, assembly GCF_964106645.2. NCBI lineage: Eukaryota > Metazoa > Chordata > Lepidosauria > Squamata > Lacertidae > Podarcis > Podarcis pityusensis. The sequence goes on along the minus strand of NC_138029.1, from coordinate 66,485,573 downwards.
GTGATCTGATGTGAGGTAATGGTTCTATCAGGATGCTGATTCAGGCGTTGTAGAAGGTGTCTTGGAGTCGGTATGGACTGATTGTAGGCTAAAAATCTGAAACTCAGTGCAGGGAAGATGGAGGTGGTGATGGTGTTCAAGCATTACTTTAATAGGTCTGTACTTTACCTTAAGCTTCAGGTTTTACTGTCGAGAGATGCTGTTAGACCCAGCTGTTCCCAAGTGATGCCATAACCAAAAGTGCCTTTTATCAAGTCTGGCTGGTAGCAATGGTGGCATCCGGGCAAAAAAGAGTAATTTTGCTGCAATAATTCATGCCCAGATAACTTTCAAGGTAGAAGACTTTAATGTGCTTTGTATTGGGCTGCCTCCGAAAAGCAATTTCAGCTGCTTCAGAATGTGGTGACTAGAAGTCCACATGTCGTCTCATGACAATTCCTTTCCTTTGGGATGCATATGAAAGAGCTGTCCATCTTATGGAAGCTGATGCCTAGGGTGGGTCTGTGTCCTGATCTTCCAGACTAGGGTTTGGGTTGCATTCCATTCCTGGGTCTATAGATTCACATTATGTTCTAAGTGTAACCAGGCCAGCATGTCTCTTAGCTCCAGATTACGGATATAAATCAGTCCTGCCTACAAATGGTTTCTAGTATCCTACATTATCAACTTCTTTGGTGCACCCTATATCTCTTGTGTTCCTTGACTTGTGGAAAACTTAATTCAAGTCAAGTAATAGACACACACAAAAGAACTTTCAAACCCTAATTTCCTTTTAAACTTATTTACAAGTTTTACCATTAAACATTATGCAAGCACTTTGCAATCTTCCCTTAATTCCCCAACTTTAATTATATAATTGAACAACTCCCCCCCTCAAAAAACTAATTTTTTCCAGGAAACATTAAACATTACCATCTTAATGAAATTCTTAATGAAATGGTCCACTTTGAATGCAAATGAGTGGTTGTGGATCCGCCATTTGCTCATCATGCTGTGACGCAGAAGGACAAATGCCCTTTCTTTTGTCAGTCACTAGGAGTGACAGCCATTTTGTAAATTTATTTTTTTGCCAGCAGTTCCTTGGGCGGGAAGACCAGAGAGAACAGTGGGGTTGGACCAAAAAAAAAAAAAAACGGTGCAAATGAAAGCTAAGAAAATAAGAACTGACCAACTTAAACCAAACCACTCCTTTCCTTAAAATTCACATGCTTACTGTTTTTCAGCTCTAAAGTTTTACCCTAAGTTGCCTTTCAACTACTGCTCAGGCCAATAACTAGGCAGAGATATATTGTGGCGCTGTGAGTTAAACCACAGAGCCTAGGACTTGCCGATCAGAAGGTCGGCGGTTCGAATCCCCACGACGGGGTGAGTTCCTGTTGCTCGGTCCCCGCTCCTGCCAACCTAGCAGTTCGAAAACATGTCAAAGTGCAAGTAGATAAATAAGTACCACTCCGGCGGGAAAGTAAATGGCGTTTCCGTGCGCTGCTCTGGTTCGCCAGAAGCAGCTTAATCATGCTGGCTACATGTACGCCAGCTCCCTCGGCCAATAAAGCGAGATGAGTGCCGCAACCCCAGAGTCGGTCACGACTGGACCTAATGGTCAGGGGTCCCTTTACCTTTACCTAATGCAACTCCACCAAAAAACTAGTGTGGACTTCCTGAAAAATTCTTACCCCATTCTATCTTTCAGGGAAATGATGACAAAGAAATAGCTTCCAATCCTGTTCCATTGGCCCAAGATCTCAATTAGAAGTGGAAGAGCACATCCTTTGTATGCATAAAGTCCTAGGTTCAACCCTGGACAGCCACTGTCTTGGTATAAGGCATCTTCCTATGTTCTGACTCTGAATATGCTGGGCAATTCCAGATTCTGCATCTTTCTTTCTTTCTTTCTTTCTTTCTTTCTTTCTTTCTTTCTTTCTTTCTTCAAGCTCTAATCCACTAAGACTGCACAGAAAGCACATTGTGCATTAATACCAGTTAAAGATGTAATTAAGATGCCTCTAATCTGCAGTATCTGCAAAATGCACATCAATACCTGTTGTGGATTGAGGAGGATGTAAATGCTATGGTGAAACCAAATGTGCTATTCACCTTTGTGAGATGTAATGGCGTGTCTCAATGCTTCCTCCCTGCAATGCTCCTGTCACCATTTCCTTAGTACAAAGAGTGATATTCACACCTTTGTGAGCCCACTTTGCATTTGATTAATGGAGCTTTCCACTCTTGCTATAGTTTGTTTCATGATAGTATGCCCATGCAAATTTACCATATGACTTACTATAGACGTTTGAAGGTTGTTGTGATAGTGCTGTCCCTCTATATGCACCATTGAACTGTTTTCAACACACATTGGAGAGGAAACAAAAGGAACCAATTGCATTCTAGGTGATATCCACCATAAGCCAATAATATTCAAACAAACATTTTTTAAAAATGGAATGCACACAAGACACGCAAGCAGCAGACTATGAAAGGCAAATAGGCCATAACTGATGCACATTCAAACTGCATAAAATTGACTCTAGAAATGTTGCAGTACAGAAAAAGCTGGTGGTGGCTCACAATTGCTGTAGATGTTTCCTTCAGAAAGGAAGTAACATATAAATGATACGTGTGTGTCTTTAAACACCTGTTTACATATACAAGACAGCAGTGGTAGGGTTAGGGTTCCTCAGCACAGAAGCACGGCTGTTGAAAAGGATGCAGATATATCATCCACTCTGTATGTGTTTGCTGCAGAATACCAACACCAATCATGTATGCCACATCAAGTGGGGAACTGCCCTGGAGCATCCCCCATTGATTTCTTGTCTTGAATTAAATTGCCGGCATTGAAATACTTGGCTTCCCATATTCCAGGGCTTTCCAGCGCTATACCCTTGTAGGCATGTCTTCCATGAGTCTATTTGCTGTTAATCTCCCTCTTGCATTGTATTGAGCACTCCCAAGGTGAAGAAATTCTGCCATGAACCCTGCAAGGCAAAACAATGTCTTACATTTAGTTCATGCCTTCTAGTCCTTGTGTTTGATAGAAACTTAAAGGGCCTGGGAAATGCCTTTAATTTCAAATCCAGTCACAAATGTGCCTTTCTGAAGGAGGTCACCTTGGCGTATCTGTAGTTTCCAAAGTTTCAAACATAGCGTACCCTTTTGCACTGCTTTCAGGTTCAGAGCCTGGATACCGAAGGTGTGAAGGTTATTCCTCTTCTCAGTGAAGCTGCCCTTTATTGTAAGATGTTTGAGAAACCTGGATGTACACTCTGTTGTTTACTCGTATCAAAAAGGCTGCATAGCTGTCTCACAGGCCCTTCCAGCTGACTAATTGCTACCAGCTACACCATATGGTACCCCTGCCTATAATAGTGAACACCAAGACTTCAGCTTGCCAAATGCAGACACTCACAAACTAAAGTCTGGTCTACATCTGATATGAAATATCCATGTCCAGGTACACTTTGTAAAGTACTTCCTTTAGTTCCAGATATGTACTAAAGGAGCCTTTGTAGAATGAAATGTCATATGGACATGGAAGATAATCTCTCTGCTAGATGCCACAACTGATAAATGCAATGGAATGCCTCCCAAGTCAGAATACATAAACGACAGTTTTCAGATGCTGACATGGATCTGTTACATGTTAATCTCTCATTGTTGAATATGCCTGCATGCACTCCTTAGAGCAGGAACCAAAATAAATCACCCTGTAAATCCCACTTACCTATGCTCTGTAATCTGTAAAGGTTCTAGCTGCCTTCCTTAATTAACCCACAATGACCCACAATGGGAGTTAGGGATGTGACACAAAAAGGACCTTTACGCTCTTTAATGATTGGAAATGCTATTGTTTTTTAATGGACAATGTATGTGAAACATAGCATCAGGTTTGCTGGGAGACTGATACAAGGCCCTTGGATCGGAGCAGAAGGGGAGAGAGATGTGTTAAGGCTGAAGCTGAAACAACTCAGGGTGCAGAGTTTGTCTTCCCATGAAGGAGTCTGGGCGATCTGCTTGAATATTTGTAAATGATGCAAACATCATTATGGAGAGCTCCATCAATTCCAGGAGTGCTCTCAACTGAGGGAAATTAAACCCTGCACAGCTGCCCCTGGAAGGCTTAGGGAAGTGATAAGTGTGTGAACAGAATATTTAACACATCTTGCTCATGCTGGGATCCATTTCAGTTCCCAACACTAGGCACAACCATCAGTTCTGCTGTGCTAGTGCTATAGCTCACCTTCTGTCTAGCTCAACTGAGCCACAAAAAACGTGGGTTGTTGTCGTGTTGTGTCCCCCCCCCCTTCTTTCAGGGAGAGAAAGGAAGCATTTCATTCTTGATGAGGCTGCAGTTTGGCTGTGGTCCAGATCCTTTTCCATTACATACTCCTTAACTCCTTTACCACTGAGCAAACCTAGTGAAATAAAGTTAGGAGTTGAAAGATGGTTCAGCAGTGTTGATCAAGGAATCATTCATACAGGGATAGGGTTGAGGGAATGTCTCATAACTAACATTTGTGCAGCAATTGGATCAGATCCAACACAGACAAGAGTCTTAAAAATCTATCTCCCAGTAGTCAGGGAGGAGACCGTTATTGACTACAATGGAATTTAGATTAGCACTATCCAGAAGGGCTTTTTTATGCAGAACGTAAAGAATATGAAAGAAACTAAAAAGGTGTATAGTGTCCTCTATAACCCAAGAGCCTTATGTGGCTCAGAGTTACATTTTTCACAACATGATACATGCTGTACTTCCTTGCAGTATCACCTTCATCGTTCTTGTTCTTGGCACTATTCCGTTTCAACGAATGACAAGAGTTCCCCGCACACACACCCCTCTGCACACACTGCTCTTTATGAGTCATTCTGCGGTGGAATGCTCTGAGCTATTTATTAAAGTGTCTATTATAGTAGTATTTGTCCTCAGAATTTCAGTTCCCTGCATCTTTCTTGCCCAGAGGACTCAGGCATAACTAGACCAAGTGGCTTAGCAAACAGTCCAGCTAATTTTAAGAACTTCTAATAGAAACTTTTCTGACCAGGCTAGGGGGTGTGCCTAAGAAAGTTGTTGGGTTTTTGATTTTGTTTTGTTTTGTTTTTTTGCCTGTCAGAGGCAAAGTGGAGTCTTTACAAAGGAGCACAAGTGTTTCGTCATGCCTCAGCAATGCATAATTTTTGAGATGTGGTGAGGTAAAGTGGGGGGGGAGGGGAATGTGTCTAAGTTTGCCATAGCACCCAGATGGGCTGATGAGGGAATACAGAGCAAACACTAGAGAGGAGAGAACAATGGCTCTGTGTGTGACTGACAGGCCTAGTTTAATTCTTCCCACCCCAAAAGCAAACTAGAATCCATTTATAAAAAAGTATAATGGCTTGTTAATAATTTTACACTTGTTGGAATAATTGTATTATTTAGATACCCATATATTGTATCACAATTTCAAGTACAGTGGTGCCTCAGTTTCTGAACGTTTCCATTTCGGAACTCGGACGCCATAAACCTGGAAGTGAATGCTTTGGTTTTCGAACACTTTTCAAAAGTCGAACATGCCATGTGGCTTCCGTTTTGAGTTTTCTGCATTGTATTGAGGCTTCCATATTGAGTTTTCTGTTTTCAAACATTTCAGAACTCAAATGGTCTTCCGGAACAGATTACGTTCAAAAACCAAGGTACCACTGTATTTCTTTTCACCTTTTCTTTCACTTTATTTCCTCACTAAATATTTCCAGTAATTTTTTAAAAAAATATATTGTTTTTTTTAAAAAAATACTTTAAAATACTTTTTAAAATAGTTTTTAAAAACCCCAACAACTTTAAACTTTAGTGCAACTTTAGAGCCTAGCACTAAAACCCTTGGACCTAGGGTGGATTCAAATGGATCCTGAGCCAAATTTGTCAGTCTGCAAAGTGCTTTGGGTTGAGATGAGCTATTCTCCAAAGCACTGAATCCAAGCAAATCTTGTACCTACATACTCCTAGTTCAAATACGCATGAAAGTCAAGAAACTCATTGGGTGACCTTGGTTACCATCTCTCAGCCTAACTTGCCTCACAGTGTTCTTGTGAAGATAAAATGAAGAGGTAGAGAGCTATACATACCACCTTGAGCTTCTTAGATAAAATGAAATATATAAATGCAAAAATAAAAGAAATAATGAAGTCTATGGTCCTAAACATGCATTCTTAGGGGCTATTCTGGATCAGGAAAAACATGTATTTCTCCTAATGTAATGTATATTTCTCCTAATAGACACTTTTGCATGCACTTTTGCCTAAAATACACATTTTTTAAAAGCAATTTTCCCTACTATAATGTATTTCTGCATGCTATTTTCACTAATACTTGAATTTTTAGTATACACCTATTTCTGCACCTAACTTGACTGGAGAATTTTGTACTGCAAAATTTGGAGAAGTGAAAATTTCAAAAGATAACTCACACAAATTTGGTAGGTTCACCTTTAAATACAAGCCAAATTGCATTTCTCCCCCATCTCTAGCCATGAGTCAGGAGGGAACTGTATAGCCTCAAGCAGCAGTCAGGTTATAAATGATAACATAGCAAACAATTTTATTAAAAAAAGAAATATGCAGGGGGGAAATTCCTCCATCCCATATAAGTTTCTCAAAATGCACCAATCAGCTGCCTGGCCACGGCTTTTACTTTTCTTTTGGGTAAATGTTTTCCAGTTAAATAATCTAAATTACAGTGACAGCTGCTGCAAATGTTCTGTAGCATCCCCTTCCTTCCTCATACAGCATGTCAAATTTATATTCACATTGGCTGACTCTGCTGCCAACTGTACCTTTTGTTGTCTGTTACCAACACTAAAAAAAATAAAATTGGCTTACATCTTTACTTTCTAAACTGGGGCCCAGATCCTCACAGCTGGTGCAAGCACTGAAAATTACACCGAATGGATATGTGGACATTTTGTTCTTGGGCTACAATCAAATGATCATGGCCAGGTCATTACAAGTTTGGGAGTTTGCCAGAAATTACCTAAGTGATGCTTTCGCTGGTGCTCTTCCCTCTGAATTGGCGATGAGACAGATGAATTCTCAGCTTAGCACTAAGACAAAATGGTGTGCAAGACTTTGTGTCCAGAATGATTCATATGGAACTGGTCCAGTTAAAAAAAAAACCTCCCGCTTAACTCTTATTCGCAAAACCCTGTGCATACAGGGACCCACTTTCCTGTCACAGCAGGATTCTGTGGTGCCTTGCAAAGAGATTGTACAAGCACTGTGACACAACAAAAACTGTGTTACGGTGCACCACTACAATCAATTATAAAGTTGGTTGAGCAAGGACATGTGGAATTATCATTTGCACTTGCAGGACGGTGGGTTGGGTCTAGATTCCCCATTCACATAAAGAGTGCCCCTGGTTGGCACATTCTAACAGGAGGATGAAAATCAGTTAGGTTGTTGATGATTTCTCCTTCTTCGAGGCACTGTGCCACCTCCCATGGAGTTCTGACTGTCTAGACAGGATTGGGATGGGGGGAACACAGGAGGCTGCAGAGTGCCAGGTGTCTGTCAGGCAGAGCAGGTTCCTCAGCAGGTCAGAAGGGAGACTTGAAGTAAAGTTAGTGGTTTTATTTAGGAAATTAATACAGTGGTACCTCTGGTTAAGAACTTAATTCATTTTGGAGGTCCGTTCTTAACCTGAAACTGTTCTTAACCTGAGGTACCACTTTAGCTAATGGGGCCTCCTGCTGCCGCACAATTTCTGTTCTCACCCTGAAGTAAAGTTCTTACCCAAGGTACTACTTCCGGGTTAGCGGAGTCTGTAACCTGAAGCGTTTGTAACCTGAAGTGTTTGTAACCCGAGGTTCCACTGTATACAACAGAGATCACACAGACATGGCTGCCTCCATGAAGACGTTGCCAAGACTGGCTCTTGGCACCTCCTCTTCCTGCTACCCCTCCTCTTCTGGACATCTTCCAAGCAGACACCAACTCCAGCAAATAGGAGGGCTCCCTCCCTTGGGCTTTTCTAGCTTTCTGTTCACCTACATGTAACACTCTGTGAGACCTCAGAGTCAAAGGGAGCTCAAGGCAGAAGGATCAGGCAGCTGCTATGAAGCTGCTGCAGTGCCTTCCTCCTCTCTGTCCTCTCCTTCAGATTCTGAGCTCGAAGTGTTTCCCTCCTGCATCCTGTCCTTGCAGAGCATCCTGCCTCTGGCCCTTCTTGTTCACTCAAGCCTCTTGTGTCTTCCACCCTCCAGCTTCCTCATCTGATCTGTCTTCTGTGTCCCACCACCACTGCCCTGGGTCTGGGTCTTCTTCCTCTGTGGCTTCCCTAGGGGGTTCCTCCGCTGGCACCTTCCACTATTCTTGGTCAGCCAGCCAGGCCAGACACAGAGGGGAATCTACAAAAACCTTTTATTTGTTTCAGTTTATGTCCATCTAATAAAACTATTCTCTAGTCAACATGCATAGCAAAACAGACAAAATTAAAACATGCCACACAACCTCTTTATAACAATAAATCAATAAAAATCACCACACTTACCCCCACTTTCTATGAACAGAAGCCTACCTCAGCTGGAGCAAAGGTATTTGCGACTGCAGTATGAGTCCTTCCATGGAAACTTGGGATCCAGCTTCTAACAACTACTTCTCACACTTGAATCTGAGCTTTCAGCCCTTATCTAAAATAAACAGACCACCAGACACATACGAGTTATTATTAACTGGTCCTTAGTTCACAGGGATGGGTTTAAACTATGCTAATAGCCTATTTTGTGCAGTGCCATTTAAGTTTCAAGTCACTCCCATACCTAAAATTGTAAGCAACAAGAAATAAAAGGGAGTAGCCCAAATGTGATATTAAAATGTCATTAATGAATTCATCCACAAGTAGGGATGTCAGAGAATTTTGACAAAAATGGAAAAGGCAAATTGCCTTTGTTCACTTATTTGTCCTGTGTCTGGAATGGAAATCAATCCAGCGATTGCAATTGGTATTCACTCTTGTTTTCCGTCTGCAAATGATACATAGGTAATTTGCACTGTTTTTTGCTGGCACTCAAATTAATGGCATGGAATAATGTAATGACAATGAAATTAATTATGTCAGATTTCACCTATAGCAGACAGCGAGTTGAATAGCATAGGGGGTTTTGGAAGCTGAATTGCAGTGGAACAGAAACAGGCTGCATGTGACCAATACCAGGCAGAATGGGAATGGAAGCCAAGAAAGAGGATATCACTCACACCAAGTTAATGTTACCAGGTATAGAGTAGAAAGATAATGAGCAGCAACAGCTCTGTGCCTCTTGGGACATCTTATTTTGCCCTCAGTTGCCTAGTTCATTATGAGTCACTTTACCAAACTGTTCTACAAGTTGTGCCTGGTTCAGTTCCATAAAACTGGCATTTCCCAACCTTTTGAAAGATTGGGTACAGTGTTTTTGAGGAATCAGACCAGATGCACACTTCACTCTTATCTTATTTTCTTAATCATATCCCAGAACAAAGGAAATATATCCTCCTTACAACTATGGAATAGCCCCATTAATATTGCCTCCCAGCACCCTAGCTGCCTCTTTGTGCATTAGGTCAGGGCTCAGGGGTTGGGTTCATACTTCCTGGGGCAAAAATGATGCCTCTGAGATTTTGCCACAGCTTTCAAGTGTAGACTGCAGGCCATGCCTAGGAATCTCTGTGTATTCTTACTTACTTCCCCTGATGTGGTGTGATGTGTGGGCAAGACTGGAATCACTGCTGCTCAGGGACTCTGAAAGGCACAGAAGAGGGCCTGGTCCAGAAGGCACATGATGCACTGGGTTTGGTCAGTGTTTGGATAAAAGACAGCCTGGGAACTTTTGGTGTCCTACCTTGAATCCTATCATGGACAAAAGGGGGGATATAATGGTAATAAACAATCAAACAGAGTCACTGAATTTCCTGAGGCATTGCATCTTCTCTCCTGGCATACAGTTAGGGAATTATGGGCATAGATGGAAATGGACTTTTATACATTTGCTTGCTTCCTTGCTTTAAAAACAACACCCATAAGGAGATTTTGAGAACAGCTGGAGCAGTTATGTAGTAGTCTTTAGAACAATGGGAAGAGGCATGTTTAAGGCATCACAACCGGTTCCACTTCAATGGGTGCCAAGCCTAGTGGATACCATAGGATTTTGCAACTGTGATGTAGTGAATGGAAGGTGAGAGGTGGGGGGGGGTCCCAAATTTGGGGCTCACAAAGGGTGCCACTGAAATTTGAAATACCAAAGTCTGCCCCTGCAATAGGGGCAGGGTATTCTTGGAACAGCCATTCTGTAAATATTGTTTAGTTTGCGTGGGATACTGTTAATTACAGTAATTTATCATACTGGCACAAGGTAGGATTCACAGGCATAGAACGTTTGTTCCTCCCTGCTGTTGGAATCCTATGGTTGTCGTGTTTTTAATATGAGACGGGATAGTGCTAATTGAATTTTCACTTGGATAGATAAAATCTTTAACAACTCTGGAATAACTAGATGCTCTTTGTTTAGTGAAGTGGATCAGAATGATTTACAACACCTTTCATGTAATCATGCTAATTTTGCTTTCATATGATTAATTAAAACAATATGTTATTCCTTCGTAAAATGGAATTAGCACACCCAAGGAGACAGGTTTTATTGCAAACTTCTCTTTCTTGTAATAAAGCAATTTTCATGCATCGTATTGTATTGTTGTTGTTGTTTAACAAAAGTAAGTAAACATGCTTAACTGGGCAAGAAAATAACTCCAGGGGCCAAATTAATCCATCATGAAATAATGCTAAATTTAGTAGTTATCATGCCAAAAATAATTTGGACCACAATGTGTATGACAGCAAAACACAAAGGCCATGATCCATAAGGTGGGAAATAACTGCCTCTGGAAGCCTACCGACTCTCTTCCCAAAATGTTCATGCATTGGTAATAAGTAGAGAGAGATATAGAGAAGTACCAATTTGTTTCCTCCAGCAGAGCAAACAGCAGCTTTGGAGCAGACATTGGAGTAGAAATATGAAAAATGGGGTAAGGGAAAGTGTTAATTCCCCACTCCTATTCAGTGGTCATAATCCAGTTACCCCCCACTCTACAACTGCTCTGGTTTTATTTATTTTTTAAAGTAAATATAGAGAGATTCAATCATGAATCTCAAAGCTTTCATATAGTGTGGCCCTCAAACCATCTTGAGCCTGTGATCAAACAACTTCAGAAACCTCTCTACTACAATGAGGTACTTTCAATGAAACTGAATAGCATGAAAAGTAAAATAGAACACTTGTGTGCATCCTCATTGTCCATGCACTTTTACTGCTAAGCATGGATAAATCTCTCAGATTTAGCAAAGACTAAACTGAATTTCGTGCCCAGTCCTATTTAATTCCTACCTTGTGAGACCCCACTCACAGGACAATTATGCAGAGGTCGTATTTCAGTAGGGTGGCTTGGCTGAAAAATCTCCTTCCTTGCTTTTGCTTCAGGGATTTCTGTAACTCAGGCAGTGTAGGAACATTTATGTATTTCTCAAGTTCACTTAGAATGCAATAACCATTCCGATTTGCGCATCTGGTTATAGTGACGAGGGGAATGACGTGACAATTCACAACTTTCAAACTAAATCTAGACATTCACTGGATGCTGCATGATAATGACAACTTGATACGAAAGAGCAGCAAAGCATATTCTGTGGTGAGGCAAATGATCGCCACAATGTCAGAAGAGCCAAGAGGGAGTCTCAGAGGCACCCCTCACTGCCCCAAGAGGATCTTTTTACAGCTTGGTGCACAAGGAGACAACGAACCCACTGTCATTAGTAATAAAAGCGTTCAGGTTGGGCAGCTAATGACACCTCACACCATACAGAATATTTGTCTTCTAATCACTCCTTTGTGTCTCATTTGGCTTCAAGCATGGGTGGAGGTGGCAGTCATAAAAAGTTACCTGTTCAAGGTGTACTTGAAGCAAATACGGTGACCTAATCATGTGTGTGTCAGTAAAGCTTGCCCTGTTCCATTAACTAACTAATACAGGGAATATAGATAATGTTTGTTCATTGCTTAGGTTTTACAATAGAAAAAGTGCCTATAAACTTTGTTTGTCCAGTGGATTACAGTCAGGTTTCTGCTGTTCCTCCATTTTTAGGTGTAGGTCACAGTAGGTCAATAACACAATAGAATCCCTGAATAAAGTGGACTCCCATCCATCAGGTACGGTAAGTTGACAAGCTTAAGCCTCTGTAATGCCTTGGGGACACGGATTTTAACTATGGTGATAGCAAGCAAAATAGAGAAAAGAGCAACCAAAAATCACCAAGGGGGTGAAGCAACTCTCCTAGGAAGAAAGGATGCAGCATTTGGGGGGTTTTCGTTCAGAGAAAAGGTGACTAAGACACGATAGAAGAAAAAGTGGCATAGAGAAAATGGATGCATAAAAGTTTTTCTCCATCTCCAATAATGTTAGAACTCGTGGACATCCAATCAAGCTGAATGTTGGGAGATGTAGGACAGATAAAAGAAAGTACTTATTCATGCAATGCTGTATTTTAATATTTTTTTGGAAGCCGCCCAGAGTGGCTGGGGAAGCCCTGTCAGGTGGGCGGGGTATAAATAAATTATTATTATTATTATTATTATTATTATTATTATTATCATCATTATTATTATGCATAAGTAAACTATGGAACTTGCTCCCACTGGAGGCAGTGATGGCCACCAATATGGAGGGCTTTAAAAGAGGATTATATAAATTCATGGAGGGCAAGACTATCAGTGGCTGCTAGCCATGATGGCTATGCCCTGCCTCCATGGTTGGAGGCAGGAACGCTTCTGAATGCCAGTTGCTGGAAACCACAAGAGGGGAGAGTGCTCTTGTGCTCAGATCCTGCTTGGAGGTTCCCCACAGGGACCTGGTTGGCCACTGTAAGGTGGTGGGACTAGATCATCATCATCATCAAACCTTTATTGGCATCACTTACAAACATACAGAATAAATAAGCCAGTGCGATCTCATCACCATTTCAACAGTACAGTCATTTGCCAAAGGGAAGAAGAGGCAAGCAATCTATTTCATCTCTGTGGGTCTCCAGCAAGGGCAGGATCCTGTAGTGTACTTCGGCGACAAAAAATCAAATAGAGGAACTTAGCTACTGTCTTGGTGAACTCCTGGTCTCTCCCCTATAATAAGAAGTGTATAACCTCTGTCTCTGGTTTCCATGTTGGAATACATAGATGATCTAAAAATTGTTGGCGGAGATCATCATACATTTTACATGTGAGATAGAGTTTCCACCAGGTGGGCATCACATGGGCAGATCCTATCTCCTTCTGCCATACCTGCAAACCTACCCCAAAGGAGGTTAGAAGGATTAGAATTGAACCTAGCCAGCGAAAAAGCCCTTCTTTCTTGCAGGTTAAACAAAAATTGTAAATATTTAAGGTTAATTTCCTGCGCCCAAGAGAGTCGAAAATAAAGAGGGGAACATGTTTTTCCACAGCTGAGATTAGTTCCTGACGATCTATGGGTGGGACTAGATAGCCCATTGGACTTATCCAGCAGGCTCTTCCTGTGTTCTGATAGACTAACCTAAAAAAACCCCCACAATTCTCCATCTTGTAGCAGATTTGGTTAGGATATTTGTCAGGGAACTGCCATCAGTGCCGGAGGGAGAGAGCAAAAGCCAGAGGGATTCCTGAGAGCGTCCAGGGATTGGGAGAAGCAGCCCATCTTCTGGGGAAGAGAATCAGCGTAGCACCAGTGGAGAAGGGGGGCAGATGGGGGAAGCGGCAAGGCGGTCCCATGACTCCTTGCCTGGGACCAGCGGGGAGAGTAGGGGTCCTCCACTGCCCACGCCCTCCTTGCGCAGAAGGCTTTCGCGCAGAGAGAGTAGGAGGAGACTAGGCGTCAAAGAGCTTCTCTGCTGGGGAAGAAGTTTAAGAAACGCCCACTGAAGGATTCTGCCAGTGATTGAGTCAGCCATGGGTGAGTGGCTGTCCGGACAGAAAAGGTTCACTTAGGCAACCCAGCCAGGTGTTTGCACCCAGCCGGGGAGATAAGCACCGACTTATGCACGAGCAACCCCTAGAACCATTACAATATTCATTAGAAAAAAACGATTTCTAGTTAGTTGTGAAAAGCTGAACAATTCTTTAGGCTAGGACGGAAAGAGTCATCATATCTTCTATCCATCATGAGATCTGATAGGTAGAGTCAGTTCCCAGAGTGTCGCCTTCAGAAGAACATAAGGCACCTGACCATCCCTGCTCTGGAAGAATGTCAGCATATGCTTCTGTTATTGTGGTATAACCTCATGCTGGGCACTACTGAGCATTCCGTTGATCTAGCCTGAAGCAGATTTTTATCACTGACTATCCTGAAGGGTGATAAAACATGGGAAATGAAAGCTCAAAATATATCTGTTAGTAGCTTTGGTCTAAGAGCTGCTTCATATGAGCCTTTTTCATATAATTAGTTAGGGAAAGTGTGTGCCATTCATACCATAAGGTATGAATGAATACATGACATGGACTATTTTTTGTTTGCTTGCTTTAAAAAGGGGGGGGGGGATAGACCTTCTGCTTGGACCCTAAAGGCAAACAAAGTATGCCGTGGTCTGTCTTGGCAATCTCCACTGAGTTCCAGTCCAATTAATTTAAAGCATTTCGCAGGCCATACACCATGTCAGTGCTGTCTTCCTCTAATGCTTGGCATTTTTCTGCTTCTGCAAAATTAATTTGATGACTATGTTAAACTAATAATTGCCTAATTTCCACAAATGGTCTCCTGGTACACTCCACTCAGAACTTGTTTCTCCTGGGAGATGCACTGGGATCCAAGCGTATTATTTATGGAATCGCAGCTAATTTAATTAATTTTAGATGGAAAGTATTCAGTTTCACATACTATTGCTGCCTGCTGGACTTCCTAACAGGGGCCACATGCAGCCATTATTGACTTCTCTTTGTCTTTTCCTGTGATTAGGCGGTAAAACCCAGATTAACAAAGTCACCTTGAGAAGGAACCTGCCTTTGGTTTTTAAGAGCTTCTAGTGATTTACAGTTCACTAGAATTCTGAATTCCTTACATTTGATACAGCAAATTGCATTTCTAATACAGTGAAACACTCAAATGATGTTCATTTCAATGCTGTCTCTTTAATGTGGAGAAATGGTGCCAAAGAAGTAGGAAAAGCACCACATCTCTACACTGAAGATTTATTGCCCCTCAATCACAGCATGCATCCAGTTTCCTCCATTTAAAAGTCCCATCAACATCTTCTCATTCAAGAGACAAAACCAATTCACTGGGTACAGCATCACTTTGGGAAATAAATTGCTATTGTAGAGGCAGATCTATATGAACGTGCAAAGCTGCCTCTGCCTCTAGTTACCTACCTTCGCTGAGGTTTTTGATTTTGTGGACCTGATCCAATCTCAGTTTAGTACTACTAAGCCTTGTTGGTTTCAATGGGAGAATAAGCCTGTGCTTAAATCTTTTCAGTAGAAATCAATGGGGCTTAGAATCACTTAACTTTGGCCAGATGATGCTTAGCATTACTATTAACAGCATAGAGAAGAGCAGCTTTGCAAGTGCTGCACTACTAGAGAAAGAGAGAGCTCCTTTCAAGACTCAGTTGCATGGAAGGATAACAAGAAGAGTAACTGAAGCATTGCAGATGTCTTTATTTTATCTAGCATACTATTACATTTATACAATCCTTATTTCCATGGAAAATAGGAGGCCACACAATCAACATGACACTCTTCTGGTCATTCCAGCACAAACATTTCAGCTTGCTCCACAGAATGATCTCCCCTCTCCTCACTACATGTACTGTTCTGGGGATTCTCCAGACTCCCCAGAGCCAATTTTGAGGTTGAGGGCATGTCAGTAACATGATGTAACTAGGTCTAATGACTGCAGGTTATCTATGGTAAATGGATTCTCAAAATGTTAAGCCATGGACCATTGCTCTTAAGATATAATGAAACCAAAGAAAACAAGGTTTCAAATTGTTGCAAGAGGCACAGTAACACTTTGGGAAATGCATCTCCCCATACTTCCTATGGAGTGGGTGTGTATGGCAAAACGGAGATGAACAATTCTGCTAGGATGACTACGCAGTGTGCCCAAACCAATATTAATTAAGAGCTTGGGGCCACACAGTGCCGTAATTTTATATATACAATTGCACTTAATAAAGAAACCTTTCAAATGAGGCAGACTACCATAGCAAATAATTAATTTTGTGTAGCTGTCATGGATCATACTCTAACAAGAGCTGCCACAGTGCTGTGAAAGAATGGGAAATTAGTCGTTGGAGAGCAAGAAATACAAGAAAAGACAGGGGAAATATTGACCTGCCAGTGAAATGTTGTGGCGCACTTCTACCACACCCCGCCATGTCACTTAAAGATTGCTCAGTGGCTTGAGCCCTCCATCATGTTCAAATGCAATACAATACACAAGTTGAGGAAAGAGTTCCATCTGGCAGAGAAGTGGAAATAAATCCGACAGTAGTTAACACTGTGGCAGCCTGCCTCCAAACTTTCCAAAAGGTGTTAAGGTAAAGGTAAAGGACCCCTGGACAGTTAAGTCCAGTCAAACTTGACTATGGAGTGCAGTGCTCATCTCACTTCAGGCCAAGGGAGCCGGTGTTTGTCCACAGACAGCTTTCTGGGTCATGTGGCCAGCATGATTAAACCACTTCTGGCACAACAGGACACCATGATGAGTGCCAGAGTGGTTTAACAAACAATTTCTCTTCCCAGGAACTCTGTTTTTTTTTTTTTTTAAAGATATTTATTGAGATTTTCAAAATGTTACAAAAAAGAGAAAAAATAAAATAAAAGCAGAAGAGAGTACAAAGGATAAAAATAATTACCAAAATAGAAAAAGAAAGGGGGAAAAAAAAACCAACCCCTTCCCACCATATACAAAAAAATTCCAAATGAGAAAAAATGACAGAAAAAAAGAAAAAAAAGAGGAATGCAAAAATCACAAAACTTTAAAAACATTTAAAAACAAATTCATTATTTTCAAATCCTTAACTGTCATTACCTTCTTTCCTAGACCTCCTCCTCCTCCCTTTCTTTGTATCCTAGTTATTAATTATCCCAGCAAATCCTTAACCTTATCTTTCTATAATAAAATAAACCTTAAAACTTAAAACTTAAATCTTATCCTTACCAACTTCTCATGATCATAATATTGTTTCATAATTCTTTGAACATCTTTGCTAAAGCCAAGTAATTTCATTCCAACATTTTTCTATCATTCATCAATTTTATAAAACAGTTCTAATGGTTGAAAAAAGAGGTATAAACAGATCCAATCTTCATCCAGCGTCCCTTCCTCCTGGTTCCGGGTTTTGTCAGTCCATATTCCCGTCAATCTAGCCCATTAACCTGGCAACCTTATGTCCGAGGCCCTCAAGTCTCTTCCATGACCCTTTCACGGCTCTTCTTCATATTTGTAACTATTTTCCCTTGTCTCTTGCTCGTGGTAACTCCAGCTTGACAATGTTTTTAACCCTTCTCAACAGATCAGCCCCTTTTCCATGTTCAACAATGAATTCCATGTAGTATTTAAAAGCATGTTTCAAAGGCCCTCCAAAATTGAGAGGCTGCACAGTCCCAAACATCTCACGGCCCGTTGCCATATTTGAAAAGTCCAAACATCCCAGCATAGGGGGGGTCAATCCAGCCCCCCATTTCCAAACCAAGCCAAACTTTTCCTTTCCAGATATGGCTTTTTCCAAGTTCATTTGTCAAATCCAAAAAATCATATTCCTGTTGGGCCTGTTCTGTCAAAACACACTCCTGATTTAATGTCAAAAACTCCTGTTCTGTCAAGACACACTCCTGATTTAAATCCTGAGTGGGCTCCACATATTTTCCCACTGTCTGTTCAAAGTTTCCCACTGCCTGTTCAAAATTTCTAGTCGAAGTCGCCATCCAATTCACCTTCTCGTGTAATTGTTCCAGTAGATCGTTTGTTTTATAGAGAGCATACAACAAGGCTTCTGAATACATTGTCCTACAAGGTCAGATACTTGTTCCCACGGTTGTAATCTGTAACAGCTGTCGACTCCCTGGAGTTAGTTACAGTTTCACAGTTACAATTTCACAGACTCCCCCTAGGGGGAAGACTTCTATTTATTCTTGCAACAAAGTTTCCTTTTTTAAGATACTTTGTCCATATATAATCCTTTAAAATGCGAAAGGGAACAGTGGAATCACTAGGTTTCTCTTCTTTTAGCCATCTGTCAAAAACACTTGTCTTTGGTTAATGAACTTCACACGTCAGTCCTGACAGCCCGCTCCAGGATCAGGACGGAGGAAAGTTACTTCACTTTAAAGTCACTTAAAACAGTCCAAAAAGATCCCCCCCTTCTCCTGCTGTCGAAGGGGGGTTCCACAATTTTAAATGGTGAAATCCAATCTTTTAAAAACGATTTCCTGAGCTCTAGTTTAAATTGCCTTTGCTTTATTCTGTTTACAAAAGAACGGAAGGATGATTTCCTGTTTAGACCTTCCCATTCCGTACCAAATTCAAGTAAATTTTTTAAAGTCCGATTCTTTCCTACTCGCAAGTCCTTATTTAATGTCCAATTGTTCAAAGTCTAAGTACTCACGGGTGCTTATTTTAAAGTCCAAATTGTCCCAGGAAAACGGCAGCGCTCTCCGGCAACAGCTATGCGGCTTCGCTCCACGGAAATAGCAGTTGACTCACAGCACCGCGCCACTTCCCCCTCTTCACTTCGGAGCCCGTTAGTGGGTTCCTTAGCGGGTTGGGTGCCTGCCGAGTCCCATGGTCACAGGCTTCATCCGCCTGTGATTTTTAAGTGGGTCCCCGCTTCGCCGTAGCGGAAAAGACCCGTTTTCCGCGGAGCTAGTCCCTCCAGTTCAGAGGGAGTCTGCCATTGCCAGTGGCGCCACCCCGGAAGTCTCTTCCCAGGAACTCTGAGAACTGTAGCTCTGTGAAGAGAATTTCCTCGCAACCCTCAACACTCTTAACAAACTAACCTTCCAGGATTTTTGAAGGGTAGCCAGGGCTGTTTCAAGGGGGGGAGTTCCTCTCAATGCAAATTGCTTCCGAAAGAGCAATTTTCCAGATAATAACACTATAGAGGGAAGGAAAGGGTTAAATTCCCCTG
The DNA here is from genome assembly GCF_964106645.2 of Podarcis pityusensis. Lineage (NCBI taxonomy): Eukaryota > Metazoa > Chordata > Lepidosauria > Squamata > Lacertidae > Podarcis > Podarcis pityusensis. Next base: position 66,466,420 of record NC_138029.1, on the reverse strand, counting down.
CCCCACCTGCAGAGATCCTCATCCTTAGCAGCTTCCCACTTTCACCCCACAGAAGCTACTTGCATTTTTAAAAAGTTCATGTTGAAGGCAAATAAGCACTTAACATCACAACTAGTTTTGCCCTCAAACAAATCAATATGTGCCTCCTTAAAATATGGAGTGTTCTACTTCTGTTTCAAAAAATGCACCTTTCACTAAACTGGCTGAAGTAGAGTTTAACAGAGGAGATATGAAATTAGGGATATGGTCAGTCAGCAAAAAGGGGGTAATCAATCTCACTCTTCTTGTATTACAGACAGAGAGGAATCGCCATGCAGGACAGCTTAGCACTGTAGTTTCCTGCCAGTATGTACATCTCTCAAAAACATCACTTAAGTCAAAAACACTTGGGTATGAAATTCATCCATGCAAAGAGGGTCAGTGCACTGCTCATATATTAATGTTGTCATTTGTCTGTCTTGAGAGACAATGGAAGAGTGTGGCATCTGGCATAAAGTCAAAACATTGGAGTGTTATAGTGCCTGCTGTGTCTGTATTTTGAATTATGGTGCTGGAGGAGACTCCTGAGAGTCCCATGGACTGCAAGAAGATCAAACATATCCATTCTTAAGGAAATCAGCCCTGAGTGCTCACTGGAAGGACAGATCATGAAGTTGAGGCTCCAATACTTTGGCCACCTCATGAGAGGAGAAGACTCCCTGGAAAAGACCCTGATGTTGGGAAAGATTGAGGGCACAAGGAGAAGGGGATGACAGAGGACGAGATAATAATAATAATAAATTTTATTTATATCCCGCCCTCCCCAGCCAAAGCCAGGCTCAGGGCGGCTAACAACAAACAAATAATCAAACAATCAAATAATCCAACATTCTAAAACATTTCATTATAAAAATTAATTAAAATCAAATTAATGGCAACCGTTAAGCAAAGTTCTGTGCAGGTTGCCAGAGGAGGGAGTCAGGCTGGGCCCTGACCAAAGGCCTGGTGGAACAACTCTGTCTTGCAGGCCTTGCGGAAAGATGTCAGGTCCCGCAGGGCCCTAGCCTCTTGTGACAGAGCGTTCCACCAGATTGGAGCCGCGGCCGAGAAAGCCCTGGCTCTAGTTGAGGCCAGCCTAACCTCTCTGAGGCCTGGGACCTTCAGGATGTTTTTATTTGCAGACCGTAGGTTCCTCTGTGGGGCATACCAGGAGAGGCGGTCCCGTAGGTACAAGGGTCCTAGGCCGTATAGGGCTTTAAAGGTTAAAACCAGCACCTTAAACCTGATCCTGTACTCCACCGGGAGCCAGTGCAGCTGGTATAGTACCGGATGAATGTGATCTCGCAGCGAAGACCCCATAAGGAGTCTCGCCGCGGCATTCTGCACCCGCTGGAGTTTCTGGGTCAGTCTCAAGGGCAGCCCCACGTAGAGCGAGTTACAATAATCCAGTCTGGAGGTGACCGTGCGTGGATCACAGTGGCTAGGTCAGGGCGAGAGAGATAAGGGGCCAACTGCTTAGCTTGGCGGAGATGAAAAAATGCCGCCTTTGTTATAGCTGTAATCTGCGCCTCCATAGAGAGGGAGGTATCGAAGATTACACCCAAACTCTTAACGGACGGTGCTGGCACTAATTGCACCCTCGCAAGAGATGGGAGTTGCCCCCCCAATCCCATATCGTCCCGTCCCAGCCAGAGGACCTCTGTCTTCGAAGGATTTAACTTCAACCGGCTTCCACGTAACCATCCAGCCACAGCTTCCAAACATCTGGTCAGTGTGTCTGGGGCCGAGTCAGGATGGCCATCCATCAACAGATAGAGTTGGGTGTCATCGGCATACTGATGGCAACCCAGCCCAAAACTCCGGACAAGCTGGGCGAGGGGGCGCATAAAGATGTTAAAAAGCATCGGGGAGAGTATCGCACCCTGAGGCACTCCACACACCAAGGAGTGGCGGGATGACAATTTCCCCCCAAGCGCCACCCTCTGTCCCCGACTGGAGAGAAACAAGCGCAGCCATTGAAGGACTGTGCCCTGGATCCCCACGTCGGCAAGGCGGTGGTCCAGGAGTTCGTGATCAACCATGTCGAAGGCTGCTGACAGGTCTAGAAGAATCAGCAGCCCCGACCCGCCTCGATCCAGCTGCCTGCGGAGATCATCTGTTAGGGCGACCAGAGCCGTCTCGGTCCCATGACCAGCGCGGAAGCCAGACTGGAATGGATCCAGAGCCGATGTTTCATCCAGAAACCTACCAAGCTGTTCAGCAACCGCTCTCTCAATCACCTTACGCAGGAATGGAAGATTCGAAACCGGGCGGTAATTGGATAGATCTAAGGGATCTAATGATGTTTTCTTTAAGAGCGGGCGCACCACTGCCTCCTTCAATTCCCCTGGAAATATCCCGGTGCCAAGGGACAAATTGATGATATCCCCCAGGGGGGCCCGCACCTCGTCTGGACACGCTCTAATCAGCCAAGACGGGCACGGGTCAAGAGGACAGGTGGTGGGCTTTCCAGCTTGGAGGAGTCTGTCCACATCGGCTGGGGATATCCGATCAAAGTGGTCCAATACTGGACCCGAGGACAGTCGAGGGGCCTCCAGTTCCTTTATTGTATCCAAATTGGCAGGGAGGTCATGGCGGAGCAACAGGACCTTCTCCGCAAAAAAGCTCGCAAATGCCTCACAGCTGTGTGTCAGATTGTTATTTAAATTTGGCTGTCCTTCAAGGGACTTTAAAGACCTAATTATACTAAATAATTGCGCCGGGCGAGAGCTAGCGGATGCAATGGAGGCCGAGAAGTAAGACTTCTTAGCGGCCTTCACCGCCATCTCATAGGTTTTCATAAAAACCCTATAAGATGTTCTTGAGGCTCCGTCACGGGCACCCCGCCATACTCGCTCTAGCCGTCTGAGGTCCCGCTTCATTTTCCGAAGCTCCTCGGTAAACCAGGGAGCCCGGTTTCTGTGGAGTCGCAGAGGGCGCTTAGGTGCGATCTCATCTATGGCTGCCAGGAGCTGGGTATTCCAGCCCTCAACAAGCTCAGTCAATGAGTCGCCAGGGGGAGCAAGGTCCCGCAAGGCTTGACGGAATCTATCAGGGTCCATCAGCCTCTGCGGGCGAGCCCAAATCGGCTCGCCACCTAAGCAGGGTGGGGGTGGAAAGTCAATCCTGGCTTTCAGAGCGTAGTGATCAGGCCATGGCACCTTAATTGAAGGAGACATGATCACATCTATACCTACACCAAAGATCAAATCCAGCGTGTGGCCTGCTTGATGTGTGGGGCCTGAAACAAACTGGGAGAGCCCTAGTGTTGCCATGGAAGACACCAGGTCCAGAGCCTGTGAGGAGGGAGTGGCATCAGCATGGATGTTGAAGTCCCCCAATACCAATAGGTTAGGGAACTCCAAGGCCCAGCCGGCCACCGCCTCCAGCAGGCCTGACAGGGTGGCTGCTGGTGCGCTAGGTGGCCAGTACACCAGCCAGACAGCCAAGCTCACCTCAGAGCCCCACACTAGGCCAACACATTCAATGGTTGGACAGTGTTCTCGAAGCTACGAACATGAGTTTGACCAAACTGCGGGAGGCAGTGGAAGACAGGAGTGCCTGGTGTGCTATGGTCCATGAGGTTACGAAGAGTCAGATGCGACTAAACAACTAAACAACAACAACGTGTCTGTATAGACCGATACAGGAGAGGCATGTTTTATTGCAGCTGGGGAAGATGAAGGCATCTAGTTTGCTGTTACAGGTGCACCATGACATTTCTTCTCTTTGTGCTCCACCCAGATGTCATTTCTGGTCACAGCTGTGGATGTGCAGCCTGTCTTCAGGCACTGTGGTCATCTACAAGGGATTCCCACATGGCAGGGTTAATGTTGCCAGCCTTCATATCATTTTTGCAGCCATCTTTGTGACACAGAGTTGGTATACCAACAAGCCTGGTACCTGAAGCCAGCTCCCTGTAAAGCACATCCTTGGGGATCCTACCATCTTCCATTCTGTGGACTTGACCAAGTCAGCGTAGACATCCCCGAGACAGGAATGCGAACCTGCTGGGAATGTGGGCTTGGGAGAGTCCATGTTTGTTTGAGACCCTGTCCTGCCATGGGTTGCCCCAAATCTTCCTGACAGAGCACATAAGGAAGGCATTGAGGTGTCGCTCCTGACGGGTGTAACTTGCCCATGCCTCACTTCCATAACGTGGCATGCTGAACACACAAGCCTTGTAGACCATCTTGGTATTGGATGTGAGCATCACATTCTCCCATACCCTTTCAGAGAGATGAGTTATTGGCATAGCTGCCTTGCCAGTACGCTTGTCCAGCTCAGTCTCAATGGAAAGGTTGCTGGTTATGGTGGAGCCCATGTAGATAAAATTGTTTATTGTCTCAAGCATGCAGTCACCAAAGCTGATGCATGGAGTGCTGGTGATGTTCTGACCCAAGATGTTGGTCTTTGTAAGATGATGGTGAGGCCAAACTCCATGCAGTCTTGGGCAAAACAATTGTTGAGTCATTGTAGAGTTTCTTCGGAATGCGCTGTCAATGCTGCATCATCTTATTGCAGATAAGAACCTGCCACACTTTTGTCTTGGCTTGGAGATGTCCCAGGTTGAACAAATCCCTGTCGCTCCTTAAATGAAACTGCACACTGTATTCAATTAAGCTGGATGCATATGAGAGCAACAGGGAGAAGAATATGTCAGAGAGAGTTAGGGTAAGAACACAGGTCTGTTTCACACTGCTCTTTTTAGAGAAGGTAAAGGTAAAGGAACCCCTGACCATTAGGTCCCGTCGCAGACGACTCTAGGGTTGTGGCGCTCATCTCGCTTTATTGGCCAAGGGAGCCGGCGTACAGCTTCCAGGTCATGTGGCCAGCATGACTAAGCCGCTTCTGGCGAACCAGAGCAATGCATGGAAACACCGTTTACCTTCCCACTGCAGTGGTACCTATTTATCTACTTGCACTTTGTGCTTTCGAACTGCTAGATTGGCAGGAGTTGGGTCCGAGCAACAGGCGCTCATCCTGTCATGGGAATTTGAACCGCTGACCTTCTGATCAGCAAGCCCTAGGCTCTGTGGTTGAACCCACAGCACCACCCACGTCCCTTTAGAGAAGGTATCTGAGGGTAAACCATCATACTGGATGGTACCATGTATGTTCTCATGAAAGGACAGGATCATCTTGTGAAGCTTAGGTGGGCATCCTCTCTTGCTGAGCAGAGTGAATAGTCCTTTTCAGCTGATGAGGTTAAAATGTCTTCACCAAGTATATGAAGGTGATGAACAAGGAGCATCTCTGTTCTCAACATTTCTCTTGCTGCCAACTAGGTTTTGGGAAAGAGCCCTCATACCTCCTTCTCAACGCTGTGTTCTGGCCAGAATAAATCAGGGCACCACGGCAGCAAGGCAGAAACCGTGATGACTTTAGGAGAATCGTGGCCATCCAGACTGTTGAGGGGTATGGGTAGGTCTAGCAGAGACCCCCATGTGTAATTCTGGGGGGCGGCTGACAGTCAGTGTAGACAATACTGAACTAGATGGACCAATGTCCAGACTTGGTGTAAGGCAGCTTGCTAAATAATTCTATGGAGAGCTGTCCATGATGTGTGGGTTTCCTGTGCTCCCTAACGGGCCTAGCAATAGAAATAAAGCCTAGCACTGATATCTGTATTTCATACTGTCTCCCAACCTGAACTCAGTTGCAACCTGTCACCTGAGGACCAGGTAGCTTCTCCACTTCCATTGACATATCTCAAAGCAGCTTTTCAATCCAGAAAAGGTCCATCTGGACACTGTTACATACACTTGCCTGTATATAATCCACACATTTAAACCCTTACACTGTGTGACCACTTGGAAGTAAGCCTCCTTGACCCTCAGTGGGACTTGCTGCCAAGTCAGTGAGTGTAGGGTTGAAGCCTAAATTCTATACCTAGGACACAGCTGGAGTAAACCACTGTTTTTTCCTAGGCTGAAGATGGTACACTGGCTTCAGGGGATCTGCTAATAATCCTCTGTTCTTTCTCTGTGTTAAATAGTATATTTGGACTGGTGTGATTTTGAAGGTCCCCCCCCCCGCCCCCACCTTTTAGGTTTTCGGGAAAGATCAAGAGGCTGAAAAGGGAATGAAGCCAGAGGCAGAATCTATTCCAAACATCAGCACTGCAAAATAGCTGTTAATTTATAGAGAAGAAGTCTGGAGCTTCTTCTTCCAGAGCCATACATCAAAGCTTCTACTCACTGATACCCATTGTTATTTGGCCTTCGCGGTATAGGCCAAATGGGATTTCTTCCGTTCCTGAGCTCCTGGGTAAGCACGAGACAGTATATGATTTATTGCTTTGAGCATTCAAAATGCTACACACACCAAAAATTTATTGTGACCTTATTACTTATTTTTTAAAACAACAGCAGCAGCAGCAGCAAAGTAAATAAGTGCATCGGCTAAAGGTTAATGTACCAAATAAAGCAGATACAAAACAGAAAAGATGAAACTTCCTTGCTTCTTAACTTAGATAGGAACAAGGTTGTTCAGCGCTGCTTGTTGCAAGGGAGAAAAGAACCTGACTTGCAGGGGGAATCTGACAAGGGAAAGAGATGAGGTGGAGAGGGACAGATGCTTCAGTGATGAAGAAAAAGCCCTTGTATACAATAACTATCTCTCCAGGAATACAAATAGGTTATAGTTCATCTTTTCTTTTCTTTTCCCTTCTCTTTTTCGCAAGCCGAATGCTGGAGGGAAAACAGAACTCCTTTGTCAGTTGATTTCTGACCAATTCATCTTTTATGAGCAAACCAATATAATAGACAATCTGCATCAACATAGAACGTAGAATTGTAGAATTGGAAGAGACCCTGAGGGTCATCCAGTCCAACCCCTTACAATGCAGGAATCTCAACTAAAGCATCCTACTCAATCTCTACTGAAAAACCTCCAAAGAAGGAGAATTTTCAAGGAGTTCCTTCCACTGCTATACAGCTCTTCCCATCAGAAAGTTCTTCCTGACAGTTAGTCATCCAAGTAATTTATAAAGACGTTGAACAACAACAGGCCCAGGACAGAACCGTGCAGCTCCCCACATGTCACATTATGTCGTTTACCTTCCTGCTGGAGTGGTACCTATTTATCTACTTGCACTTTGAGGTGCTTTCGAACTGCTAGGTTGGCAGGAGCAGGGACTGAGCAACGGGAGCTCCCCCTGTCGCAGGGATTCGAACCGCCGACCTTCTGATCAGCAAGTTCTAGGCTTTGTGGTTTAACCCAACTTAACTGGAGGGAGGGTGTGATCTTCCTTGAGAATGCAGCTGGGGAGGCAAGCATTAACCTCCCTTCCCCAGCTGCAGTCCATGGGTACATACATAGATACATACATACATACATACATACATGCATGCACATGCACCTCTTCATGTTGGGTTTTAGCTGGGGAGATCTGGGTTCACGGCCCTAATCCACCATGAAGTTCACTGTGGGAGCTTGAGCCAATCCCTGTCTGAACCTGACCTAACAAAGGGGTCACATTCCAGGCCCAGTGGCAGAGCAAGCTGATGGGGCACCTGGGGCAGCATGTGTGCCCTGTGCCCAGGGGCAGGGCCAGCCAGGGCAGGATGCTCTGCAGGGCCTCTGAGGAGTCTGCCTGCCTCCTCCCACTCAGCCGCTCTACAGCTGAGGGGGAGACGGTGGGCGGACCATTTGGGGCAGGAGAGACGCGTGGCACGGGCGCGCTGCAGGGCCCGCGGTGAGTGCCAACTGGCATTTTGTCACACCCCCCCTCCAGTGGTGACACCCGGGGTGGTCCACCTCCACCACACACCCCTTCCTCTGCTCCTGGCCAGGCCCAGTGGCAGAACTTAGCGCCTCAAATTTCAGTGGTGCCCTGTGCAATGCCAAAATCCAGCGCCGCCCCGCTGCCTTTTTGCCTTGCATTTGATGTCATAGTTGCAACGCCTGCTGCGGTGCCCCAGAAGCTCTGTGCATGCTCTCTTAGATCCACCTTTGCCAAGCTATTCCTGGTGCAGGCTTTATGCACAAACTAACTAAACTCCAGTTTAGGGCCTCAGTTTATGAGGGGCCTCTAAAATACAGGGGGAAATTACTAACTTTCAAGTTTTATAAAACTGGTTGAAAAAATTAAGGAAACATGGGTAAACAGACTCCAAAACAGATGACATCATTCTGATAATGACAAAAATAGGCTTAATGACTACAGAACTCTTTGTCCTATTGTGTTCACAAAGCTGTGCAAGAGTAACTATACATTCATATACATTTATATATCATAAGGTGTTTTGGTTTAAAGGTATTTCATATGCAATTAGGCTTGTTGCAAGATATACGTTTTAGTTAGCTGGTTAGCTTTTAGCTGCATCCTCGCATATGCACATATAAAAGTTTATATTATCTGTATTAGGGCTAATAATCTTTTTTTCAGATGTGACAAGAAATAACATTTGTTTGTATGGAGTGGTGCTCATGGCTGCTCCACCCCTCGAGAAATTGGATCACCTTCCCAAAGGGTGTATTTTTGGAAGAAGATGCCTAGGATCCTGTAAAGCAGAAACTTGTCAATAAATATTTCAAAAGAGACTAGATGCTGTGAAACACTGAACAATATCCTCTGTTGTTTCAAGGCAGGCAATTGTGTATTTGGAGTGGGTGTCAATCAAAAGTAACCTTGTCTCAATTTTTTTCAAAAAGTGTCTGGCAGGTTATTTTGCATCTCAGTATAATGGCCTTTTGTTTGTCCACTAAGCTAAAAAAAGGGGGGGAAAGGCTTTATGCCATCACAAGTATAGCATCTAGATCAAGGATCACAAGTATAGCATCTAGATCAAGGGAAGTAATAGTGCCACTGTATTCTGCTCTGGTCAGACCTCACCTGGAGTACTGTGTCCAGTTCTGGGCACCACAGTTCAAGAAGGACACTGACAAACTGGAACGTGTCCAGAGGAGGGCAACCAAAATGGTCAAAGGCCTGGAAACAATGCCTTATGAGGAACGGCTAAGGGAGCTGGGCATGTTTAGCCTGGAGAAGAGGAGGTTAAGGGGTGATATGATAGCCATGTTCAAATATATAAAAGGATGTCACATAGAGGAGGGAGAAAGGTTGTTTTCTGCTGCTCCAGAGAAGCGGACACGGAGCAATGGATCCAAACTACAAGAAGGAAGATTCCACCTAAACATTAGGAAGAACTTCCTGACAGTAAGAGCTGTTCGACAGTGGAATTTGCTGCCAAGGAGTGTGGTGGAGTCTCCTTCTTTGGAGGTCTTTAAGCAGAGGCTTGACAACCATATGTCAGGAGTGCTCTGATGGTGTTTCCTGCTTGGCAGGGGGTTGGACTCGATGGCCCTTGTGGTCTCTTCCAACTCTATGATTCTATGATTCTATGATTCTACAAGATCTGTATGGCATCACCTAAGAAGGAATAATTAATGAAATCCCATTTTCTCCTTTGCTTTTGAAAAGACAAATTGTCATTTCCTTCTGAAGCGCTCTAAATTATAAATGATAAGAATCTGGTGCTTGGAAAGGAAATCAGTCATAATAATGGACTGACATTTCTATGCTAAAATGTGTTTTTCCACCAAGAGGGCTTTGGACAAAAAGCTCTTTTGCCTGGCCTGAGGTCGCCATTAGGAAATCGCATGTGCCAAATGACAAAGTCTTGCTAAATCTCCTGTATTTTTATTCACTTTATAATAGTGGTGTGTCAGACTTGATCTAACATTTTGGACAGTAAACAAATCGTCGTCATATGCCGGTATCAGTCAGTACAAGTCAATAGCCTAGCATTTTATTTTCTACCTCTCAAAACAACAGCATTTTAAGATATGGCGTGTGGACTGAAATATTGGGGGCATTGTTTAGGGAGGTTTGTTGCCGTTGATTATATTATTTTTTGTATCTTTATGTTTAGATCTTATTTATGTGGGAAATGTATTCCTCCCCCCCCCCGATTAAATAATATTGTCATTACCTACTGTATCTTTAATCTTCTTTTTAAAAAAGTCTCCCAAATAAATCACAGTGCTGAAGAACAAGTCGAAAACATCTGTAGCGCAAATCACTATGGAAGTTGTAAATATGTTTTAAGTGAGTTGCCATCATTCAAATGGAAGTGAAACTGGATTTCATGTTAAACTATGCAATTTGCTTCCACAAGATGTAGCTTGGGTATCTGTTAAAGAGATTACATTAATTCGTGGAGGATAAGGCTATCAGTGGCCACTGGTCACTAGTAGGCTATGTCTTACATTCTGTAGCATATGTCTCTGAATATTAGCTGCTGAGGAAATTAGTTGGCCAGTGTGGGAAAACAGTTTGTTGGAAATTATTGAGGGAAAGGTTCATGGAAAGAGGTTCATGAAAATGGGGGCGGGGATGGGGGTGACAATGACAACAGACTACACAAAGAATAGTACACAGTTCTCCCTCTTGATTACAGCCAATATGTAGAGTTGTTTCTGCAAAGATGGATGCTTGAACTGAGGGGAAGTGAATTCCAAAGTGTATGTGTGGAAAGGTCAGGAGAGGGACATCACACCAGTTGGGCTGATAAAGGTTGTGAGCTGTTTGAATTACGAGACTTGTATCTGAAGCCTGGAGCAATGCAGCAGAAAAGGAGAGGGAGAGAGAATGAAGGAAGGCTAGGTTACAGAACAGGTGGCAGAACATAGCGATACTGACAGGGGAATAACAACCTCTCTGCACAGATGGGAAACCCAAATTAGGGAGAATATCTTAGCAGAAGAGTAGTAGATATTGAGAAGTGTGGAAAGAAGTATAAGGAGAGTCCTGCTGCATCAGGCCTGTAAAAGCCCATCTAACCCACCAACATTTCTGACAGTGGCTAACCAGATCCCAATGGGAAGTTTTCAGGCAGAGTGCCACAGCACTCTCCCCATTTGTGAACCCCAGCAGCCTGCATGCTCCTCAAAAATCCTGCTCTAATAATCAAAATGTATGAAACGTACGAGCAGTATAGATAGATCATAAGAAGAGCCTGGCTGGGTCAGATCTCATCCAGAATCCTGCTTTTAAAAACTGGGCAGTGGGCCGAAATTTCACAGCAGTTTAGATGTTCAGAGGAGAAGGATTCTCAGAAGGAACCTCTCCTTAAAAAATGGTGGTGGTGATAATAATAATAATATGTGGAAGACATGTAGATGGTGCACTGTATACATGCCTCTTCTGTATTTTGACCTGACTTTTTTCGATTAGCTCTTGCCACTCTATGGTTGGGACACGGGTGGCGCTGTGGGTTAAACCACAGAGCCTAGGACTTGCCGATCAGAAGGTTGGCGGTTCAAATCCCCGTGACGAGGTGAGCTGTCATTGCTCGGTTCCTGCTCCTGCCAACCTAGCAGTTCGAAAGCCCACCAAAAAGTGCAAATAGATAAATAGGTACCGCTCCAGCGGGAAGGTAAACGGCGTTTCCGTGTGCTGCTCTGGTTCACCAGAAGCGGCTTAGTCATGCTGGCCACATGACCCAGAAGCCGGCTCCCTCGGCCAATAAAGCAAGATGAGCGCCACAACTCCAGAGTTGGCCACGACTGGCCCTAATGGTCAGGGGTCCCTTTACCTTTTTTATTCTATGGTTAATTTCAGAGGGTCACATGACTCGCCCAGTAGCGTGCCTCAGTTTTGGGCCTGGACATGTTGTAGGTATGCTTTCCCAGTCTTGTTATTGCCAAGCTTTTAAGTGGAGAAGCCCGGCATTGAACCTGGGACCTCTAGTCTCATACATGCCAAGTATCTGACCTATTGCCCCTGTTTTACCACTGACCTATGGCCCTTAACCCTCAGCATGACTGCCTTCCTGCTTTCAGTGCAAGGACGCCCTACGATGAGAGAGTGTGCCTCTATTTTTAGAGATACCGTATTGGCCCAAACATAAGCTGTACCCGAATATAAGCCGCACCTTTAAAATTGGAGGCGGGGAGAAAAAAGAGAAAAAATACCCGAATATAAGCCACTCCATTCCTTGCTGCTCCTGGCTGCCTATTGGGGGGGGGGCTGCGCTGCGTTTCCAGCGGCCGTTCCCCTTCCTTGCTCTCTCCCTTCCATGGCTTGGGGGAGAGTAAAGGCCACTATGCATGGGGCAGGCGCCGCTTTGCCATGCTCCTGGCACTGTTTACCCCGCGCTCCTGGCTGCATACCGTAAGGTCGCGAATATAAGCTGCACTTTAACTTTCCACGGTCAGAATTTGGGGGGAAAGTGCAGCTTATATTTAGGCCAATAAGGTACTCTCCATGTTACTGGTTACCAGTGGCTGGATTGGTAGACAAAATTTTATTCTGTCATACCATCTTTCAAATTCTGCAGCTACCTCCTGTGCTTCTCATTGTCTCAGAGCCATGCACTGCCACCTTCCTCATGGTATCACCTTTCATTTATATTGGCCTCAAACTGAACACAACACACAGCTCCTCTTGCAAATTAAAACAAAAAACAAAAATCCACACACTTTAAACCAGTAACTGTATGTTTAATCAACAATATCTTTATACACAATAATTTCCTCTAAGCGCTGAGGGGTTCTTTGCTGTGAAATTGCTGTAATTACCATCAAAAGTATGCATGAATAATATTAGACACTCCCTTTGCTTTTTAATTTGGCCGATTTGCATGAAAATATTTCCTGCTTTCCCACTGTACTTGCTTTATCTGAATGTGTGCAGTTTGGCTAATGCCTTCCATGCCATGATTTCCTAAAGAACAAAAGGGTACGAGCTGCCTTGTAATCTATGGCAAAACATTCCAATCTGGCATCTATTTAAAATTTCTAAAGGGGAGCAGATTGTCCCAAAAGCTATATTCAACTTACTGGGAAATAGATTTATTGCTTCTCTAGGCAGGTTCTCGCTGAGGTGATCAAGGGCCTGCTGTAGACGTCTATGACAACATCCAAACCAGCTGCACATACCTATCATTCATAAAGTAGACCCATGTGAGTTCCCAAGTTAATTTCATCCCTGAATGAAGAGTCGTTCTGCACCAGTAGACTGCAACAGGCTACATGAAATAGATTTTATTTACAATACAGCAAAGCCACAATAACCGCCACTTCAATAGCTCCAGTTGGGCAAACCTTCCAGGGGACGCCCTGCAAAATTCACCTGAAGTTCACTTTAGTAATAAACAGAGAGTCAAGAATGCAATTGTTCTTACAAAAGAAAAACAGTTCAATATAAACGCCAAATTTATTCAACACATTGGGGAAATGGGAGAAGCAGAAAAGATGGGGAAATCTCAGAGGCAAAGAACCAGCACAGCCTTTACTTCTGGTCCTTGGCATTTTCTTGCGTTCTTGAATACAAAATACACACTATGGCATGTCCATTAAGAATGGCACATTGAATGGCACATTCAATGAATGTCATGACCCACAACCCAGAGACCATGCACTCAGTGGAAGATGAAGCTACAACTTTGTCTCTGGGGAAAGAGCAGCCAGGATGGTCCTCAAGACCCTCCCAAGCAGAGGATAGAGCTTTGTTGTCCTTCTCTGATTCAGAGGAGATGTTTCCCTTCATACCCCTGCAGAATCAAAGACTGAGAGCCCTGAAATAGCCAGCCAGCCAGCAAGCAGGTCTTACTGCACTACAAGTCCAGACAATGTCAACAAGGCTTCAATTCTAGCTAGATGTTTACACAAATAACACTTGCACCCTGGGAGTTCTTCAAGGTCCTGCAGGTTGCCTTGAACTCCTGACAGGACAGCACTTAGGAAAGGATACCATAACTAGGAATGGAACCCCAGACACCAACCCTTTGGTTCCCTATATCAGCTGAATCCAAATGAGCTTCCTCCAGAGGAAGTCTTCATTTTTTTGAGGAAGAAACACCTGCCTCCAAACAAATGATGTCCCTCTAGATCAGGCTTCCTAAACCTCAGCCCTCCAGATGTTTTGAGACTACAATTCCCAGCATCCCTGACCACTGGTCCTGCTAGCTAGGGATCATGGGAGTTGTAGGCCAAAAACATCTGGAGGGCCGAGGTTGAGGAAGCCTGCTCTAGATCCAGCCCTGTGACCAGCAACTTAGACCAGCAAGGGCCGGAAGACCAGAAGTTGCAACCAGGGCACACCATGATTCTTGCAGGGGCTGACTTGAACAGCGCAACCTTCTTCAACAACTTTGTTCCTAAAAAAAGTGCTGGCCAAGTCAAGCTAGTGGCAGCCTTCCTAGCACAAAATGAGGGGGAGAGCTATAGCTCAGCTTTGCATGCAAAAGGTACCAGGTTCAGTCCCTGGCATCTCAGGTGGGCTAGGAAAGACCCCAGTGTGAAACCCAGGAGAGCCATTACTAGTTGGTGCAGACAATAGTGAGGGAGATGGTCCAATGTTTGTCCAGCTCAGTGTGACAGCTTCCCTTGTTGTCAGAATAGATCCTGGAAAGCCATTGTCAGATAATGTAGATTATACTGAGCTAAATGAACCAGAGGTTGGACACATTATAAGGTAGGTTCCTGCATATTGCTGGAAAGGGACACCAAAAGGGCTTCTATACGCTCACAGAGGTCTCTGGGACATCCTCTCATTTAGCACAGGAAAGGTTTGTCATCCTGAGGCATCATCGGGGTATATATGTGACATGTGAGATTTTGGTCAGGAAGGAATCTGGTCCCCAAACAGGTTGGCTGGGTAGTATCAGTTGTAAAAACCCAGCATCAGCTTAGATAGTGCTAGTTCATTCATCTGGAATAAATACATTTCAAAAAGGAGCTTTCATGCCACACTCCTGAATCCAATTGCCTGGAAGTCTAATTCCATTTTGAAAGGGTCTATTTTTTTACTTGAAGCATAACATTTTTCTGCAAAAAAAAAATTATTATTATTATTAAACACCTTTTTATTCTAAAAAAGACAAATTTGTATCCACTGCCTCTGATGTGCGGAGTGCACTTGAAATTGGGTCTTAGAAAATTAATCTCGAGGTACTAGACCTTAGTCTTTTTAAAAGAACAGATTGATTGTGCCATTGGATCATAAAGTCTCATTCACGCTATATTGACAGATGTCCTATTTATCTTCTTGCAGCACAGCTTCCCATGAACTATGCTCTACGGAGGCGGCAGAGAGCAAATTCATTTCTGCGATCAACGCACCACTTTGTTTTTGTTTTCTACGCACAGCACCAGACTAACTGTAGCATTACAGATGGATTGGCTGGTTGCCAGCTTCCCACCTTACCATTGTGTGGGCCATGCTAGAGGAAGAAATGAGTGCTATTTACAACTATGTCATCATTTTGGATAGTGAGGGCTTTTAAAAAAAAAAGTGATTTGTTACCGACTAGGGCTGACCTAAATATACCAAGTGCTTTAGCCAGCAAAATTGAGCTGGAAATGTCCCCAGAATCGACTTCTGATTTTCTGTCTTGCCAGCATCAGCCAGAAGCACCGTGAAATCAACTTTAGAGATGCATCCTTAATCATGAATAGGTGGATGATGTGGTGATGATATGAAGAGGAGGAGGAGCAAGAAGAAGATTGTGCAAACATTTCAGCTTTCTGGAATATATTCAATAAGAGAGGAGATTGGTTCTAAATCTGGAGAGTTCTATGTGCATACCTTATTGTGCCCAGTCTGCACTGCCAAGTTAAGGAGGATTGGGTTAAACAAATTGTCTTGAGTATGACAAAGGAGACAACTTTTTCTACTTCTGTAGGGGTCCATTGTTCATCTAAATAAACCCCTTGGAGAGGTAGCATTTTGATTAGTGCATCCCATCTTGTATCCCTCACATACATTGAAAGAAAACCCTAATGCAGAAAGTGAAACTGCTTTGTGGTAACTGCAGACCATGTCTTGAGGGTCCTTTACTGAAATAGAGTTGCTCTGGTCTGATTTGTGTTTCATTTTTTAATTTAGAGGCCAGAGGGGCAATGCCGTTGCTTTTGCTGTTTCCCATGGGAGAGTGGCTTGAGGTACGCTGTATGAAATAAATCAAAATAGGGAAGGTGGAAGATATTTTCTGCTGTCTTAGCAAAGTAAACACATACACACATTTTAAAGTCATTAGGTAGCACAGGGAATGACTGAATTATTAAAGGACTCAGGCACAAACCAAATCCACACCTGTTATCAAAAATGGCCTTGTTTCCAATCCACCCTTCCTTGCATACGAAGCTGCCTTATACAGTCCATCTACCTCAGGTTTGTCTGATGGGCAGCTGCTCTCCAGGGATTCAAGCAAGTGTCTTTCCCAGCTGCTCCTGGAGTTGCCAGGGATTGAACCAGGGATCAGCAAAGCTTAATGTTTCACCAAACAAGCTATGCCCTCTCCTCATCCTTGATATCACATAGGCGTGATATCACAATGTTTTGCATTTCCCTCTACCCCATTTCAGCAGTTCTCAGTGCTTTGTATCACTGAGTATCAAAGGGTACCAATAAAGGGTTTTGAACAAGATACACCTGTTTGTGCAAGCATTTCCCTCAACTGAAATTGCGATTTGATTATTTCAACTGTTCCAATTGTTATCATAGAATTGTAGAACTGGGCAGGATCCAAAGGGTCATCTTGAAATGTAGGAATCCTAACTAAAGCATCCATGGCAGATGGCCACCCAATGCCTGCTTTATAAACTAAAATGAAGGAGAATCCACCACCTTTCGAGGAAGTCCGTCCCGCTGTTTTTAAACTGCTTGTTTTAATGTATAGTTTAATTAAATGGTGTTTTGATATTATTCTGTATTTCAACTGTAGAATGATTTGTAAACTGCTAAGAAGTCATTTTGACATAAGTGGTTAATAATGATAATAATAATAGTAATAATAATAATATGCTCAAAACCTAAGCCTAGAGCCAAATATAAGATTGATGGTGTGACCCAATACAATTTACATACAGTCGTACCTTGGATCCCAAACGCCTTGCGAGTTGAAGGTTTTGGATCCCGAACACCGCAAACCCGGAAGTGAGAGTTCCAGTTTGCAAACGTTCTTTGGAACCCAAATGTCTGACGTGACTTCCGCGGCTTCCGATTGGCTGCAGGAGCTTGGTTTCCGAACATTTCAGAAGTTGAATGTACTTCCAGAATGGAATCCATTCGACCTTTGAGGTACCGCTGTACTAGTAAACCCAAATGGGGGTGTAGTTAACTATGCATTTGGCAGCATTTCATATTTTAGTGGGAGGAAGGAGGGCAAGGTGAAAGATCCTTTTTCTTATAAAGAACGCCTTTGGAGCATGCATCTAGCCCAGTTTATAAAATATTCAATGTCCACAACCATGGAGTTGGCTATTAAAATAACAGGTCCGGGATGGAACCATTATGAGTCCTCTGCTTCATCGACTGGAGTGTAATTATGCAGTGTACCAAGTCACCATTGTTCATGCATATATCTGGATGTTCAGTCAGTTTTGTCCCCTCACCCTGCATCTGTTTGCAGGTTTGGGGGAACCGGTAGCAGAACTAATGCGGGATTGTCCACATAATCCAGGATGCAGTGCCAGCTTTGGTTTCTGGAAGCAGGAGAAGCTCCCATTCAGGTACCCTGTAGCTTTCATCCTAACTTAAAAGCAACAGATTCTAAAGACTTGCCTCCCAGGATGATGGTGTTAGAATGTGGAAGAGGCCAAGATTCCCATAGCCCAGCATAAAAGGGTAGCTGTATGCTGATATAAAGAAAAAGGTTACCAAACGCTCTAGGATTTTCGACTTCTTCATGTAATTCTGCCTGGTTTGGTTCCAAGGAATGTTGAGACCTAAACATAAGAGTGAAAAGGGGGCTGAATGGTTTCTATTGCGTTTAATAACCACTTCATCTCTGTCACAGGAAGGAAGTAGTACATCAGGCTGTTTTGCTGCTGACAGCACTGGGGAGCTGGAGGACAGTCTTCAATTAGGAAGATAATGCCATTTCCTTTCCCAGTTGAGGAAGGATGGATTATGCGAGTCAAACGGGAACAGAGCTAGGCAGTTCTCAAGGACCTCTCAGTTATGTGCTTGTCAGTTCCATGAGGGCAGGGATGGGGAACCTCTCCCTGCGGCCCTCCAGATACATAGATATATATATTCATCCATTCATTGATTCATTTATATCTTGCTTTTTAGCCCCCAAGTGGTTAACAGATTAATATGAAAGAAAATGCAATAAAAACACAGCCACTATAAGTAGAGAAGTCCAGTAAATAAATACAACAGATCAATAAAAATATGGCATAGCAAAAAACAAAGAAACCCAGATTTGCCATGAATCACATACATTTGTGAACTAAATTTGTGCTGTCCCGCAAACACACCTCTAGCACTGACTTGGAAATCAGATTGAATCAAATTTGCCTTCACCCACCCCGACTTCTCCCATTTCTTATCTAGGAGCAAGCCGACCCACAAACAATTGTCCAAGGGGGGTGCCCTCACTCTCGTTACACACAGCCTCCAAGTAAATAGGCTTCTCCCTGGAAACAGCTGCAACCGTGGCAAAATTCTTCCATTTGCTTTCCATGGGCGAGATTAGCTCGTTCAAACGGACTCCTCAACAGGCTGCTGTCATTTACATCTACCCAGAGAAAGGTCTCTAATGATGAATTAATCTTGCTGGCCCTCAACACACTGAAGCCTCTTACTTTTGCAATAAGGAAAGTGATGGCGGAAAGTGCTGGATAAGACTTACTCTTGAAGCAGTGTTGTCTAGTCTCCCCGCAAACAAATCAGAAGGAATCCTCTTCAAATAGCCACCATCATCTAATGTCCCCGCATACAAATCTGGGTGAATGCTCAATAAACAGGCTGCCTGAAAGAGCCCCAAGAATGTTTTCACAGAAAACATTAAATAGGAGTGATTTTCCATCTATTTCCCATTACTTGAGCCATGCAATTATATAGAACACTGGTTCCCAGTCTTTTTGGTATGGTGATCCAGAAGTCCAAATTCACTTGGTATGATGGCTTAACATTTTATTGTCCCATGAATTTGGATTTAAGTCTTCAGCAGCCATTGGTTTTGTGCATTTTAACTTCAAGATTGCCTATTTTATAGCTGCTACATGAGGCGGAAAAACTGTCTGCGGACAAATGACGGCCAGTAAAGCGAGATGAGCGCCGCAACCCCAGAGTCTGGACTTAACTGTCAGGGGTCCTTTACCTTTACCTTTTTCATGAGGCATCCAAGCAAATAATGTCCTTAACACCCCTATTAAAAATGAAATTTGTTGAAATAGTTATAGTACTTACAAAGTTATTGATTGTTCTGTTAATTATAATATGCCAGTTTGTAAAAGGGATTCGTCACACCAGTTAAAGATTGCAAGCCATTATTTTGGGTTACCCACTTGCAGAGGCTCTGAAATTCACTTGCAGGTTGCAGCCCACAGATTGGGAAATGCTGGCCATAGAACATAGGAAAGAGAAAGGGGATGTATGTTGTTGCCAGTGCTTTGTGTTTGTACAGTATTACACAGGTGGATTTAAGTCCTACTTGTGAAAACGCCCCAACCATAGCAAAGAGAAGCAACAGATAGCATCACAATCTGTTAAGACACTTCCTCCAAGAATGATGAAGTGACAATCCTTCAAATGCTATGCGCCTAATTTGAAAGCATTTGCACAGTGACCCACCACGGCTGGCAGGGCACTCAGAGCCACATCACACTGATCTCTGCTAACAATCTGATCAAAACCCTCCACCGAAAGAAGGATGAAAATCCCTGTGCTCTCCATCAAGACAAGATGCAAAAGCTGGCTAAGTTGCGGGGAGATTACAGCTATCAAATGAATAAGTCTAGCATGTGATAGATAAAACAAATACTCATTAAAATATAAATCTCTCCACACTGAAAAGAGGGGGGAAATATCCCCAGTCTACGCGCAGAAGGCCCCTAAGACGCAAATATCTGGCAGAAGAACAGATGGGCAGAGACAAGCAAAGTAATCTGTTCAAATCCAACTACCCCCACAGAATAAAGAAATATGGGACCTGATGTGACACTGATATGCTCCAAAAAACGGTACAGAGAAAAAATAGCTCATCTCGTTGCTGCTGGAAACAGGCAGCAATTTCCAATTTTCAGTGTAATTCATTGAAAAGTAAACCAGACTGGTGAAGTCAAGCTCCCTTTCTCCCCCTTTTATTCATTTCTTCTTTTCCTTTTCTTTTTTCTCTCTGCATGCTTAGACTATAATTTAGATCCACATGACCAGCCAAGTTTAAAACTATGGACGAGAGGCTACAAATCCATTCAAGGTGCAGATTGGAGGGAGGCAGGGGATTGCAATAGCCAGAGAAAACCCAAGTTAAAACCCAGGTCATCCTTTAGGCATAAGTAAATGGGATCACCAGATTTTGGTCTGTTGGCAGTTTTCTTTCTCAGAGAGGAAAGGAACATGACAGAAATGTGATTGGACATGATGTATGTACTCCAGGCCCCTCTCCTCTCACTATTGTCTCTGGAACTACATGGTGGAAATTAGCATGTGCAAATCATAGAAGTTATTGATGTCTCCCATCACAGTAGTTTTCAAACTGTGTTCCCAGGAACCTCTAGAGCTTGTCAGAGGTCTTATATAAAAGGGTTGGTGATGATAAGCAAGCAGCCTTAAACATCTTCCTCTGCAATGCACAGCTGCCAGACCCAAAAGCCTTCTCATGGTTTGGCTCCCAAATCCTCTCTAACATACAGGACTTCCATGTCAGATGTTCAGGAGTTTCTTCTTTGAAAGGCGTTCCTTCTTTGATGTGAAAAGGTTTCCATAAGGATAAAAAGTTAGAAAGCCTGGTGCTTTAAATGTATGGTGACGATTTTCCTGTTACAAGGCAAGGTAGGAAGGATGTTTGAATAAGTACTCTACCCCTAGGGCCCCTCCCCTTTCTATGAAGATTACCCGCTCTGGGATCCCACAGCTAATTCTTCCCTGGTCTCCTCGCTGGCCCAAATAGGACTAATTTAGCCAGCTATCCCTGGTGATCATCTAATGTTTATTGGATGGATTTTCCCCCTAAACCGATTTTTGAATTCTTAATTTATTGTTATTCACATTTTATGCTGTATTTTAAGCTGTTTTTTGTTGCATCAATGAAGTGTTTTAAATTTGTTGTTAGCCGCCCTGAGCCCAGTTTTCTGAACAGGGAAGGGCGGGGTATAAATAAAAAAAATATTTATTTATTATTTAGAGCAGGGGTCAGCAACCTTTTTCAGCCATGGGCCAGTCCTCTGTCCCTCAGACTATGTGGTGGGCCGGACTATTTTTTTTGGGGGGGTGAACGAATTCCTATGCCCCACAAATAACCCAGAGATGCATTTTAAATAAAAGGACACCTTTTACTCATGTAAAAACACGCTGATTCCTGGACCGTCCTCAGGCTGGATTGCGAAGGCGATGGGGCAGCATCCGGCCCACGGGCCTTAGGTTGCCTACCCCTGACTGAGAGGCAAGGAGGGAACATTATCGGCATAATACAAAAGTTACTCATTTCTGTTCAGAGAATCAAGGCATGCTAATATAAAAACAGCACTGATTTTCTACCCCCAGTTGTCCATTGGTAAACCAAGATGAAAGGTTCTAGACCTCACACGATGTTAAGCTGCAAACGCTGCATTTCACAATACATTACAATTAGAAAAATCAGAGCATTGGAGCTGGGCTTGTTAATGCCTCCTCCGTTTTGAGAAATCTAGCACAGCATGAAGCACTATGGCTCATGCTCTCAAGCTGTTCTATTATGCCTGATTTATGGCATGACAGCCCTTGTCCTAACCCATAACCTTGAGCTTGTAAAATGCACAGGGGGGAATTTACTAACTACAGCATTCATCTTAGTGCCCTATTGGGAATTACTGTAGAGAAGAAGAAAAAGCAGAGAGAGGCACAAGGTGTGCGGACACCTTAACCAGTAAATTATGAAGAGCAGTCCTCTAACAGCCAGTGTCGTAGATCATGCAGTCCATTCTATTTTTCATTTAATTCAATCTTTATTTATGCAGGCAGTTTACTGAAAGAAGGGATTGCATTTGCCATCTTCTGAAGCAAATAATTAATGAGAAAATGTTACACTCGGGGACTAATCACGCAGGTACAGAAATACTTTCGATGCTTTTTATCTCATTTTTAGCAGTGTCGTTGAAATATATTTGTGCATGTATATTTATACACATAGCCACTTATGAGTTGGCTTTCTAAAAATAATAATATTCAAAATGGATAAATACGAACTAATTTAAGTTAAAGCATTCAAAAATATATAGAATGAAACAAGATGTGTGGTGCAAGATGTGAAGTGTATACAGAAACGTAAGTCCCGCTCTGTTCATTCTCAGGCAACCATGTACAGGATTGTATCCAAATCACTGAAATAGCCAAATAGCTAAAATGAAAGCACAAAATAAACAGATGTAAAAGCATGCTTAGCAACATGCCATCAGATATTTAACAGATAACCAGCTGAAACGCAACCCGAAATAAAAATGCTTTAAACTGGTTAGCAATAAAGATCAAGGGAAGAGAATTAGTGGACTTTTCTAGGGCTCCTGAGTCTAGAAATCGGATAAATGGTTGGTTCTGGGTGAAGGTTCCCATGAAGGAACAGGTATGAAGTTTGGGAGTCCACCTCAATTCAAAGCGGTCAGAAAGCAGCAGGTCGGGGGGGGGGGGAATGGAGGCGCTTACCTAACCTCCCAGCAGGTGAATAACTACTGCTTACTGGGAAGGGCAAGGTGGGAATGAGGTTGGTGTGGTGTGAACACACAAGTGGAGACAATGCAACATTCCTGCTTGCACTGACCTCTGTACCACCTCATTCCTCTCCCTTGCGGTTAGCAGCAGAGGCTCCTCTGCTAGGAGGTCTCTCCCGCCCCCGCCCCCCCGCATCTGCTACCGGCTGCCACTGAAGGTGCAGGTGTACCTCTTGCCATTCCATAGCGAGACAAGACCAGGGCTTCAGCAGGACCATCAGCTTTCTGGAAAATCTCCCAGAGTGTTCAGCAATCCACCAGTCTCTGGGGGCAGCCCATATGAACAGGTCTACTGCCCTTGCAGAGCAGAATTGCCGTCGCCAATCCAAACTTCAACAGAAGTTGGTCAGAGCACGACAACAGGATGCACTACACGCACACGCCAACCTTCAGGCCACCCCTCATATCACTTGGGGCAAAGACTACATGAATCGTATGCCCTACGTGGGCTGGTGACCATTTGAGATAGACCCATGGTTATCATACAGGCTATTAATTCCCAACCCAGCTACAGTGCAAGTTATAGAACTCTCTCCCTTTAGAAATTCATATTTCTCCCAATGATCTGTAAAGACCGTTTTAGTTCATGGTGCTTTTGGTTTAGAATTATTTGTCCCCTAGTTCTTTATCTTCTTCTTTTTTAACATTCTATCTTGTGTTGTATGCTTCAATTTTACTTCCTCACCACCCCCCGCCGCTGCCCCCACCCCCCCGCTATGGATTTTATTTTGTTTCAAGTTGATTTTAAATTGTTTACTTTGTAAGCCACTTGGCAGGCCCTCGGGTTGAAAAGCAGCCTAGAAATATTAATATAAACCAACACAGACTTTTTGTGTGGTGTACAAATGTGGCGACAAACAGAAACTCAAGCTGGCGGCACCATTTCCAGTCCCACTGACTGATGCATCAGGTCTGGGGTAAATCAGCAAAGAGGTGCTTAGACAGAGATTATTTTCCTCAGTGAGAGTCTCTGAGGTGGATGGCAGACCATCGAGGAGAAAGCACAGCTGTCCTGTGCCTGCTCCAGTCAATGGCAGCCTGCCCTTTGTATCTGGGCTTGAATTCTTGAAACAAGAAGAGATTGTTGATGTTGTCCACAGAATATAAAATCAGTCCTGTTGATGCAGCTCATGCCCTTGAGATATTCCAGTTCTTATTTGAGTGTTAATGTTCAACAAATCAGTCTCTGGCACCAGCTCCAAAGATTTACATTTTGTTGTTGTTGTTGTTCCCTTTCTTTTAAGTTATTTTCCCCAGGAAAGTCTCCAAGCAGTGACTTGGGTAATAACCAAAAGCGGCACTGATTATTATTGTTGTTATTATAGGCTCACTTTTATTTCTGTTTAATTAGTAATTATTTTAAATTACATGTGGTTGAAGTGCAGCTGGATTAATGTGGCTCAGCCATCAGGATTTTGTTCTTGAGCGAGCCAACATTACAGGAGGATATATTTCTGAGGCTCGTGGAGTGTGTGGTGACAGTTGCCATGCTTGCTTTCTGTTGTTCATTATGGATATTTGAATTGTATTAACCTCAGTTCTCTAATATGAGGAGAGAAGCAAATGTTGCCAGCCCATGAGGGGCTGAAAGAGTAGAAGTATTATAGTAATTATAATAAATATATGTAGTATTTATAAATAAATAAACCAGCTATGCTGCTTGCCAATTGCTTTGCAGGACCAATTCAAGGTGCTTATTTTGATGGTTAAAGCCCTAAATGGTTTGGGACCCAAATATATTATAGCCTAAATAACTGACTTTGCGTACATGTGTAAATAAACACACTACCACATGATTTGCGTAAGGCCTCTTTTCTGTAGATGTACTAGCTCCCATTACTAGGAACACAGGGAGCTGCTTTCTATCATGTCAGACCATTGATCGCTGTAGCTTGGTAGAATCTGGCAGTGCCTCCCCAGATTTTTGAATCAAGATCTTTCCCAACCCTACCTGGAGGTGCCAGATGGAACAAGTGACCTTCTGCATGCAGAGTATGTGATCTACCACAATTTGGCCCTTCACAAAATTGTGCTCAACAAGCCAGTGATTATTACATTCTATGTACGTGAACGGCTGTGTATTAATACCTGGGGGGGGGGGAGAGAATTTACACTTGATCTACAATAATCAGTGCTGAAACTGTTGAACATCTGGTAACCACCCACTATAGTAGTTCTGGAGATATGACCTCTTTCTCTCTCTATGGCTGAACTTTTGCTTTTCCTTTCCAGACACTAATGCTTTATATCCTTGGATCTTACTACTGTCAGTCACAGATACGAGCTGTAATCAAGGAAGCCAAAGACAACTCTTAAGGCCAGTGCATTTAACCAAAAAAACCAGCCCTGGCTGCTGAGAGAATTCACTGTGCATTAGAGCTTGCTGCACAGCCAAGTAGTTATCTGATTGCTCTTTTGTGGGGCCAAATTGATTTTCAGCCCATGACGAAGTGTGTGGGAAATACAATCAGTATCATTAGCAACTGAAAATAAATCTGGCCATGTGTTGTACTCTAATGTGCATTAGGCTCTCTCTGTAGCCAAGCCCAGTTTTCAGCTACTCTGCACGTTGGCCCTTAATTAGACAGGCTCACTAAACTTGAACAGGAGTCAATCCCAGCGTGCCACTCATATCTAGCTAATTTGAGTTGCAATGATGAGAAGCAATGGAACCACCAGGAAAGCAAACTAAAATGCCAGTATGTTGTGGCCCATCAGTACCTTCTAGGGCACCCATGGAAGGTCACAGAAGGTCACCAATGGAAGGCCAGTGTGAGAACAGGAAGCTGGACTTGATGGGCCATTGGCCTGATCCAGCAGGCACTTGTTATATGTTCTTAATATGCCCTCAAAAATCCACAGTGAAAGAGAGACTGTTTGTTCTTCCTCCTTGGTTCCTGTTTGCATGGACTCATACACCCCATAAACATGATGACCACATTTCACTGGATGCCATGACTGAATGCCCACCTTCCCATCTAGTCTGAACAGAGGAAAGGTGCAAAGAGCACTTTGGGTGTGAGCATGGTGGTGGCTTATGCAAGTGCCTTTTTCCTACTGATGGGCTACATGCTCACTCCATTTAATTCTCCTCTTTTTCTGCTATTTTAGATGTGCCACCTGTTGGAGAAAGTAAATACATTTCCTTCTCCTGAGTTTGTAATCTATGCATATGTTACTTTAACCCACAAGAGGGCACTGTTGGTCTAGTGATCTAGTCACCCCGTTTGTAGCTTTTCTGTCTGTTAACTTCTTCCCTAAATGTTGAGCCATTTTGTTATTCTCTCCAGGCAAGATGTCTGCTGTTCCTCTCTCTCGTCTCTACCCATCCTATAAACAGCTTCTGCATGAGTAAAGCCTTTGAACCCCAGAAACTCTAAGTGATCTTTTCAATCCAATTTACCCAAACTGCAAAGTCTGCTAAAACCACCTCTTTGTGGCAGCCAATTTGTTTCAAGTCATGCCTCACAGCAGCCATTTTGTAATATGCTATGCCCCTGGAGCAACCAAGTTATGACTGGCACCCACAGCACTTTTTCAAATTTTCAAATGTGTCCACTGACCCAAAAGGTTTTGTGCCCAAGCTACCTCACTGGGCTGTTTTGAGGATAAAATGTATATTAAGGTGATAAGTAACAATGATTACCAGTTAAGAATTGAAAATTGAGATGAGACCCAACTAAGTCCTACACTGAGTTGTTTCGACGTCTTAGTCATGTTTGACTCTCCGTGACCCCATGAACCAGAGCATGCCTTGGAAACTCTCACTTTCTTCTCAAAGCTTCTCCTTTTTAATGTCCATGGAGTTTTCTTGGCAAAATACTGGAGTGGTTTGCCAGTTCCTTCTCCAGGTGGATCACGTTTAGTCTAAACTCTCGGCTATGACCTGTCCGTCTTGGGTGGCCCTGTATGGCATAGATCATAGCTTCTTGGAGTCATTCAAGCCCCTTCACCATGACAAGGTGAAGGGGACTACACTAAGTAGACCCACTGAAATCAGTGGATTTGTGTTTTTTGTTGGTAAGTGGTTAACAGTGTAATCTTGTAATAGCTGTGCAGAAGTAAGCACTATTTAGTTTGTTGGAAGAAGAAGAAGAAGAAGAAGAAGAAGAAGAAGAAGAAGAAGAAGAAGAAGAAGAAGAAGAAGAATTTATTATTTATACCCCGCCCATCTGGGCAGCTTCCAACAAAATATTAAAATACAATACTGTATTAAAGATTAAAAGCTTCCCTAAACAGAGCTGCCTTCAGATGTCTTCTAAAAGTCTGGTAGTTGTTTTTCTCATTGACATCTGGTGGGAGGGCGTTCCACAGGGCAGGCGCCACTACCGAGAAGGCCCTCTGCCTGGTTCCCTGTAAGCTCACTTCTCGCAGCGAGGGAACTTCCATATAGTTGTGCACACTACAATTCTGTATCAGTTTACTTGGGATTATCCTTCTGAAATCAATGGGACTTCTAAACAGACTTGCATAACATTGCATTGATTTTTTTTACTGGAGCATTTAAGACTGTCAGAGTTGGAATCAGACTCAAATAGAAGTTTCACTGAAGTTTCGTTTTTCCTTCCATTAAACTTCATTATACCAAGCACAGTTTACAGCTTTAATCTGTCTCTTCTCAAAGCCTAGTCTGCCTTCATGCATGCTTGCTCTTCAATTTTTGTATGATCAGCAGATATACATAATGCTGAATCTACGTTGTTCTCTGCATCTGATTAATACAATTAGTAGGCAGTAGAGACCCAAAACACTGACCCCAGTAGGATCCTTCTTGAAATAACTCCTTTATTGGAGGTCACACTATTAATGATCACCGTCTGCTAAAGGTCTGCTACCATTCTTAGCAGAGGGTTTTCTTCCATAATTAGGACTCAGATACTCAACTCAAATAGAGGCATGTTAATGACTGAGAAATTAGAACATCAGGAAACCTATCTCTGTGTTATCAGCTAAAGTATATCACAAGGGAATAAAATATCTACAACAAGATTCAAGATAGCTTGTTCCCTTGTCAGTTTAAAGTCTTCCCCACTGACACTCCTGCTGAACAAGCTATGCTTTGCCATTGTAGGTTAAGAGCCATATGTTCTGTAGTTCAGGTTTGAACATGATACACAGGAGCGTATTCATCAGGAGGGTAGGCCGGTCATGTATACAAGACGTTGATTATGATTTCTCTAAATGCAGCTGCAACGCTTTGGACCAAGACCAATAGGTGGGAACACATCTCACAGATGCACTTGGAGTGCCATGTTAAAACCTCATAATCACATTTATGTTTGCACCACTGAGAATCCAAGCTTTGCATTTTTCAACATTTCAACTCAGGGCAAGATGGCAAACTTGTTTTTATACCGCTTGGTTATTTTAAGCTTTTTATCCCATCCATGATCTATCTGTTTGCATTGGCTTTGAGACTGGAATACATTTCACAGGTTCTTAAACTTTAGCCACTGGTGCACTTTTGTGCACAATTTATCATCCTCATCATTTCATTTTGTATGCTGCCTTTCCATAGTTAAAACCATGCTCCATAGTTCAGTTGGTTAGAGTGTGAGGCTAATAACGCCAAGCTGTATGGGAACAGCTGTATATTCTTTCGTTGAACTAGATGGTCCTCAGGGTCCCTTCCAACTCTACAATTCTATGATTCCATGATTCTATAACAATTTAGAGTGGTGGTGCCCACATGGGTTGGGAACAGAGTATCTGAAGGAATGCCTCCTTCCACATCAGCCTGCTCATATGCTGAGATAATAAACTGAGGCTTCCACTGTTAGAAGTGAGTTAGGGTGGCAGCATAGAGAGGCCTTTCTCCACGATAGAATACAGAATACTCTACCCAGGAAGGCTTACCTACTAGCACCTTTGCTATCTTTTTAGGAAAGACCTTTTTTCTGAGGCTTTTGATAGTTAAGACTGTGGTAATTTTATTCCTGCTAGTTTTTATTCACTCTTTTTATGTTTTTTATTTTTGTTGCCTTATTTTACTTGTGTAAGCCTCTCTCTCTCTCTCTCTCTCTCTCTCTCTATATATATATATATGATTATACATGCTTTTATTTAGAAATAGGAAAATTTGAAATCATAGGCAAAAAAAATCTAATAAGAGATGCCTCCAAAAGCTATGAGGTTCTCATCCTACCACATGCAAGATTTTGGAAAGCTTTACCACCCAAGTGGTATTCCGTTTATCTGAACCTCATCCTCATTCGCTGGTTGCTTTTTGTATTACCATTACGAATACCCTTTTCACACCATGTATATGCAGGCAAACACATATTCTGGAAAGGCATGGGCGTAGCCAGGGGGAGGAGGGGGCAGCTGCCCCCTATCAATAAATGAAAATAACTAACTGAACAATTGTGTCACAGATAACTCAGGTCTGTCCCCCTCCCCCCCAACATAAAGCCTGCCCTCCCTCACAAAAAATGAATCCTGGCTACACCCATGTGGCAAGCTTATATAATTTAGAAAACAATCACACTGTGTGATATAAACAGCTTTTCAATGTTGACTTGAACTACGAGCAATAAACTACAGTACTGGTTAATCAAAGCTTATCTGCCTGACCAGTGACTGAAACTGTGCTTTTTAGTTGCATAAGAAGCACTTTAGACAACTTTCTTCCCTTGACTAGAGGATGCTAATAAATGCCTTAGGCTAAATGGGCTGGGTAATTTGATGGAATGTGATCCTCTTCCTCTGAAGTCTCATCATGCCGAAATCTCTCTGAGGTATGGCAATGCAAAATGACACGAGGAAGGTTGGCACTTCACATTTTTCCATTTTTAAACATGTAAGTAAGAATACAATTTGGGGCAGAGATGTGCTTGTTAAATATAAACTAATCACATTCGGAAGAAAGATATTGCATGCTTAAGCATCTCTCAGATGGAATCAGCAGCCCTGACGATGAAAAAGTGAAATATACATGCCTCATCCAGATAGAACCTACCCATGTGGCAAGAACATTATAAAAAATATTGACCACTATTGAAGATAAGCTCAATGTATGTCAATATCAAAGAAAAATAGCTGAACCTTCTGAAAATGACTTTGAAAAACTGGATGATCAAAGAAAATTATGGATATTGATTGACAAGCAATTCCTTGCCGGAGCTGTACTCATTAGGGAGTTTTTGCCACATGTGCACAGAAAATACGAACAAATTGCCTTTGCTTTCTGGAAAAATTGCTTTAAATAAAACATAGCCTAGTTTGTGGGTGATTATTAGAATAAGAATGCAGGAAGGAAGGGATCTATGAAAATCCATGGGTGGTACTTTCCACCACGATTAGCCTTGGGCAGGAAAGGAGAAATTGCTTTTTTGGGAGAGAAAGGATTTGGGCTCTAAGGATGCAGCCAATTATTCCCATCTTCACTTTACTGCTTGGAAGGCTCTTTGACACCAAAGTGATATTTTGGTGCAGGTGATGGAAGGCTTTGGATTCTTACAGATATGCATCAGAGGGCACAAATCCTCAAACACCAAACTCCTCAAACCTGCCCAATCCTTTTTGTATGAAAAAGGGCAGGTCCCCTTGTTCCCAAAGCAGCAGTGGTTAATCTGTGGCCCTCCAGAGGTTGTTGGCCTCCAACTCCCATCAGCCCTAGCCAGCATGGCCAATGGTTAAGGAGGATGGGAACTGGGAGTTCAACATCTAGAAGGCAGCAGGCTAGCCTCCCTCCCGCACCGTATAGGATCCTTTTGCAGGAAAACAGGTGAGAGAATGCAAAGTCCTAGTGGCTGGTTGTATTGGCGGAGTGCAAAATCAGCACCAGACAGCACACTTCTCCTCTCACTGTAGTCTTGAAGGTTTTTGAAAAGTATTTGTTTTCCCAGTAAAAACACAAGCAAGCAAGCAAGCAAGCAACATGATACCTTGTGTGCTTACTGCCTTCTGCTGCTGGGGATATTTTGAAGAGCTTGTTTTTACCTATTTTTCTGCAAGGATAACAGGTCTCAGTTGAACCAGGTGAGTCACTAGAATGCAGATCAGGTCCCGGCAGTCTGTAACTGACTAGATGATAGCTAATAAGCTCGGCCTAGTCAAGATGAAGGTACCGTTGATGATGGGCTTTAGAGATTGTCTTCAATCTGTTCTTGAGCAACGAACTCTCCCTAGAATCAAGTATGCTGTTTGCAGATGCTGTTAGATCCAGTGCTTCACTTGTATTACCAAATAATATCCATGCCACAAATTGCCTCATGGACAGAAGTCTTGCTATGGGTATCTATGATCTAGTAAACACTTGAACTAGGTTGCTTCAGTATATTGGAACAGAGGGGAGGAGTGGACCTTCAAAGCTGTTTAGAAACTTAGGTTGGTTCAAAACACAACAGCCAGGTTGCTAACCACCACTGGCTATTTTGAACAGAACTTGCCAGTACTAAAAAATCTTGACAAATTCTAAATTTGTTTCCACATTCAAGATGTTGGTATTAACTTTTAAAGCCCTACACATCCATATAATCACCTAGCCGATATAAGCCCACCAGTTTGTCAAGATCTACATCAAAAGCCCTATTTCAGAGATGGGACCTTTTCAGTGATGGTACCTCAGTTGTAGATTGTTCTCCAGAGAGACACTTGGCTGTCAATGATTTCGCTTTCTGGCACTGTGCAAAGAGGTTCCTACCTTTCCATGGATAAATTTTACTTCTACCATTTGTTTTTTATTGCTTGTGTTTTGTCATTTTTAAATTATTGCATTGTCTTGTCAGCTTCCTTGGAAGCCATTGGATGAAATCAGCCTACCAACAATTAGCAAATAAAAAAACTACCAAAGATTCTATTTTTTCTGCCTCATGTTTAGGCAGCAGCAAAACTCCTACAGATACCCCACTTTAATAATAAAGGAGAGCTATTTACAAAAGGGAGGGATTTTTTCAGTGGTCTAGCAGGCACTTGGAGGAGCGAAGGAATAACTTCTTTCCCCTCAGACTTTGAGAAGCTGGGTTGTTTATGAAAAATGAAGGCAACATGGAGCAATCTACAATTTTGTTGGAAACCAATATTTAGCTTATGGTAGCTGGAAGGAAGGAGGTGGGGAGAAGAGTGTGGTTCTAGCATTGGATATAAAGGCTTTCTGTGGAGGATTCTAGCTAAAGGCCCGGAAGGTTCCATGGGAACACAGTGAAACTATCTTTGCTTACTCTTCCTGAAGCCCCTTCCACATGTTGCCTTTGGTGGACCTTGACACCTCAAATTTCAGGGGCGCTTGGTGAAACGCCAAAATCCGGCAGCCTCCCCCCTCCGAGCCGTCAATTGGAGTAATAGTGGTGGCGCCTGCTCTGATGTCCCAGAAGCTCTGTACCTGGTGCGACTCCCCTAGAACTGTCTCTGTTTGAGGGAGGAAGTTTTAAATCCTCAAAAATCAAGTTACCCAAGCCAACTTTTGAGGATTTCAAGCTTGCTCTAGGCTAATAAAGGTCACTCAATAATATATAGGTCACACAAATTTCAGTTCATACAGCTATACGTTTTCTTTAAGCCAGCTGGTTACAATTAAACAAAAAGCTAAAAGTAGATTAGATTACCTCACCATCTAAAACAGGAGGGGAAAATTTTTTTCAGACTGAAACCCACATTCCCGTCAGCGTGGTTGGAGCCCATGGCAGTGGTGGGTGAAGCCAGAGGCAAAAGTAGGAAGAGCAACAATTGTAACCTTTGTGTATTAGGTTACTTTTACACCCACCCTGCTCTATCCTCCATCCAGATAAGCAAGAGGAGTTGTCAGAGTTCCAGGATAGATTCCAGCCAGGCAAAAACTCAAAAGTAGGGCTGGTAGGAAGTGGGACCTAGACAGACAGGTGCGGCTGAGGAAGTGTAGCCTAGGGAGAGTCACAGGGGCCTGATAGGCAGGCTTGGTGGGTTGCATTCGGTCCCTAAGCCTCCTCACCCCTGACCTGAAACAAAATGCATCATTATCCTACTTTGGAGCTGGAAGAGAAGGCTGCTCTGTAATACACAGCTAAGAGCACAAAATGCATAGAGAGTAAGTTGCTTCCCATCAAAAATAAAGAACTGTATAATCACTGACAATTTCCTTTTGTAATCTAGGTGCACATGCTCTATTACTGCTAACCATGTCATTTCCTGAGAGATTAACTGGCTTCTGCACATATCAGGGGCTTCTTAGTGCAACTGAGTGCCAAGAGGCAACTAAGAAGGGCTGCAAGTTTTCCATATTTCTTTATGTACCCCCAGAAAATGAACAGTAGCTTCATCTGCAGTTACATTGTACTAAACTGAAATTTCTCCTCATTACTTGTTTACTGTGCAGCTGCTTGGAAACATCCCCCCCCCCTTCTGCAATGCATGAGAAGATATCAAAAGCAATCATCAAACCAAATGCATATTCCCTGCCAGTTCTTGCCAGTGAACAAAACTGACTGCCCATTCCATATTCTTTAATGAATTATTATGCAAAAGAAAAGAATGAAGAAAAGGCAGTTGCACTCACAGAGCTTTGCCTGCTAGTTGAACATGAACAGTTGGCGTGTTTGTTTGTTTTTTATTCCCTGCATTTCCTGATGGAATTCAAATCATGTGTACCTACAGTTCCCAGGCAAGTCTCTCATCCAGGTGCTGACAATAACCAAAGCTCCTTGACTACAGCATGGCAGCTGAATCATGTGCCTTCAGAACATATTGTAATTTGAGACTTTCACCCCTCACAAATTTGTAACTAGCGTTAAGCATATGCCCCATGTTCAGGTTGGGACACTTTAATGAAGTAGATCTATAATGCTTTAACAGTGTTTCAACTACAGGGCGGAAATCTAAAATAGCTACAAACCCAAAACACCATTAATTGAACTAGGGCAGAATCCATTTACTATCATTCCAGTAGCTAAAAGCATTTCTGTCAATGCAAGCCCCCTTTAGATTGGATATCCCATTAAATCTTTTTTGCATTCTCAGCATGTGCTAAAGCATACTTGCAGACTAAAAGATCAAGAAAGGCAATACTCCCGGTGAAAGTGCTACTGGGAAAGATCCAAACTGAAAAATCAGATTGTAGCTTCCTCATTTGAGACCATTCCCTACCACTTTTCTCAAGTATCATCTAGATCTGAGGCACTGTACTTGCCTGGTGCTTGGTATGCTTTCCTAGTCACCGTACACATTTTTGTGTCTATAGGAGACCACTGAGCCTAATAAGAAACTGATTTTTAAAATGTACTTTATTTACATGGTTATCACAAAAAAAGGGAACAACGCAGTGGGGAATATTATAATGTGTTAGTAATGGTTCTGTTACGCAGCTGCTGCACATACTCCTTTGCGTGATCTAAAGCAGTCTTTGGTTTCTCTGGAGGTGGAGGTGGGCCTTCTACTAATTTCACAAAGTAATGGCACTTGACTTTGTCCATAATGCCAAAAAAGCCTTTGCCATGGTAACGGATCCTTTTCAGGTAGTGCCCTTTTCCAGAGAAGGATTCAGCTAGAAGACATAAAATAGACGTTAAAAGAAAGGGAGAATGCAGGCCATAACATAAATTCTATTTTTAAAAAAATCTGGCTCACTCAATGCCTTGACAGACCAGGATTTCTCTTTTTAATGTGTCACGTCAAAAATTAGAAAACAAACCATAGAAAAATGTACCGGTTCTGTTTATTTATCTGGGCCTACAATAAAGCTATATGCAAATCCTTTACCTTCAGAATGCCCCAACCCCCATTTAGGCAGACCACTAACTTTATTAAAGAAGTGTGGTAACAACATGGCATAGAAAAAAATAGTACACAAGAAAATATATTTTTTTAAAAAATGGGTGAAAAAACAGGACCTGTGTCAACCAGCAGCAAAAACATTAAACAAATTAATGAAAACTACTACTGTTACTCATTTTTCACTAAGTATTTCTTCTATAACTGTGAGTTTCATCTATCAAAGGTTTTTGTGCAGCCAAAACCTACCCCACCCATTTTAAGCCTTCCCCTAGGAAAGCATAATTCACTAAGCTGGTCAGTCACTTTGCCCTAGAATGTCCACTCGAGGCGTTATGAATCATGACGAAGTGACATTTTATTTCCCCCTTTGCTAGAAGCCATTTCTATACTGCTTTTTGTCATCATATGTTTAAAAGAGAAATGAGCTTCCTATGACAGCAGCATTATAAAGGTAAGTTAAAAGGGTCCATTTGATATGGAGAACTCAGAGAGCTATACCTAAATGCCAGATCTAAATGCACTTAATTTAGAACCTTTTTACCTCAATTAAAGGTTGAAAGATGACCAGTTGCTGGGAAGTGAAGTGTAAACTGCTGGCTAACCTGCCACAGCAAAATGAATTACAAACCAACAGAAATGGGCTGATGGTGAAAAATGGATTATTGCGTTTAAGACCCATATGGAATAATGCACTTTTCATGTATACAAATGCTAGGGCAAGTAATGTCAAACAACCACAGCTGCAAGAACTGAAGTTATACTTAATCCACATGCAGGTTGGATAACTTTTCAAAGGTCTACCCTACTTTTTATGCAGCTATCAGTAAAGTATGCTGATTGTAAAATTGCTGCTATCCCCAACAGTGCTAGGAAATTAGAAGCCTATCTTTAATCTATTGGAAGATGTCATCAGGCAAGTCTACTCCTTGCCAGAATTTGAGAAATGAAATATATTTGCTCCAAGGAATCTGTACTCTACATAAAATGGCTAGTAAGCCAAGAACTCCCATTGAAGTTGAAAGCACTCAGTAAAACTTGTGAAGTCTTGTGTATACAGGTAATCAGTAGGCTTTACATGTTGTGATTAAACCTTTCCCCTATCTAAGCACAGGTACTCAAAATCAACACAATGAATCTGACATCCTCATCTTAGACATATCCCACTGATTTTTATGTAATAGCTCTCATGACATTTCAGTACTTAATAAACCAAGAAACTGCAGGACACTGAGAGACATACAAAACCCTCCATTTTGAAGCTTTCATCGAATTTTTGTGGGATTTTTCTTTGTGAGGAGGGCAGGAATAAAAAAATCACAACATTTTCTGATGCCCTTAATCAACTGGAATCAGTTAGGTTGTGTTTAGTAAGCAAAACTGGGGGTGGGGGTGGGTATGCCATGTGTATTTTACTTGCTGTATAAATGGAAGTTTTTCCAATAAACAATAATATTTGATCCAAAATATTTGATTGGAGTGGGAAACAATCAATCATCCTTAGCATGGATTACATTTTTTAAAACCCAACATTTAATTTGAAATTTTTTAATGTGACCTTACAGTAGAGAAATTTTCTCATGCCAAGGCTACTCAGAGATGCCAAACTTTAGAATATGTCTTCTATAATAATACACTATTTACCAATGTGTAAGTTGGATCTAAATTCTACATTATGCTTCCTCACGGCCATTTCTTGGGCTTCTAGAAGGACCTATTGTAAAAAAGGAAAAATTACAAATTAAGATTATGTAATTTTTTAACCCTGGAGTTTTCATATGCACAGTAATACCTACTCACCTTTAAATTAAAATAGGAAACAATGTATTTCTTCAACTTCCTTGCCTTAGGGTACTTTGCTTATTCGCTTCCCTACCTCATGGCAACATGTCCTGTGGCAGATTTTAACCCCAGCCAAATTGAAAACTTTCTTTTCCCACACAGAGGTCTAGTTCCCAAAATCTCTCTACATTCTGTGCCACTACATCCAGAGTCAGAGGCTTCCCTGCCACAGGTGCCAAACAATATAATTACACTTTTGCCAGCACAAAAGTGGAAATGCCATTTCAGGCATAAAAATCCTGCCAGGAAAATTAGATATACCCACATCAACTAGCACAACACTGAGTGAGAATGAGAGACTTCTGCAAGATACTATGCAAGCTCTCAGCCACATACATCCGTGTGTGTGTGTGTGTGTGTGTGTGTGTGTGTTGTATTTAACAAAGTTCTCTAAGCAGTTCACCAACTTGTTCAAAAATACAGCATACAATCCAAAGCTTATAAAAGAATAAGCCAGTTATAAACAATATGAACTAGCCCAGAAATATCATCTAAAAGATAGAAATATATGGATTTAATAGAGAATGGTAGATTAAATTCTAAAGAAACTTGTAACATACCTCTTTTATCACTTTTGCTCCCTTTTTGTCATTGAATTCCAACTGAGCTAGTGCCTGATCTATGGACATGCCTCGTATCTGAAATGAAAAGCAACACAGAGATGGGAGAAATTCTCAATACAGTATATAATTCATATATAGTGAAACAAACCACATTATAACCATCAGTTTCAGTGTAGAAGAACTATGCAACACTGAGTTGCTTTACAGTTTTATAGAAGTGCTATGGTACAAAAAACTAAAACAAACAAAAACTCTGACAAAGAGCATTAAGGACTACCAAATCGATATCGAGAAGAAAAATTCCTAATCTCAAATGCACTGCAAAATAAATAAATAGAAAGCTTCTGATGAATAAGGCTTTCAAATCTGAAGGACTGCAACTCCTGTTATCCCTGACTGCTGGCCATGCTGGCTGGGGTTTTGCAGAAAGGAAAAGGCTATTTAAAACTATTTTCATGTGCAGCTGCTTGACACAGCAACCTATGCAATTGCTGTATGATCAGCCCCCACTATGTGGCTTGCCTTCACCTGGCATAAGCTGTCACTAATAATGTTTTCCACACATAAATAACAGTTTAGGGCATGGATAAAGTTTCAAAAGGTTTCCACATGGAAACTGTAACATGGGAAACCATAGTCCAGATACAGGTGACCTGACGTGACCTCTGCAAATGATCCTGCAATGTTTTTGCTTTTCCAGAGGAAATTTAAGTAATTCTTCATTTTTCAGTATTTGCTACACTCCATGCATCCCACCAAAAAGTTTATATTATCTAAATCATCTCCTGGTATATTCCCCGCCCACACCCCAACCGGGACAAAATGGCAAAGCAGGATATTCTAGCACAGTAGCGCAAAGCATCCTCTGCTTCTTTAAGTAAACTTACGTAACATTTTATCCAGGGCTTTTACAAGGAAAGGGTTTTTTAAAAAATCAAATGCAACCCCGTGTAAATAGGGCACGAAAATACAACCATCACCAAGAAAAGAAATCTCATAATCCTAACAAGATTAAGCCTACAAAAATCAATCCTCTTACCAGTTTTGCCAGGTACCACATCTTGTCCTTACTGTATTTAATGTGTCTTCGACAGTGGTATATTTCCTATATAAAAGAGATGTTTATGTTCTGGGGACAACAATGTCTTTTGTTTTCTCCCCACCACCCCCAGTTCCTCTACTACTTTGAAAACAGAAAACATTTCCTCCTCCACCTGCCAAAAATTATGTCAGACAGACTTTACATGGCAACAGGCAAGAATGGAAGCAGCGAAAACTAATTCCAACTATGTTGTGTTATTTGTCTCTTACTACATAATAAATAACGCTTAGTATTTCACGTGGGCAGCTTTATGGTCACCAACTATAGTCTGGCTGACTTGTTCCTACCTTTAAACAGTGCTATGCAATGACTTGGTGCAGATTAAAAAGGTATCAGAAATGGTGCATCATACTGCTGTCTCACCTACCCTACTTGGCAGCATCTCTCCAGGTTCTCAGGAATATATATTTTCTGAGCTTGCTAGAAAATATCTTTTTTTTTTAACTGGAGGTTGCAAGGAATTGAATTTGGGACCTTTTGCATGCAAAATATGCACTCTACCTCAAAGCTATAGTCCCTTCTCAGGTGGGCACACATTAGTACAGTGGTAACTTGATTTGCGAACAACCTAGTTTACGACCATTTTGGATTACGACCAATTCAAACCCGGAAGTGCGCATCCCAGTTTGCAAAAAAAAAAAAATTGGATTACAGCCCAGTTTTTTAGGATTACGAACAATTATTTTGGTTTACGAACAATTTTTTTTGGATTACGACCTGCTTTTTTTTTTGGAGGCCCCATTGGCGAAAGCGCGCCTTGGGTTACGACCTGTTTTGGTTTACGAACGGACCTCCAGAATGGATTATGGTCGTAAACCAAGGTACCACTGTATACTGAAGCAGTGAAATTTAATACAGACTTACAGATAACATAGGGAACAGCTGACCAGCTGCTTGCTTTGCTATGCACTGCCATGGGTCTTCCCTGACCCCACTTTCTTCCAGTACTCTTCCCCCACCACAGTGCTGAATGGGTCTGCTTGCCTCTCCCTCTCCTACCTGCAAACACCTGTTGATCTTTGCAGCTGGCCATGGAAGGAAAGGATCCATGCTCCACATGCAGTTCACTCCGTGTTGAAACGAATTCATCCTTTCCATTTTCCAGGTGCAAAAATTAGCCAACAGGCCTTTGACACAGATTTTTCTAGCATTGCTCAACACAAAGCTGTTCAGCTACCATACTAATTCTCAGCTGTGCCTCAGTCAGTCTTCATAGGTGAGATACATTTCATGAAATTAATGCACAGAACATAAGGTTGGCATATGTCTGGAATTTCTTGGACACTGCCAGGATTCGGCCGTCGGAAACAGTGTCCTGGCATCCTGGCAGTAATTGCTGAAATGTCCAGGAAAATCCAGATGTATGGCAACCCATGCTCAAGAAGCTCAATAATTTCCACCCCCCCCCCCAAAAAAAAGCTCAACAATTTATTGTTGTATGGCAAGCCTAACAAAATAGGTCAGTGCAGGTTAAGTTCTCAATATACAACTGATTAAAAAGCTGCTTATAATAATCCCTTCACAACTACTGTTTTGCTAACACACGTAAGGTCCAGTACCAGCTACAGAATGGGAATGCATATATATATTTTAAAAAAGCTTTGTAAAAGAGAAGCAAAATTCACCCAGATACATTAATCATTTGAGAAGTGAAATTTCATGTGTGCTTTGTTGCTCAAAAATATAGTGTGTATACTTCAAATCATATTGCTCGCAGAGCCGATAAATGCGCACAGAAGACAAAAATGAGGAACTTAAAAATAAATACTGTATTTGTCTGCAGTGAAACCATTTTTCATTTTAGCTGCGCTCAGCAGCAAGCCAAACCATCTGACAGTAAATTCATTATTTAAAGGTAAAGAAAAGCTGTAAAAAATGCAAGACCAAGATTACTATACCTGATGGGAAAACTTGAAAGAGTTTTCATACAAGTCTCCCAAGTGCCCCATATATCATGCTACCAGCTAGTGATTTCAAGCTTTTTTAAAAATAGCATCTCTTTCCTGCAGTGACCAGCCTTTTAATATTTAGTTTATCTAGTTCCGCACACAATGGAAGCTGACAAGGGTACCACTACGGCTACAGTTTTCTAAGTACAGCCCAAGGCAGGAGAAATAAGGATGCGATCACAGTGAAATTCAGGCCAGAATAAAACCCATTAGCTGTACACAGCAGACAGAATGAGACTCAATTTCTACAGAATTAGGGATACATATGCCATATCCTATGATGTCTATTCAAGATCCAGCATCTATTTTGTTTACCAGAGGGGGGAATAAAATAAATGATACTTTACTTAGTATGATGTGCTTGGCCATCTAGCCAAGCACACATATCCTAGATACTAACAGCAAACTCAATTTCCTGAGACTGGATCCTTATGTAGCCAAAATGGAAGGAGGTTTCAACATGTTCAGGAAAACCACAAGGTCTGCAGAAGTGCAGTACATCTTTAGTGAAACAAAAAAACACACACAAAATAATGGCCACTCAGCTTTTTATTAATATAAATTCTAAAGTACAAACAAACCAGAAAAACATAACCACAGTTACTAAGCAAAGTTACATCGTTTGTACTTTTGACCTTACATTTAAAAAAAAACTTTAAAAAATCTTTTTAAAAAACCAGCCAGTGAGGACTGACATGCTAAATAGCAAGACTGACTGGCTATTACGGAGGACAAAATCAAAATCGGAGGGCTGGAATTAATAATAATAATAATAATAATAATACCAATACCCTGTCTTTTTCCCTGACAGAACTCAAAGAGGCTTGTGGATGAAAACTGAGTAAGGATCCTAAACAAATCATGTTTTATTTCAGTCATTAATTGTGCCAAAGAGCTGCTGGGATGTGGTAAGTCTGGGAGTCATTGCTTCCTTTTTTGTGAATTAATTTTTATTGCTTTTCAAAAAATTTAACAAATTGTTGTTGTTTTTAAATGGGGGTCATTGCTTCCAACATTTAGGCCTGTGCATTTGATACAAATGCGGTGCCAACCTTGCTCTCGGAAATTACAACCTTGCAAAAATAGACAAAATGAACCCCTGTTCATTGCTCTACAATTCTGTAATATATAGATGTAAGTCTTACTGCAGGTCTTCGAGGTTCTCCTGGTTGCTGTGGAGGATAAACCATCCTATTCTTCTTTTCCCATCTTCCAATATCCCCAAGAGATGCACTTGTATGGATATTTGACAGAAGAGGAACACTGCAAGGTGCTAGTAACCTGTGAGACAAGAATTTGTCATTCCACCAAGATTATAATAATCACTTAAGAAGTTGATTGCTAGATGCTTTTCATCCCAACTTATCAGAACGTACTCTTTCATTGTCTCTCCTAATCAATGAGCAACATACTCCAAGATGGCTCAATTGCCCTGCTGGTTTGAGGGGCAGTAGGCCTAATGCAAGGAAAGGGGGCAAAGATAGCCCAATAGGCAGCATCCATAATGCTATCCTATTTATACATTATGGGCATATGCTCCTAATAATATATTCAATATCAATTATTAAATGAAGTGGTATTGATTCAGTTAGATACACTATATGGGAAAAGCTGAGCTTGAAGTAACTAACAGAAACCACACACTAAACGTTTTAATTTGGGCATATGTCTCCCAGTACTTCTCTTATTATTCCAACTAAATTATTTAACTTCTGGACTGGGATTGGAGACAGGAAA
This sequence comes from Podarcis pityusensis, assembly GCF_964106645.2. Taxonomy (NCBI): domain Eukaryota; kingdom Metazoa; phylum Chordata; class Lepidosauria; order Squamata; family Lacertidae; genus Podarcis; species Podarcis pityusensis. The sequence goes on along the minus strand of NC_138029.1, from coordinate 66,424,883 downwards.
ATAATAAAGCTGGGTCTTTCTGGGGGGAAAGGAAAGAATTTCAGTGATTAGCAGTTTTTATAATTCAGCTTTGCTTACTTCCTTGAAAAAGATTACACACTGGTTAGTTGTGGGAGGGACACTAAAGCTGCCAGGCATTCATAGCATGAAAGGTATTATGAGAAGGCAAATTTCCAATGCATATGGAGTTTCCCCTTCTGAGCTGTCATTGAGAATTCTACGCTTACAGTCTTGTGAATCACAATTGTGGCCTTTTATGTTTACCTTATTTGGCACGTACAGGTGCTGTGTAGAATACGTGCAAGTTATTTATAATTTTATTCAGATAATGAAAAAGACCTAGAATTTGTTAGTGATACAAAGTGTGCCTGGCATCTTCTTAAGACTAAGGCCCTTTAAGTTTCCCTCTGGAACACTGTAAGAACTTATTGATGCCCAAAAATGACTATGCAAGAATTCAGGCCCAGTTGTTCTTTGCAGGGCTACATCAGTTATTGCCACTTGCAGAAAGAGGGAAAGGTCCCAAGGCTGAATAAAATGCTCACATGGGGCCATATCCAACACTGCTGCTCAACTAGTGTGGTAGAATTCCACTTGCACAATTGAACATTTCCCTCCTTTCCCCGCACACACACCCTTAAAATCTGCTCCAGAGGGTTGGAAGACCCCCCCCCCAAAGCCGATTTTAAGGGTGCCCGAGGAGAGCAGCAGAAAAGGAAGTCCTATTGTGTGAGCAGAACTCCCCACATGCAGTGTAGGATGCAATTCACAGGCTGTGAGACGCAGCCAGTAGTTCCATTCGCACAGCTGTGACCCATAGAAATAACTAAGGCTTCTGCAGTATCAATGGTATTTAAAACAAGCAAAACAAATCCACTCGTTTCTGAAGCACAGAAGCTTCTAGAATATTGCAAAATTCTTTTTATAGCCTCCTCAATTTCAGAAGCAAGGTGCCATATAGCATAGGAAAATTTCTGTCTGAGAAACACAACTTGGGCACTGGAATATTTATTTTTTCTTTAGTTTCTGTCCACTGTCTCCATATCCAGTCACATTTCAGCAGAGACAAATTACCCATGTGCAAGAAACCGTTAGGTGATGGCACCCTCTAGTGCTCAAGACACCCCTATAGAGAGAACACAGGAAATACCTATTGCTATTCGTATTTACAGATACATATCTTTTAAATTATTTTCATAATTAAAAAAGCATTTATCCACCTTGGGTCTCAGCTAGTACTATCAAATCATGTTAATGTCCATAAAAAGCAATATATATATATATATATATATATATATATATATTTCAAATATATATCAAGTTTCCTGAAATGTTCAATTTTTCCATCTGTAAAAATATGCACATGCACATTTGTATTTTGTGTCTTCACAATGGTATTCAAATACCAAGAGACAGTCTGTAAAATTAAAAGCAGGCACAAGCTGTCTCCCAGCACAGCCCAAGTTTGTTAGATCCTGTTGGTTGGACCAGTAACAGAATTATTCCAGAAGAATTTCAACTCTAGAATTAACTTCTCCAAAGGAAACAAATGGAAACTATTGCTTATTTTTGCCATTAGGATGCAAAATACTGGCTTTGGATTATACTCATTAAAGCCATCTTATATAAAGGTGTGATTCATTAACCATGCAGATAAGTGTAATCTCACTGAAATAAAATAAAATAAAAACTGTGCATGTGTTTTTATTCTTCCCAAATCTTTCCCCTGTGATTCTTCATTAACGAAGATCAGAGCCCTACTGTTCCTCTGTAATACCCTACTGAATGAGAATGGCTTCTCATTGTGCGGTAGAAGTGTGCTCCCTCCTGGTCACCTAATGAAATGCTGGCCTCCACTTTTCTTTCCTAGTAACTCTGCAGCTGAGGGACAAGGAGTGAAGTTTCATAAACATTTTTGTACCCTATCAAAGGCTCCTGTGTTCAGTGATGATGATGGGGGGGGGGAGGCTTTCCAGAGTAATCACCTGCTGCACGTCAACTTGAAGAAAAACCTCTAATACATATCTTAACCACACGTGGGGAGACACAATCCTTTAGATATTCTGGTCCAAAATTGTGAAGGGATTTAAACTGAGCCCAGAAACTGATCGGGAAGCAGAGCAATTGACTTATAGTGCCTGGTCCTTTCTGGCAATTTGGCAGCTGTACTGTGAACTAAATGTAATTGTTGGACCCTCTTCAAAGCAGTCCATTCTAGAGGTTACCAAGAAATGACGTCCAAGGCATGATAACCTGAGAGTGAAGACGTTCTACACATACCTTCATTCACTTAAATATTATCTGTACTCAAGGACAATCTGAGGGTGTTTCATTTCACCATCAGGTGGATACTCCTATTGATTGATTGATTGCATTTATATACTGTCACTTCAAGGCTGCAAATTCCTCAGCCAGGCAGCCTAGTAGCTGCTGATGGAAGATGTTTTCTGTTCCTGCACTGATTTAAGAAAGCAGACACAGAGAGGTTGGCTGGTCACCTGTCATGGATGATTTAGTTGATATACAGTGGTACCTCTGGTTACGTACTTAATTCGTTCCAGCGGTCCATTCTTAACCTGAAACTGTTCTTAACCTGAGACACCACTTTAGCTAATGGGGCCTCCCACTGCCGCCGCACCGCCGTCACGCGATTTCTGTTCTCATCCTGAAGCAAAGTTCTTAACCTGAGGTGCTATTTCTGAGCTAGTGGAGTCTGTAATCTGAAGCGTATGTAACCCGAGGTACCACTGTATCTGCATTGCTGAGGATTGGACTAGTTGACCCTCAGGGTTCCTTCCATCTCTACAAGTCTGATTCCATGATTCTAGAGGCAGGTTGGGCCTCGGAGGCACAAACAGCCTAACCCTTTCTTCTCCAGCTGACGGCAACAGCACTGCCTAACCCACAATCCCTATACAAGGCTGTTAAGCACCGGAGTACAGAAACCTTTGGAAGATTTGTTTGTTAAGTCTCAGTGGTTACTGCTGCTGGTCATGCGCTCGAACTCCTGGATACTGACTACGACCAAAGCGCTGCATTGGGCGCCATAATTCTACACCACCAAATGCACAAAAAGTGCCCTTAAAAGAAGACGACGACAGCTTTGCATTAGCTGTTTTCGTGCGCCAGAGGCCTCTTCATCACCCTGAGAGAGAGAGAGAGAGAGAGAGAGAGAGATACTGCGGTCTCCTCCGCAGCCACAACAGCGACCGGCCCCCAAACCCTTTCGCAGGGCAGACTCACCTCCCGGTCCGGACGGAGTTGAAGAAGCTCCACAATCGGGCGGCCCCTGAAAACGAGAAACGAACCATTAAGGGCAGGAAGCTGGAGGTTTTGTTTTGTGGGGTGGTGGAGAAATGCTCAGCCCCCCTCCCCTGGGCACATTCCATCGTCGTTTTCCTCTTCCTCCCTCCCCACTGCCAAACTCACCCCCGAGCATTGCGGGCGCCGCCATCTTCGCAGCCACAACCCGTCTGCCTATTTCACGACAGCAGAGAAGGGCGCTTTCCCCCCCCTCCCCTCCGGAATGTCCTCAAACAGCCGCCGTAGCTCGGCGCGAAATGCTTTGCGGCACACGCGGGGAAGGAGGGGCAGCTGGGCGGCGCTTTGCGGCGGCGCGGGGCGACGGCCGCTGTGAGCAGCGAAAAAGAAAACGTGAGGGGGAAGCCGTCTGGGAAGAAGGAGACAGGATGGCGGCGGCGTGGCGCCCCGGGGCAGCCGAGCGGGTGCTGACGGCCTCGCCCAACTGGTACTGCAGCCGCTGCAGCGACACCTCGGAGGACGGGCGCCTCTTCGGCTTCGCGGCTCGCAACAGCGTGTGCCTCCTGGAGATCCGCCCCTCCGCGCCCTCCTTCCACGGTACGGAGCCGGCGCCTCCGCTGCCTGCATCCTGCGCGGGGCTCCCTTCAAACTTCGGGCTTTTCCATCCGTGCGCGAGTTCTCAGGGCGGGCTTTCAATTCTGGGGAGCGGCTGAAGTAGAGCCTCCTTGTCCAGAGGCAGTATACCAGATACTTGGGATCCCTCGCCAGCGGGTGTCTCTCTTATTTCCAGCGTGCCCTCCAGCGCAGCAAGCCCTAAGCACACTTAGGACCGCACGCGCCTTCCTTTGCAAGTGTGGGAGGTCTCTAGTTCAGCCCCTGGGGGAAAGATCCTGCCTGAAACTCTAAAGCTGTGGTTCCCAACTGGGGGGGGGGGTGCAATTTGATTTTTAAAGGGGGGGGGCAATTCGAGAATGAGATTTAACAGTGAATGGAATATAGAATTAGTCAAACCGATGTGAGGAAGGGTAAGACACACTGTATGAGAAGACTATTACTAAAGCAAGGGTTTTTAAATTGTGGTCCATGAACTCTCTAGGAGTCCGAAACCAAAAGGTTAAGAATCACCGTACTAGAGCAATTGCACAATTGTGCCTCCCTTAGCAGGAAATAGGTTGTAACTTTTCACAAATAATTTTTAAATAGAAATTAAGAAAGAAGAGAGGGTGTGGAAGCTTTAAACTTAATTTGGAAGTTATGCTAAAAGTGTAGACAATAGGCCTGTGTTAATAATAAGCTTTGTTTCCCCCCCAAAATGCTTGAAACCAAACGTTGCTTTATTTTACAGCCATAATGTTTTCTCATCACAGGGGAGCTAGTCGGCCACACTGAAAGAGTTTCGGGTTTCTCGTTTTGTTCCTATCCTGGTCAGAACAACTTCTGTGCCAGCAGCTCTGATGATGGAACCGTGAAAATCTGGGATACACAGACATTGACTGTCATGACTGAACATACGTTGCATCAGGTAAAGCAGTTGACTGCGATGCCACTGTCATTTGACAAATGGGGAATCAGGCGGCATTCTCGAGGGAAACTGCTGCTGATGTCTACTCTACAAGAACAGTGTATACAATATAGCTTTCCAAAAAGCATCCATGTTAATCTTCTTTCTCAATTCTCTCCCCCGTCTCCAAGAATACAATTTCTACAGTGCACTGGTCGCCGAAAATGAAAGACTTGGTTGTGTCTGGTGATGAGAAGGGAATAGTAATTTGCTACTGGCATAATCGAAATGACAGCCAGCAGTTCTTCCCAGAGCCCAGAACTATATTTTGTCTCACCTGTTCTCTGCACCATGAGAATTTGGTAGCCATTGGGTAAGTATACTAAGGCTGCATATATGATTTACTGTGCCAGCTCTATATTCAAAAATCTCATTATTTTATCCGGGAGCAAGCCTGATTGAACTCATTGGTACTTACTTCTTAGTACACATACAGAATTGTGCTGTTAGATTATTTAGAACTGTACTCGGCCCTGCAGAAAGAGGAATACAGAATAAATGAAATTCTCACTGACTTGAGTGATTACATGTTTCACTCAATTTTCACCAGGGGAACGTAGATGAAACTACGGTAGTTTGATCATCAGTGCCTGAACTTAAGGACTCAACTCTGTTCTCGGCATTCCCTAATTCATGAATAGTCTGTGGTTGCCTTTTTTTGCAATGACTTTTGCTTTTAGAAGATGCCTATAACACATGTGGGGGGGTGCATTGGTAGAGAAAGAAAAAACGATTTGAGAGAAAATAATTTTCACATGTCACATTCTAGATATCCTTATATATTTTGCACCTGCTTTTGGAATTTGTAAACTACAATGAAACCTTTCAGAGTTAATACATCCTGCCAGTTTACTAAGTGGTAACTACAGGGTGGTTACCCTGTAGTTACCCTTACAAGGTGGGACGCGGGTGGCGCTGTGGGTTAAACCACAGAGCCTAGCATTTGCCGATCAGAAGGTCGACGGTTCGAATCCCCGCGACGGGGTGAGCTCCCATTGCTCGGTCCCAGCTCTTGCCAACCTAGCAGTTCGAAAGCATATCAAAGTACAAGTATATAAATAGGGACCGCTCCGGTGGGAAGGTAAACGGCGTTTCCGTGTTCTGCTCTGGTTCGCCAGAAGCGGCTTAGTCATGCTGGCCACATGACCCGGAAGCTGTCTGCGGACAAACGCCGGCTCCCTTGGCCTATAGAGCGAGATGAGTGCGCAACCCCAGAATCGGTCACGACTGGACCTAATGGTCAGGGGTCGCTTTACCTTTACCTTTAACTACAGGGTGGTACAGTTCTCATCTCATTTTCCTCAATATAGATGAAAAGTAAAAACATGGCAGAAAACTATTCCACTTTGCAAGTTGGTCATCTATATTATGCCAGGGTTTGTTCAGATTTTGTGTCACATAACACTTCTAGAGATTTTTATTCACTCAATCATAAGGCAGGCATCCTCTTCTGGGCCAGGATATTAAGCATTGCTCCAAATAACTCAAAGTAATTTTCTTGTAAACCACAGGCAAGCAGTATATAAATTTTGTTAAATTAATGGTTGATTTTAGCATTCTGACAGACCAGGGAAACCTAAGGTAGCAACCCCATTCACACTTCACTTTGTAGCAAATCCAGTTAGTCACAATGGGACTTAAGTTGCAAGTACTGTAAACATTCATGAATTGGGCAGCAGTGTGTGTTTGTAGTTCTTCGTGAACTGTTCATGAGCTGTTCTTCATGTTCTATAAATTTTCATATTTGCATCCTCCCTTATTGGGAACCAATGGTTCCAAAGTCTTTGCACCAGTCTGTGGGAGGAGGTTTGGATTGAGTGGTGATGCCCCTTTGCCAGGCTAAACAGGTCACCACCAACAGAGTGTCTGTATCCTCTGAGTGGACTTTGAAGGGTAATGGCTGATCAGCTGATCTTTGGGTACATCAAGTCCCTTTGAAGGCACTTGCTGGTTACAGTGATCTCCTTTGAATGTTGACAACTGTCAGTTGCCTGGCATCATTATTATGTTGGGTGGTTGGCAGTATTTTGTCCATGAACAGTGGGGAAATCAAGTATTCATTCCACTGGCTGTATCCAGTTCCCCACCCCTGTTCTAGACATATGTTGCTCTTTCTTTCCTTGTATAATGGGAGAGGAGGAATGTGTGTGTGAAGGAGGGACAGTAGACTGCACAAAATATTTATAGGTTGCATCTTGTACTGACCTAACTCGGTAAAACATTATTGATAGCTTAAGAATTCAGGCATCCCTCCCCTAACGTATGCCCTTTCTTTTAAGCTATAAAGATGGAATAGTGGTTGTGATCGACATCAGCAGAAAGGGAGAGGTTGTTCATCGACTGAGAGGTCATGATGATGAAATACACTCACTGGCTTGGTGCCCAGAGCTTGGGGAGGAAGGTATATGTGGTCGACAAGATGACTTCCAAGGTATGTTCCTGTACATGGGGCAAAGGGGTAGTGTTTGTTCTTGTGATCATCACCCTGTATGTATTGGGTGCTCTAAGGGCGCCTGAAGACTATGTAGAAGATCTTTCATTCAAAAATAAAGTAGTACTATTTAACTTGATTTCATGGTACTCTTGGAAGAAGACACTGCTGTTGGAGGTGTGACGGAAGAGGCAGCTGTAACAAAAGGCTATTACTTGGCATCAGGAAGCAAAGATCAGACTATCCGTGTGTGGAGCTGCACTAGAAGCAGAGGTAAGTGTATAAAAATTAGATTTGTTTTTCTTTGGCAAGGCATGCTTTGTGCGTGTTTCTCAGTTTGCTTGCTTTGTGCATCACCATTTTGACAGTTCACAGCATAGTACTGACATGTTGTAACTGCATTTAGCACCCCTGACATGCTATGTTTTGCTTCCCTAAGCAAATATGACAAAACCTCTTCTGATGCCATGTAATTTCTGGCACTGTTGTCATCCAAGACTGAGTGAAACATGAAGACAGAGCAGTTCCTTGGTTGAAGTGAAGGAGACTCTTAAACCGAAAATGCAATCCTTTGCATGTTCAGTCAGAAATAAGCATTCTATGGATTTTCTTCCTTCTAAGTGTGCAAGAAATTGAAACCTACGAAGTCTGGCCTAGCTAGTCCTAAGTTTTGGTGCCTTGTACTCCAGATAATCAAGGGCCAGGAGTTAGATTGGATTCTAAGAACTGAGGCAAGAACATTTCATAAAGTTCCTGGTTATTCATAAGTGCACTTCAAATACATGTGAAGAGTCAGCTTTTCATTTTGGAAGATAGTTGTTTCGAGCTGTTCTCTCCCTTGTCCTGATATCAGTGGAGCCTGGCAGCACTTGTGGGTAAGCATGCTGTAACCATTCCTTCTGTTTCTGCAGTGGTAATGACTCTGAAATTGCCTTTTTTGAAAAGAAGAGGTGGAGGTGTTGAAACACCTGTGAAAGAACGCCTCTGGTTGACACTACATTGGCCCCCAAGTCAGCCCACACACATCTTATCCAGCTGCTTTGGGTGAGTACTAAACGCAATGCAACAGTAATAGAAAACTCAATGCAAGCATGGGATTTGGGAATAATTCCTTGGCATTCTGTAGCCTCCCCATTTCTGGAGACTTCCTCCTTTCTCGGCAGCCTGAGCCATATATAGAATGTGATGTGTGAAACCTGGTGTGATGCAGTCTTTCCCATTCTTAATGGAAGGATTTCGTGTATATTACTATTACCATGTCTAGTGGTTTTTTTGCATGTCTTGCTATTATTTTCTTCACAGAGGTGAGCTGCTGCAGTGGGATTTGACTCAACATGGGAAGCGGAAATGGGAACTTCTGGGAGCTTCATCCGAAGGACAAAACCACTCCAGAATAGCGTTCAATTTGTGTTCCTTGCAAGTAGAGGCTAGGCAGCTACTTCTCTCCATTTCAATGGACAGGGATGTAAGAACCGCAAGTCTTTTAAAATTCTCCAGAGTTTTATTGTTTTGCAGGGTTACCCTGCTAAGTTGCTGTCAGTAGCCATGAATCTGTTCCTAGCAAGCACCTATTCTAGCCTTATGCAAAAGCACACAACATCTCTCCAAAATAATTACAGTGGTACCTCTGGTTACGTACTTAATTCATTCCGGAGGTCCATTCTTAACCTGAAACTGTTCTTAAGCTGAAGCACCACTTTAGCTAATGGGGCCTCCCGCTGCTGCCGTGCCGCTGCCGCACGATTTCTGTTCTCATCCTGAAGCAAAGTTCTTAACGCGAGGTACTATTTCTGGGTTAGCGGAGTGTGTAACCTGAAGCATATGTAACCCAAGGTACCACTGTATCCACGTATTGCAAATAACTCCGGAAGGGGAGGGTGCTGAATGAATTAATATGGTGTCTGTCAAGGGCATTTCAGGGTTAACTGTTCCCATAATTCACCTTGACTCACTTTCCAGCTTTATTGTCTCATTAACATTGTCTCTGGACCTCCCATGATTTGCTCTGGTCTTTGCCTTCTTCAGCCTTCAGTTGTTAACAGCTCAGCTATCAGGGCAAACAACTGTCTGTCTTTTGTGTTACCTGTGGTTTTGGAGATTGTTTTCCGTCTTCTGAGAATTAGTTTCCTTGATAATGTCAATTTTATAGACGCGAAAAGTGATTGAAAGTCCTGTAATCTTTTAAGTTTTCAGCCAGGAAATAATCAGACCCAGTCTGGCCTTTTTTTTCTTTCTTTCTTGTATTTTGTGGAGACAGGGAAATGATTTTGGTCTGCAAGTTCTTAAAATTCCATATAGGGCCACTTAGTCATCTTTGGAGCAGATATCTGCTCATCAGCACTGCTCCCCTTTTGTAAACGGCATGCTTCTGGAGAAATGTTTTGTTAATTTCCCCCCATAACCTTTAATTCCCCCCCACACACAATCTCTCTCTTTAGGTGAAGTGTTGGGACCTGGCAACTTTAAATTGCTGCTGGACGTTGCCTTCTCTTGGGGGTTTTGTGTACTGTTTGGCCTTTTCCCCCGTGGATACTGGCTGCCTTGCTGTAGGAGTTGGGGACGGCATGCTTCGGGTGTGGAACACCACGTCTATCAACAATCACTATGATGTGAAAACCTTTTGGCAGGGCATTAAATCCAAGGTCACAGCTGTAAGTGTGTGCTTTGATGTTTCTCTGTTTTTTAAAAAAGTTCTTCTGATTCCGAGATTGATATTGGTAGCAATCTAAATGGGGGTATGACTAATGCTTGCTGTACCAGGAATGTATGGAAGCACCCAGAGTAGCAGAGTCCAATACCTGGCAGATTTGTAATAGTAAAAATAAATACATTTTCTAAAATGGCAAATCTGATTTAAAATGATTGACTTTCCAATTAAAAATTTCGCCTTTTGATAACCTGACGAATGTGGAAAGCAGCACCTTGTATAGATATAAATGAATCCCAGACATCCACAAAATGTTGAAAGCCTTGTGGCTCTTTCTGTTTGCAGTTGGCTTGGCACCCAAAGAAAGAAGGCTGTTTAGCTTTTGGAACAGATGATGGGAAAGTCGGCATCTATGACACCTACTCCAACAAGTAAGAAATGACTTGGCTTTTGTTGGTCTGTGTGAGTCGGCAGATTATAACCAAACTAAAAAAAAATTGAGGAAAAGTTATAAAGGTGGGGGGGGGGAGTATTTTTTAAGGAGATTATAGAAGGTGGATATGATAGAAGTCTACAAAATTCACATTCTAATGCAATAAAAGGAACTGTGTGCTCCTTAAATGTCATGCCGAAAATATTTACAGATATTCCAGTAAACATAATTTTTTGAATAAAGCTTTGAATTTGTTTTGAATATAAAATGTAAACCGTTTTTGTTAAGCTGATTTACTTCATTTAAAGTCATTCATAAGGTTAAAATCTGAGCAAAACTGACATTGGAAAGCTCACAGTGATTTACTATTCTCTGAACTGAGACTCGGCATAAAAAATTGCATATGCAAAATAGAGCACCAACAATCTCCTAAAATTTGCCGTGGAAGAATGCAAAAGTATCTTGAAAAGTTCTGCCGTTCTAACTTTTGCTTCCTAACTTGCTTAGCCATTTTCACACTTTGATTTCTGTTTGCAATCTTTTTCAATTATGCTTTGCATTTTACACCAGATAATGCATGCTCGGTGAGCTTTCTGTTAAATATGACACCCAAATTCTCCTTTAGGCCCCCACAGATCTCCAGCACCTTCCACAAGAAAACTGTGTACACATTAGCCTGGGGACCTCCCGTCCTTCCGTTGTCCTTTGGTGAGTCTGGGGAATCCATCTAGGATCACTGAAATAGCCTTTAAGAAGCTAACTAGCAGACAGTGGGGTGTCTATAGTCTCCAGTGTTAAGAATCAAAGCATAGTACAATACTTGTTTCCTCCTGCTCTGGAGGATAGGACTTGAGGCAACGGATTCAAGTTACAAGAAAGGAGATTATGACTAAGCATTTGGGGGGGGGCACGTTTTGACAGGAAGAACTGTTAGACAGTGGAACAGACTCCCACGAGAGGCGGTGGACTCTCCTTCCTTGGAGGTTTTTAAGCAAAGGTTGGATGGCCATCTGTCGTGGATGCTTTAGCTGAGATTCCTGCATGGCAGGGTTGGACTAGATGACCCTTGAGTCCCTTGTTCTATGACTTCTGATACATTCTATGTACTGTATGTTAGTATCTTCAGCTCACAGGCAGAGGTACCTGGCCTCCCCCGAGGCAATTGAGCGAGATACTGTGTTTACCGTCCGTCTGCGATCCCGGCAGGCTAGGTAAACAAACCCGGCGATTCTTCTCATTAGTCGTGAGAAGAACACACCCTCTGCTTCTCTGCTTCTCTCTCCCTCCCTGCATTCTCCCGGGGAGGAGAAATGAGACAGACAGGAGTCCTTTCTACATGTTTTATTCCTGTCACTCAACAGTACATAGAAATGTGACTGCACCCTTCAGTCTCCATTAGAAGAGTCACAACTCCTCCCCTGTACTTCCAGCACAGGTCATATGACACACTGAGCTAACATCCGGTGCTCAGTACAGAGAATAGGCTCCACCTTTTCTCCAACAGTACATCTGCAAACCTGTTTTGCATTCCAGCCATCTGGAGCTGGCTTTTGCCTTGGTGCTTTTTCCCAACATCCTCCCCCAAAAGCATCAATTGGCAAAACATGATCCAGAGAAGAGAACAAACAGTTGTTATACATATAACAGTCCCCTGTTGTTTCAGTTCCACCCTTGGAACTCCCCACCACTGGTTTCACCAGTGTACCTCTCTGGTTGTCTGGCTTCCAAGGAATGAGTGCTTCTGCATTACCTTGGCTAGCTACTCTCTGTTGTGTCTTTGTCTCTGACTTAGACACTGCTTTAACCTGCTTTGAGTTGTTAACAATAGCAACACACGCAACAGCTAAGTTAGCAAACTCTTTTGAGTACCTCTTTGGTGGTACACCCTTTGTAACTCTCTCAGACCTGCGTATGAGGTTCTGATCCTCTGTGCTCACTGGTTCAACCTTTGGACTCTGTTGAGAACCAGTAGCAATCAGTGGTTCTTCCTTCACCTGTGAAGGTCTATCCATTGTGTGAGATTTCCTCTCAATGACTGTTACAACTGAACTCTCTGAGCTATCACTGTCATCGTCAGTACCACTGTAATCTGTGACATCAGAAAAATCATCATCATCTGAATCGCCACCTGTGGGAAATGTTTGTACAACTCGCTCTTGTTCAGGAGCACTCTCTAGGAACTTTGTGAGAATCACCTGACCAGATTCAGACAAAATTACTCTGTAGAGACCTTTTTCATATCCCACAAAAATGCCTCTGGCATTCTTTACTCCACCTGGAGCTTCTGTTCTCACATGAGACCCGAAAACCTTAAAATAAGCAACAGAAGGTTTTCTATTGAACAGCTTCTCAAAAGGAGAACATCCCAACTCTGTTGAGACCTTTCTCACCCACACATGAAGATAGGACGCTAGCGATTCGGCCCAATATTCATGTGGCAAATGTGAACTCAGCAATTGCGCATTCATCCCCTTTTGCAATTCTTTGTTCACCCTTACACAGACCCCCCTGTTCCACGCTTCTGGCGAAACAGCAACTTTGTGGTCTATCCCTTTTCCATCCAGGAACTTCTGAAACTTCTGTAACAGAAAAATTTGCTTCTCATCTGTGAAAAGACAATCAATGTTAGCATCATGCATATTTTTAACCTTGTCACAAAACTCCTGAAACTTTTCTAAAGTTTCTTGCGGTTTTTCCATCATATAAACCCAAGAATAATTAGTGAAACAATCCACACACAAAAGGTAATATTTTGCACTGCCCCTAGATGGTTCTAGAGGACCAATCACATCAGCATACACCCGCTGAAATGCTCTGTCGACCTTCTTGGTCTTGGTCACCTTCCTGGTGCTCACACTGGTCACACCTGCAAGAGAGATTTCGTTAGAATCAGAAGAATTACATTTCATGTAATCACTTTGATCAAAAGTCAACAAATACAGTCCATCTTTCTCTTTGGCAGTAAGAAACAGTTCTCCATCTTTGTAGATCTTGCAGCTTTTAGCATCATAGGTCAGTTTCAGTCCTTTCTTTGCAATCTGCAACACGCTCAGCAGATTAAATCTCAGTTCTGGAACCAGGTAAACATCACTTATAGTCAAGTTCAGACTCTCAAGATACACAGTTCCAATTCCGGTCGCTTCCAACTCCTGACCGTTGGCCTGTTTCACAGTGAAGCTTTGCTTCCTCAACGTCGAAAACAGTTGTCTGTGCGGGCACATATGAACCGTTTCGCCCGTGTCAATTATGAACGAGTTCCCAACATCTGGCGTGGTTCCTTTCGCCATCATAGCCTTTGCAGGTTTCACCTGGCACTTGGAACGGCTTTTGCCTGACGCCTCAGGCTTCGTAGAGCTGCTCTTTGCTCCTCTTGACTGGCGCGGCTTCTTACAGTTTCGCTGTAGATGCCCAGTCTGTCCACAATTGTAGCATCGGACAGCACTCAATGCTACACCATGCTCCCTAGTAGCATCAGTAGTGGGGGAATTAGAACTCTGTTCTTCCCTCCCCCTGTCTTTCACTTCCAGTGCAGCAAGTCTGTCGTGTTCATTCAGGACCACAGCACACACTCTCTCCGCGGTCAGCTGCGCGGCCGGTAGGGAACCAAGCTGACTGGCAACAACCTTGTAGGTGCGGTTAAGGCTGTTTATCATCATGAAGCAAAACACTTCCTCCTGAAGACGGAAATTGCGTTCCACCATCTGTTGACGCAGAAACTTCATTTCTGTCAGGTGCGCTTGAACATCTCCATCAGGCGCAAGTCTCAGATTGGTCAATTTCTCAAAATACAGCAACGCTGAAGAACCAGCATCTCTCTGATGCGTTGTACGCAGCGTGTCCCAAACCTCTTTCGCATTTTCTAAATGCTGAACATGCACCAACTGATCATCTGAGACACACAGAATTATAGCAGTCCTGGCCCTTACATTCTGTGACTCCCAACGTCTGGTTGGTGCTGCAGGGATGGGGTTTTCAATTACATCAAAAAGCCTCTGATTCTGCAGCAGGGCCTTCATCTTTACAGACCAAGATGAATAATTGTCATTGGTTAAGGGAGGTGGGTAAGGCAGACCTCCCCCTTTCTTGGCATCCATCTTGAAGCCAAGCCTCCAGCTCACACTGTCAAACAAGCTGTAAAATCCAACAGTTGTTTTTTCCTTTCTCAGTCAGGCAAACTGCAAGCTGTTTACGCTCTTTAGCACCTGGCAGCTAAACTCTGGCTGCTATGGAAAGTCCCTTCCAAGGGCACGTAAACTTGTAGCCAAAACATTCTCTGATTTTGTTTCGCTTTCCCAGGCTCACACCCACAGTCCAGCCCCTTTGCCAGTAACTTTCCAACTTTCCGTTACTTAGCAACAATGCATTTCAATAGGACAGTTTATCAACCACAAGAATTTGTGGAATGCAGGCTTCAGCCTTCAAGCTGCAGGCCTCTTCCTCCCGGAGCTTTTGTTTTCTTTGAAACGCAGCTCCGTGAACCAGGGAATTAATCAGACTGCGTTCACACTTTTAGCCCGAAATGCAGCATACCTTAAACTTTGTTGCTCTGGAAAACACCTCTTCTTTCCACCAGCTGTCTGTTGAGCCTCTGGCCTCTTTCAGACGCTTGCCTTCTCCCTTGGAGCAGAGGAGGACAATCCACCAGCCTCTCATGCAGATGTCCGATGGATCGAAACCATCCAAAGGCTGCCATATGTTAGTATCTTCAGCTCACAGGCAGAGGTACCTGGCCTCCCCCAAGGCAATTGAGCGAGATACTGTGTTTACCGTCCGTCTGCGATCCCGGCAGGCTCATTAGTCGTGAGAAGAACACATTCTCTGCTTCTCTCTCCCTCCCTGCATTCTCCCAGGGAGGAGAAATGAGACAGACAGGAGTCCTTTCTACATGTTTTATTCCTGTCACTCAACAGTACATAGAAATGTGACTGCACCCTTCAGTCTCCATTAGAAGAGTCACAACTCCTCCCCTGTACTTCCAGCACAGGTCATATGACACACTGAGCTAACATCCGGTGCTCAGTACAGAGAATAGGCTCCACCTTTTCTCCAACAGTACATCTGCAAACCTGTTTTGCATTCCAGCCATCTGGAGCTGGCTTTTGCCTTGGTGCTTTTTCCCAACACTGTATGCCTGTCCCTGCATTCTCCAACATTACTGTGTACAAAGAAAAACAACTGACGTTTAAGAAATTTGTATTCATTGTGCCCTGTCTAAAAATGTTGCCACACAGTGTGAATCGTGAGTCAAAGAAATTGCCATTGCCTGTTAAATATCAGGTGGGGCAGTAGTGCATCTGGCTTAATTCTTCAGTGATTTTGTTGTCATGGGGAGAAGAGCCCTGTTGCATTAATGTTAACCATTGCATGGGGTTTTGCTAGCAGGATTTAGTTAGTTGAATCCCGTCCGATACAGTGGTGCCTCGCAAGATGAAAAGAATCCGTTCCGCGAGTCTCTTCGTCTTGCGGGTTTTTTCGTCTTGCGAAGCAAGCCCATTAGAGGTTTAGCGGCTTAGCGCTACAGTATTAGCGGCTTAGCCGGCTTAAAGATCAGCTGATAAGCGGCTTAGCATCAGCTGTTAAGCGGCTTAAAGATCAGCTGATAAGCGGCTTAGCATCAGCTGATAAGCGGTTTAGCGGCTTGGGGAAAAGGGGGGGGGGAGGAAAAAAACCCCGCAGGAACTCGCAAGACATTTTCGTCTTGCGAAGCAAGCACATAGGAAATTCGTTTTGCGAAGCACCTCCAAAACGGAAAACCCTTTCGTCTAGCGGGTTTTCCGTCTTGCGAGGCATTCTTCTTGCGGGGCACCACTGTATGTTTTGCTAAGCTGGTTAGCACACTTCTTTCTGCCAGTTGTATTCAAGGTGTCTGCTTTTAAAAAGACTAACAGGTTTAATTTATTTATTTGTTTCTCTCTTGCAGGAGGAGATGGTGACAGACCTTCAGCAACTTTGTATAGTTGCGCAGGAGAGGGGATTGTCTTTCAGCACAATCCTTGGAAACTTGGTGATGAAGCCCATGACATCAACAAACTAATCAGAGAAACTAATTCAGTCAAAGTGAGTAAGAATTTACGGGCCATAGGTGAAATTCACCTGTTAAAGTCTTCTCCATCTGTTCTGTGTTGTGCTCGTGGCAGTGCAGCCTTTGATACTGATGGGCTGAGTTAGGTGTGCTGCTGCTCAGGGAACCGAACAATTTGCAGTACAGTTTCTGAAGGAAAAGAGAGTTGTCAGTTCAGCTGGAATTAAAACTGTGGGCCAGAATTAAAACTGTGGGCCAGGAAGAGCCTCCAGGGGGTTGGGAAGCTGAGGGAGTCCAGAGGCAAAGAGGCTGAAGGAAGGACAAGGGAATGGCAGGGCCACCGAAGACCTAGTATGCTCAAGTTCAGGAGGTGGAACAAAGTGATCTGAAAAGCAGAGACCTAAGAAAAGGATTGGGGTTTGAAACGTGGAACTGTAGAAAAGTGAAACCATGATTAAATTAGAACAGCAGAGAAATAGCGTAGGCATGAGGGGGAATGGGAATTGTGTACTACTAGGAGGAAGACAGTGGGAAGGAAAGGGAGTAAAAGGATCAAAGGATTGCTAGGCCTAAGATTCCAGATCTGGAATGGGAGTTTGATGGAGGAGAGAGTGTGCACACAGTGTCATCGCCATGAGTGTGTATGGGGCTCTGAGGAAAGAGAAACATTTTTTCCTTCCTTGTTGAGCAATGAAGAATGAAAGAGGTGCTAGGAGGAAGGCAGCCACAATTGAAGTGAAAGCTGTGTAGGTTAATTGTAGGGACACTTTGTGGAAGACATCTTTTTGGTCTTCTGTACTACTTTTTTTTTTTTTTTTTTGTCAGGCTTTATTCTAAATTTTCAACTATGGAATTTATTCCCACAAGAGCTAGTGATGACCATGAACTTGGATGACTTTAAAAGAGGATTAAACAAATTCATGGCTATTGATGGCTGCTGCCCTTGATGACTATGTATGTCTCTGAGGCAGTATTTCTCTGAATACCAGTAGCTGGGAAACTGCTGGAGAGGAGAGCTCTGTTAAGCTCAGGTTCTGTCTGCGGGCTTCCCATAGGCATCTGGTTGGCCACTGTGAGAAGAAGATGCTGGACTAGATGGGCTACTGAGCTGATCCAGCAGGCTCCTTTCTAGCTTTCAGCTATTAAATTTATTATTAGTTTATTTGTATTTTATATAGCATTGCATGGATCTGTTGTTTTGTTGTAAGCCGCTTTGAGCATGGTTTTTGTGTGTGTGGAAAACCAGCATACAAATAAGATGTATGACTGATAAACAAAACTTTGAGGTGTTGTTTTTCACTATATATAGGGGTTTTTTTTAAAAAATGTTTTTGCCATTTATTTGATACATTGTGGACCATTTGGGGCACAATCTTGTGGAAGAAAGCTACATACAAATAGACAGATGAGTGAATGGGAGGAGAATGCCATCAGCTGTCACTACAGCGCTATGACTTAGTAACCCTGAGAGGATTACTGCAAGAGCAAAGTAAGAGGCTGCTGGCGAAGGGGCTGAATTTCACACTTCCAGTTCTTAAGCTGCAGGCTGCTACTCTTGATTTCCATCCATCCCACAATTGCAAATCTGTTGTAGATTTAGCACACTTGAGATTCCAAACCTTCAATTATGAACTTGAGCAGATGTTTTAAAGACCTCCCCAAACCTCAGCACATCTGTCCCTTGTTGGGGTTCTCTTTCTGCATGTTGGGGCATTGCATCGTCTCTTGTGGTGAGGCTGCCATCCATTGTTCTTACTCTTCTGTAACCTATTTGCACAGGAAAGCCTGGATGAACAATTGACATGACTTTGGCTTCTGGGCCACCCATGTGTTGGCTGGTGCTAGCCTGAAGCTTTTCATAGTCTATAAACACTCGTAATTTAGTTTCAAAGCTATAGTGTGCGCCTCCTTCTTGGCGTGAGCAAATGTCCTTAACGCCGTTCTGCCGAATTAAGGAAATAAGGCAAGGAATGAGAGGCCAGAGAACAGGGGTGGAACAGAGGTTTTGAGTTCCCCCCTTTTGGCTTGTCAGACAATGGTGTGTCTCCTGAATTTTCCTGTTTACTTTTGTCATAGCATTCTACATTCAGGGAGAAGTTGCAGTTGCTTTATAGGTTTCACACATCTGCGGCAAGATGCATGGCTTGGAAATCCAACTACAGATGGAAAAATGTAATCAAATGTTTTCAGGAGATTGTAGGGAGGCGGTAGTTATATGGCCACAAATGGCTTTTCCCCGCTGGTGTTTCTTGTGCCAGGCCATGTTGGCATGTTGGCTGACTGAAATTGTTCACTTGTGAAAATTGGTGCAGGAATTTCATGGATTCCCATCTCCTATGTGCCCCCTCTCTTAACCCAGGCAATTTTGGAAGAAACTGATTTTCTGGATCCATTTCAATCGGGGTTTAGGCCTGGTTTTGGCACAGAAACTGCTTTGGTCGCCCTGTATAATGACCTCTGTTGAAAGAGAGAGACGAGGGAAACATGTCCCTGTTCTTCTCAACCTCTTAGCAGCTCTTACCATCAACCCATGGTATCCTTCTGGAGCGACAGTCCGAACTAGGGGTGGGTGGCACCGCTTTGTGGTGGTTCCATTCCTACTTGGATGGTCGTTTCCAGCGGGTGTTGCTTGGGGAATGCTTTTCAGCCCCGTGGAACCTCCAATGTGGGGTTCTGCAGGGCTCAATCCTATCCCCTACATTGTTTAACATCTACATGAAACCACTGGGTGGGGTTATCTGGAGGTTTAGAGTACGTTGTCAGCAGTATGCTGATGACACTCGGCTCTATTTCTCCTTTACATCTGCAGGTGAGGCAGTGGAAGTGCTGGACTAGTGTCTTGTCTCAGTAATGGACTGGATGAGAGCCAACAAACTGATACTCAATCCAGATAAAGCTGAGGCACTGTTAGTGGGTGGTTCTCTAGACCAGATAGGTGGCAGATCACCTGCTCTTGTTGGGGTTACACTTCCTCTGAAGGAGCAGGTTCGTAGTTTGGGGGTCCTCCTGGATTCTTTGCTGTCGCTCGAGGCTCAGGTGGCCTTAGTGGCCCAGAGTGCCTTCCATCAGCTTCGGTTGGTAGCCCAGCTACGCCCTTATCTGGACAGGGATAGCCTAACTAATGTTGTCTATGCTCTGGTAACTTCAAGGTTAGATTACTGCAATGTATTATACGTAGGGCTGCCTCTGAAGACAGTTTGGAAACCTCAGCTAGTGCAGAATTCAGCACCAGGTTGCTCACCAGAGCAAGATGGTTTGAGCATATTACACCGATCCTGGTCCGATTGCACTGGCTACCAATTAGTTTCCGGGCCCAATTCAAAGTGCTGGCTTTGACCAATTAAGCCTTAAATGGCTCAGGACCGCAGTGCCTCACGGACCGCCTCTTTCCATATGAACTTAACCTGGTCCCTGAGATCATCTTCTGAGGCCACTTCTTTGTGTGTCTCCTCGAGAGGTCAGGAGGGTGGCAACACGAGAACGGGCCTTCTCTGCAGTGGCTCCCCATCTGTGGAATGCTGTCCCTAGGGAAGTTCACCTGGCACCTTCATTATCCACCTTTAGATGCCAGGCAAAAATGTTCCTTTTTAACCAGACCTTTGGTTGATTTGATTGACATCCTATGCCCTTTCAAAATGTGGGGTGTGGTTTTTGTTTGGGGGGGTGTTAATGGGTTGTTGTTTTCATTTTGATTGTGTATTTTGTGGTTTCATACATTGCTTTTATTATTTGAACCGCCCTGAGACTTATACCGTATAAGGCGGTATATGAATTCAAATAATAATAGTAATCAGTTCTCGTGTATTTTATTTTTTTGCTGGTTATATAAAAAGAGTGTCGGGACTATTGAGGTAGCTCTCTACTTCTTTGTCTATTTCATTTTAGCACAAACTACCAGCACACACAGAGATCAGCTGGAAATCAGATGGCAGCATCTTGGCTATTGGTAATGAAGATGGGTATGTACTAGCATTTAAGTTCATGCTAACTTTATATGTGCAGTAGGCATTGTGGATTTAAGGTCAGTACAGGGTGTACTTAACAACCTTCCAAATCTAACTTAATTTTAAACATGACAAAAATAGAAGTGGCTTACTTGGACGTACTGAGCTGTTTAATTTTTATTTATTTTTTTGCTAGCCAGGGAGTTGCATGTATTGTTTTGGGAAGGCAGGTGGCAAACGTTTTTGTTTGCCACATTATTCAACTTGTTAATTGATCATCTCTTCCTTTCTCCCCTTCCTTTATTTTTAATATTGCAGTTCTATTGAAATACTTCGGGCTCCTGACTTGAAACTCTTGTGCACCATCCAGCAGCACCACAAGCTCATCAATGCTATTCGCTGGCATCACGATCATGGGGCACAGCCAGAACTGAGTTACATGATAGCTTCTGGCTCAAACAATGCTGCCATTTATGTACACAATATCAAGAGTGTCATAGGTAACTCTTGCTCATGCTTTTAGAACCTGCCCTCAGTCACTCTGTTCAGACAGCAAACTGGCGGTGCTGCTATTTCTCCTCTTCCTGGGCAATGTTGGTTCCTTCGTGGCTTCAAACGCTAAAGGATTCTTCCTTCTCCGTTTGTTTGAGCAATGCTCTGTGTGTATGTGCGTCATTGCACAGATCTGCTTTTATGGAAGTGTCAAGAGATAACAGCAGCTAAGTCTGGAAACCTCGTTTTTTTGTCTGTGGTACAGCAAAAACCTGTGTTCCTGTGAAACTATTTTCTCAGTGAAGTTTGGCATTCATGGGAGATTTCTGAAAAAGCTGTAAACTATATGATAAAATTAGCCTTAATGTTAGCATGTTGTCTTGGGTTTGGGGGGGGGCACTGGAACTAATGGGGTAACAGAGAACTGAAATGATGACAGTAACACAGAACTAGCATGTTCAGGAGCTGATTGTGCAGTCAGAGATTTGACAGAAATGATGTTACGCCCAACCAAAATTGTGATCCTGGACTGGTAATACCTGCTCAGATGAAACCATTAATCTTGGTAGATTCAAATTTGCTGAGCAAATAGGATGCAAGGAGTAGATTGTTATTGAGTCACCATTAGCTTTGACCAGGAATAGGCAAACTTTGCCCTCCAGATGTTTTGAGACTACAACTCCCATCATCCCTGACCACTGGTCCTGTTAGCCAGGGATGCTGGAAGTTGTAGTCCCAAAACATCTGGAGGGCTGAGTTTGCCTATGCCTGGCTTTGACAGTACGCTTTGCTTCCCTTATGTTGTGATGGTTGCATTTCCCCCCCAGTATTGTTGTGTTAAATCCACTGAAGTCAAACTCTTCAGAAATTCAAGCATTAATATTGTTGCTGTCTTGAGAGAACTGCAAGTAAACTATCCTTGGGAACACATTACTTAACAGCACATCGGTGTGTATGGCATTAGCCATTGTGACAGAAGATTTCTAGAGTGTGGACATGGGCTACTGTTCCCTTGTGCTTGCGCTGCCGAGGGTCTCTGACCAAATAACATTGGCACCTTTAGAAGCAATTTTTATTCTCTGACATGCGTTTAGGAACATTTGTCCAGCTGCTTCCAACACCATGTATTTTGTCTTTAGAAAACTCTCCAGAGAGACCTGTGACAATAACTGAACCTTTCCGTACTTTGGCGGGGCACACAGCTAAGATTACTAGCTTGTCTTGGAGCCCACATCATGACGGGCGGCTCGTATCTGCTTGCTATGATGGCACTGCCCAGGTATGATTGTGAAAGGGTTGTGATTTTTGTACAGTTCTTCCCTCTGCCACCGCTAATTAAATAGATAAGGGATTTAGGGATGCCTATTTTGCTCTTCTTTTTAATCAGGGAGAGTTGTATCTTGAATAGTGGCTTCTTTTGCTACATTTTGTACAGAGTACACAATATGTGTGTGCTTTGTTAGGTGTTAAGGAGGCACTTGTGTAAATAAATGGAGGCAGCTGCCATGAAAGGGTCCTGCTTTAGGATATTTTGTAGGTGAAATCAGCACTTTTATAGACGGGTGCATTCTTGTATTTTGCCTTTCTTGCAAAACATAAGTAATAAGAAAAAAACAACATAAGTTTCTTCCTAAGTGTACTTTGGTGTGTGTGTATATAGAATTCAGGAAGTGTACATTGGGTGTGTGTACACAGAGAGAGAGAGGAAACTGATCTTGTACAAATATGCCATGAGCAAAAAATGGCAAATTAAGAAAAATGGGATGTGGGTGAAGAGAATGCCTATACAGATAGTAGGCATTCTTTGCACAGACTCTGTTGGAAGTGCTGCCTGCTGTACTCCAAAGTGGAGGGGTCTGGAGACTCAGATGCTCCTCCTTTGAGATGACCCAGTTGCATTAGCCTTCTTACTGAAAACAGGAAAAGTTTTGACTGCTTTTCTTAATGAGAGGTTATGTTTACAGGTTTGGAATGTTCTGAAGGAAGAGCCTTTGCACAACTACAGGGGACACCGGGGCCGGCTGCTTTGTGTGCAGTGGTCACCTGTGGAAGCGGACTCCATTTATACTGGAGCAGATGACTTCTGTGTTCATAAATGGGTAGCTACAAAGCAAGAGCACAGCCGCCCTCCCCAAGGTCAGTAGATTGCTGATGTGTTGACACCAGGGGGACTAGGAAGGGGGTGAGGGGAAGTAGATGCATTTGCTTCATTTAGTTCAGTGTTTCTCAAACGTAGCCCTAGGGAGTGTTCCTAAGTCAGCAGGAATTGAGGCCTCATGAAGTGTGATGAAGATGAGAGCTCACCTGGCAGCATAGACAGAGCTCCAAAGAATGATTGTGAGGACAACTCATCAGTGCAATTCGTCTGGTTCACCCTCCTTGGGTGAGGGTGTGTGGCTATTCTCCCAAGCGCATTTTGAACGCACACAGCTTTTATTTTCAGGACATTTCTGTTATTTTGTAGGTAAGAAGAACATTGAATTGGAGAAAAAGAGAAACACTCAGCTCAAACCGAAAGCCAAGAAGAAGAAGAAGACCTTGGGAAAGGTGCCTTCAATACCGGATGTAAGTGACTGGGTGAATGGTGGTGAGAACACGAAAGAGTCTTTCTTAGAGGAGAATGGCCTGTCAGACCAAGAGGGAGAAAAGGAGCAACAGGAGCAGGATACAGTTGAGAGGATTTCCATGGAAGGTATCTACTTCATTTGTATGTTTTCTTACACCATCTGTCCAAAGATTCCCCAGATCTTGTTTAAAGAGCAGAAGGTCCCTCTCTGGTCTGCAAATGGAACTGTGGATATAATCATTTTCATACTAGTTCAAAGAGCGGAGATTAACTTTTAAGTGGTTATGAGAATGGCTGTCATCTTTATTCATTTTATTTGAAATTTGAATACCGAAAGCAAAGTAGGATGAACCCTTGACATCTGGCACAAGTAAGATCTCTGGGCTCTTAGTTTATGTAGCTCTGAAATCAGACTGTGTTATCTTTGAGGTAAACTAAACTGAACTGGAAGTTGGCCTACACTTCTCAGCTCTCTTACACTTTACCTATTTTTCTTTTTTAAAAAAATGATTTTTATTAACAAACCAATCAAATCACATTAGTTCCAAATTACAAAACCGAATTTTAAATTTTTGTTGGGGGTACCCATGTTTCGAGCTCAGAAAGGGTACAATCATCTCTTATTTTCTGCCGCTTTGATGTTCACAGTTCTGTCAATTCATCTCTTTGTTATTTTCCTTTACAAATCATCTTTCAATTTTCTTGTTGTTATCGTATTTTTTTCCTTTCTTTATAACCTCTGAAAGTCTCCACAAGCAAGTTGAAACGAACGTTGTTATAGTCCTGTGTGGATTTTCACATTAATCCAAAAGTCATATTCAGACAGCAGACGCCATTTCGACATTTCCATAAAATACAGTCTCAGCATCTGCTCATTAGCTTTCTCAGACCTGTTGCTCCGACATCAATCTTTTCAGGGGGTTCTGCCAGATCAAACGCAGAGTCAAATATGATAACAAAACCGTGGCTTTCTCCCCCTCTTGACCGTCAATCCTGCAACAGAGCCTGTCTTGTCATGGCAGTTCTCTTTTAGAACTGTGTCATCCCAAAAGCCTTCCATTTCCTTTCCAGATCTTCCACAAAGCAAAGCCTTTGGTTAATAATTCATTTCCACACAGGTCATTATTCGATCTCACTTGTTATCGGTAATTGCAACGTTTCTTCTTAGGGGGGGTTGTTAGGCAATCACATAGAGAAAAAAAGAAAAGTTCCCCCCCTTTCCGCCGCGTTCCAACATACCGACATCTTTGATGTAGTCTTCTTTGATATATTTTCCTGTTCAGTCCAACCCGTCGCTCAGCTTCACAGAGGTCAATTCAGTTAGCAATCAGTACTCCCTTTCTTCACTCGAAACATGTGCATTTGCTCTTCCTAATTGTTTATCTTGAGCTCCTTCAACCAGGTCACGATCAGAAGTAGTGTCCGGGAGAGCGAAAAAAACTCACACAAGGGCTTTCCGTCTAGTGCCCTCACCCCTTCCTTCTTTCGAATTCGGGGGTGATTTATAGGCAACCGCAGACGAGGCAGGGTTTTCCCAATCCCCCTGGGAAAACCTGGGAGGCTAATTACTCCCATATTAGCCTCTTAATTACCTCATGTGAGCCAGAGAGATGGTATTGTCGGCCATCTTCCAATGCGCCCCTAGCGGCCCCCTACACTTTACCTGTTTTTCAACCAGCGTTGAAAGCCAGAGGCCATGAAATATTTCATAGGAAATAAGAAGCATGTGAACATCAGTTCTATTTTGCCCAGCTTTTATTTATTTTTTCAAGTTTCTGTTTCCATAGCATGTATAAAGTTGGCCATTTTTATGCTAGACATTATGCAAATGTAGTTTTGTTATTGACTGTAGTTCATAAGGATTCTCCAGTGTGTTCACCGCTTGCCTGTGTGACCGATATTCCAAAACCACCTGTGATCCACAAGACCCCGCTTGTGAGGAAGGATCAGTTTAAACCAGGTAGGTATGCATCCTGTAGGAGAAATCTAGGGAGGCTACATAGGATGGGGACATGTTAAGCCTTCTTTGCTTTAAAAAGGAAATACATTTGCTTGTATTACTAATTGTGGTTTAGCGCACCTGACCATCAGCCATGCTGCTTGGGGCTTATAGGAGTCCAAAATACCTGGCGAGCACTAGGTTGGGGAAGGCTATTTTAGCTCTTAAATAATGATACAAGCCTGTGGCTAGAGATTCCCACTTGTAGCCTAGAACGATATTATGGCAACTCTCTTCTCAGGATCAGATTCTTCTATGAAGAGGAAAAAGCCTCGCTCCATCCTACCTCTCAGCACATCTATGGACCATAGGTCAAAAGAAGACCTGCACCAGGACTGTATGAGACTAGCAGCTTTCTTGCACTCCAAAGGTATGGGCAGCAAATTCAGTAATGATGGCTACGCTTGACTGTGCTCAGCTGAAATGTGTGTTCTGTTAAATAACATGGGTTGAAAATATGCAAAGTAGGCCAGGGTGTCTTTAATAGATGAATACATATGAAACAGTAAATTGCCATTCCAGAGATTAAGCAGAAAATCTACTTGCGAACAAAAGGACATCAAACTGAACATAAGAAGAATGTGTGTATGGGAGAGCCTCAATCTGAGTGGTCATCTGGAATCTGTTCTTGGGCGGGGGGGGGGGGCAGTTCTTAAAGTACCGTGTTTTTCGCTCTATAACACGCTCCCAACCATAACACGCACATAGTTTTTAGAGGAGGAAAACAAGAAAAAAAAATTCTAAACGAAACAGTGGATGTATGATTTTTGTGGTTCATGCTGTGGCCACAGACATGTGATCTGACGGTGAGTTTGGGGTAGCCCAATGCAAAAATCCTGAGGATCTATGTGGATCCGTGCTTTGTAACCACGTTTTTGCACCACTGCGGCCCCAGGCAACAGTGGGTGCGTGATTTTGTTTGGTGCAAGCTGTAGCCATGGACATGCTATGTGATCTGATGGTGAATTTGGGTGACTCAGTGCAAAAATCCTGAGGATCCATGTTGATCCGTGCTTTGTAACCACGTGAATGAAGGAACTGTCAGTAATGTATGGTATCTCCAATACAGTGATGAAGGAAGGGGGGGGGGGGAGCTCACACTTGTCCTAGGCAAAGCAGCCAACTCCTATAGGCCTAGGTGCCTTCACCCCCCATTAAATATTTGAGGGAGTCATCCTCTCCCCATGCTGATGGGCATTGCCATTCATATAAGGTACCAGTGTGCATGCACATTGTCTTGAGATCATTGCAGTCTGTGAGATGGGGCTTACCTGTACCTGCCCCCCCAATATTTTATTGAAGTTGGAAGAGGGAGGGAGGGAGGGAGGGAGGGAAGAGAGATGGAGAGCTCACATTTGTCCTAGGCAAAGCAGCCAACTCCTATGGGCCTAGGTGCCTTCACACACACACCCCATTAAATATTTGAGGGAGTCATCCCCCACCCCCCATTGTGGTATGTGAGTGGGGCTTACCTGGCTGTCCCCCCAATATTTTTTGAAGTTGGAAGAGGGAGGGAGGGAGGGAAGGAAGAGAGAGGGGGAACTCACATTTGTGCAGCTGCCTTGCCTCGAACCGGAGCAAAAAGAGGAGGAGGAGACTCAGGGACACGAGCCTTGTAAGCCGCTTTGTTTGAATTTACCGGTGAGGTGCTGGGGGAGGGACGGAAGGGGATGCCCTCTTTGTCCCTCCTTCCAGCTCATTGTAAAGAAAGCAGAATAAGAGCCGCATACATTTGTGTAAGGGAGAGCCATGGAGCAGGCAGACACTGAGAAAGAGAGGCTGTCTCCCTTTCCCCACCTTGGCTTTTACACGCTGCGCGCAGCTCTTTTCGGCTTCCGAGCGCCCACCTCGCCAAAAAGCCATAGAGCAGGCAGACAGGAGAAAGAGAGGCTGTCTCCCTTTCCCCACCTTGGCTTT
The DNA here is from genome assembly GCF_964106645.2 of Podarcis pityusensis. Classification (NCBI taxonomy): domain Eukaryota; kingdom Metazoa; phylum Chordata; class Lepidosauria; order Squamata; family Lacertidae; genus Podarcis; species Podarcis pityusensis. Next base: position 66,397,610 of record NC_138029.1, on the reverse strand, counting down.
TACACGCTGCGTGCAGCTCTTGCCGGCTTCCGAGCTGCCTCCCTTCTCCCACCTCGCCAAAAAGCCATAGAGCAGGCAGACAGGAGGAAGAGAGGCTGTCTCCCGACACTCAGCTGTTGCTCAGCTGTTGCCGGCTTCTCAGCAAGGAAGAGAGGCTGCCGAACAGCCAGCAAGAGCAGCTCCTCCTGCCTGCATTCGCTCCATAACGCACAGACACATTTCCCTTTACCTTTTGGGGGGGGAACTGAGTGTTATGGTGCGAAAATTACGGTAATTATGGTTTTAGGCCGGGCCGCAAACTTCACTGAGTTGTTTGTATATTAATAGTGCTTTATATGTAATCGAGAACTGTAAAACTACTCAAAATATTTTACCCTGTCATGAGGAACATAAACGTATATGTGAAACAGAAGGTGATTTTTCTTTCTTTCTTATAGCTCAGAATGAAGATATATCCTCTTGTTCAAAGGATCCTATCCATTTGGGGCTATTCACAGACAGACCTGCCCTGTACAGAATGATAGAAGCAGAAGGTTAGTCCTTGAATCCTAACTCAGGTTTTCCCACCTTCTTTTTTTTGGGGGGGGGGGGGGTTGTGATATTTGTGTGGCTGTTTAGTACCTAGTGAATCCATCAAGCTTTAACCTTGAAATAAGTGGCTCCTCTACATTCTCTTGTACGCTTGTATGACAAATTGCCTAATATTCATTCCAACTACAGAAAATAAGGATGGTGTGGGTAGGGTAGGTGTTTAAGGGGCTGAGGTGGCAGCATGGTCTCAAAATTTCACCATTAAACTGAAGAGCTCATAGTAGAAAGCCGGTATAGACATTGTGTTCCAGTGGTGACTTGAATATTTTTTCGTTGTTTTGCTGTACGCATTTTTCCGTTCTCCTTCTGTGGTGCTAACCAGGGAACACGTTTTGTTTCCCACAGGAAAAAGCCACTTGGAGAATGGACACCCGGAATTATTTCAGCAGCTCATGCTGTGGAAAGGAGATCTGAAAAGTGCTCTTCAGTCCGCTGCAGAAAGGGGAGAGCTGACAGACCAGCTGGTGGCCATTTCACCAATGGGTATGTTTTGATATCCCTCACCCCGAAAGAAGCACCTGCTACTTTGCTACCAAGCAGGCTTAATCCAGACACAGCAAAACCAGGCTACTCTGAGGGTTTAGTGGCTGGACTCCGGAGAACAGAATAATTATAAAGTGGTTTCCTCCCCCACAGTTAAGAATCCTGCGTTATCTTTACACTACAAGACAAGAATGTTTTTCCGTTCTTGTAGGAAGTCCTTTCTTGTATGTGTTCACTTCATTGTTGTATTATAATTTTGCTGTCACTGTTTCAGCTGGCTATCAGACCTGGGCATGGACTGTAGAAGCCTTCGCAAAGCAGCTCTCTTTTCAAGAGCAGTACGTTAAAGCCGCGTCCCATCTCCTCTCCATTCATAAAGTGTATGAGGCTGTGGAGCTGCTGAAATCACACAACCTTTTCAGGTTACTATACTCCTGTTGTTTTGATGGGTTACAATGTAGAACACACACACACACCCCGGCCGCTTAAAAACTAAAATACATTAAATCCTAGTTATTAAAAGTCCTGGAAATAGTGAACACTCAGATCCATTCCTTCAGTTGCATTTCTGGATATGTAACGAAGGAAAATGTATTGCCAGATAAATCCATAGCTGGCAGCCTTTTAAGTGGCAATGCGCAAAGATGGATATCAAGTTTAGCGCAAGGGTGTAATAAACGGTTGTGTTAGAGCTGTGTAAGGAGCTGGTGTAGTTACTTTTCTCATTTTAAATAACACTGTATTCTATCCCACCTGGTAAAGAACCTGGCCCAATTCACACATGTGTTCAAGCCCCAAAAGATCAAGTGATTACTCGCTTGTACATGAACCATTGCAGATGAATGGTCATAGATAGGTCATATATGCCTGTTACTATGCAGATAAAATCCTTCCAGTGACAGTAATTCACACATACATGAAAGACTTGCCAACTTTTGAGCAATCGTGTGATTTCTCTACTGCTGTATGTGAGCCTGTAAAGTTCACAGATAATGCAACAGTGCTACAAGTCATTCAAGTTAGACTGTTGCTGGTTTAGTGAATGCCTTGGCATCTGAATGAAGTAGAATCAATTCATGATCATTGTTAGGATCAACTTCCTTTTGAAGTAACGGAAGCATGCTCGTTTTTCCTGTGCATTAGTGTGGTGTATCTAAATGGTTTTCTCATTTCCTCCAGGGAAGCCACTGCAGTTGCCAAGGCTAGGTTGCGTCCTGAAGATCCCGTTCTGAAGGATTTGTACACCAGCTGGGCAGCAGTGCTGGAGAAGGACGGCCATTATTCCATGGCAGCCAAATGGTATTGGTGCAAGCAACACTTTTCTTACTTTAAATGAGAGCTGTTTTGAACCTAAGAGCCAGGATCTCCTAAATAATTTGTTTGTTTTGGAGAGCCTTCCTTCCAACATGAGATGTTGGAGGGCACAATCATTTAATTGGTGCAGAGTACTGTAGAACTGTGATCCACAGATTTTGGAATGTGACAGCCAGCTCAATGCTGTTCACTTCAACCTGATCTTTGCCATCCTCAATGTGATGTGCAGTAATGGCCATGGTGAATATTGAATCGCTTCCCTTCAGCTGCTTCTTAGGCAGGGGTGAGGAACCTGCAGGTTGCCTGACGTACTGGGCCCACAAGGTCATTTTTCCAAAATTCCAGCCACCTGCACCTGACATCATATGCAAGGTAGAAATGCCAGCTGCAGACAGCAGGATGGATCTGATGCATAAGGAGTTGAATCCTGCTCTGTTCCCTCTAGGAATGTGTGGATTGCCCCAAGGTTTCAGCAAAGAGCACTAAAACACATACCTCTATTCTGATTGCTTCTTTTGTGCAGGGACATCAGTCCTGCTCAGTTGGGTCATGCAAGCCAGTTCCCACCAGGAAATGCTGCATAAAACAGGAATGAATTCCCCATGTATCAGTGATGGACTTGAGGAGTATCTCCCCCCACCCTGGGTGGGCCTACTTTTGATAGGTGTATAGTCCTGCTCACCTGTCAATAGTTGGCCCATCAAGGTCAAGGGAGATAAAGATTTGCCCCTTTCATGCCATAAACGAACCTGGGTCTTAGCAGGATGTTGCACTGGTGGTGCCAGACATTGTTTGTTTGTTCAACCAGCTTGATTCACATATGTATCTTAGATCTGATTTTGACCATCAGAATTGGACAAGCGTAAGCAATCATTTTAGTGATCTCATTTTGAGTCACCCAGTACCCCCTGAACCAGCCTTGATATAAAATCAGGTACTTCAAGAAAGTGAAAATGATTTTTTTTCATTTGTGAATTGCTTCCCATATGTTTTAAAAATAAAAACAATTTCAGATTTGGTACAGATGTAGACTGGGATAAGAATCTCCAGTTATAAATCTTTCTGGAAGAGGAAGGTCTTCATCAAGTGCTGTAAAGATAATAAGAGAGGGCACCTGCTGGGTGTTGCAGAGGGTGGGTGCTGCCACACTGGGTCCAGTTCACTGCAGCGTACAGAGATTGGTTGGGTGTCTAAAGGGAGAGACATTCATTTAGGCATTCTAAAGCTGCTGTAGCACTTTGCAACCAGAACCAGCATGCTGAACTTAGCTTGGTAGCGAGTCCAATTCTTTCAGCAGTGTTTTAACATGGCATTGATGTTCTACTCCAGTCAGCAGTTGAACCACAGCGCCTTTGCACTTGTTGTTTAGTCATGTCTGACTCTTCGTGACCCCATGAACCAGAGCACGCCAGCCCCTCCTGTCTTCCACTGCCTCCCGCAGTGTGGTCAAACTCATGTTTGTAGCTTCGAGAACACTGTCCAACCATCTCGTCCTCTGTCGTCCCCTTCTCCTTTTGCCCTCAATCTTTCCCAACATCAGGGTCTTTTCCAAGGAGTCTTCTCTTCTCATGAGGTGGCCAAAGTACTGGAGCCTCAGCTTCACGATCTGTTCTTCCAGTGAGCTCTCAGGGCTGATTTCCTTAAGAATTGAGAGGTTTGATCTTCTTGCAGTCCATGGGACTCTCAAGAGTCTCCTCCAGCACCATAATTCGAAAGCATCAATTCTTTGCACTAGATTAGACTTAACTTTTGACTTGGGTGGTTAAGTTGTCTTGAAACGAAGTGTCTGCTGGTGAAATAAGAGTTTCTTTTGTTGATGGTTCCCTTTCAGTTACCTGGGAGCTGCCTCTCCCTATGATGCAGCCAAAGTGCTGGCTAAAAAGGCCGACACCACCTCCCTTAAAGCTGCTGCTGAGCTGGCTCTGATAGCTGGAGAGAAAGATCTGTCAACGATGTTCTCCTTCAAATGCGCCCAAGAACTTCTGTCTTCCAAGAATTGGGTTGGGGCACAAGATGTCCTCCAGCAGCATGAGAGTTTGTTGGTCAGTGTGTGTTACTCCTTTTACTGTTGCACCATGGATGACTCTGGAGTTGTATCACCTGTTCAGTCCTGTGCATTTTTGTTCAGAGGGAGATACTGGTTAGCTTTGCAAGCCCAAGTGATCATTCCTACTCAGGGTAAATGTGAAAAAGTGATTTCTTTTTCAAAAAATCTGAATTTTAAAAGTGCTCTTTTTAATGTATATTGTGTCATTTAAAATAATTGGTTTAAATAGTATATCTCTTTGTAATTCAAATAACTTATTAAAGTCTACCATCTTAATTGCTTGAAAACAGAATCCATGACTACAAATAGAGTTGAAGCCTGCTTTTTCATGGAAAAGTTATCAATAACACAACTTATGAGATGAAGTATCTCAAATGTGACAAGTTATACAATACAGTCAACCATTCAACATGGTAATCTACTTCTTGTTTCAAGTAGAAACCCTGTTTTCACAACTATTAGCACTTGCCTCTGAAGTGTTTATTAGTTTTAGACACTTCATGCAGGTCTGCTTAGTTGCTGTACGTGTATATATACAACTAGAGCCAAACAGAAATCCTTAAGCTACAGTCCAAATACATACTTACTAAGAAGTACTCTTCAATCAGTACAGTGGTCTTATTTTTTCCTTATTGTTGTAAAATCAGAATTTCAGTTCCTGCCATAGGAAAATTCTGCTAATAGGAAATACCTTCATTATTTAAGTTTCCGATAAAATATTCCTAACTCTCCCAAGAGACATTTGTATTTGTGATGTGACATCTACCTTTCAGCCATATAACCCCATTGAATACATTGCATCAAGTTTTACGAGAAACGTTCTGGATTGCTTTTCCTTTTCTGTTTAAATGAATCGGTCCCTGGGTGCCTTGTTCCTCCTGACTATGGTTTTAATCTACAGGGACAAAGGCTGGTGTTCAGCGTCAACGAATTGCTCCAAAAGTGCCTTGCTGAAAAGAATCTGGTGGAAAACCGAAGCCCATCCCTACCTTGCTACCACAGCTGGACAGTGAAGCAAGGCTGCTCTTTCACAGAAATGGTGGCCGATGTGTGGCAGAGCATATTTGGTGTCGATACTGCTGAGCAGTCCAAGAACCTGCTTGAACAGCTGAGAACTATTGAGTATCCTCCCGCTACTAGCCATAGTCATCCCAGGCAGGTAATTTGCATGTGGGCTCTGCCTGTATGGTCTCTCTGAATTGGAGAGAAGGGCGAGGAAAGGTGATCTCACTGCCATGAGTACAGTGCAGAATTAATCATAGTTCTTAGCCATGCTTTTCCAAAATGGGTCAAGAAGTTAGTGCTGTAAATCCCCATTTCAATCAATCCATTTTGTTCCTTCTGTATTTAGGAAAAGTACTGGTAGGGCGACTTTATGCTTCATGATGTATGCATTGTGTGCTTTGAGAGAGAGCTTGCATCAGTTTTCTTGACTTGCGTGTTTTCCATCATTTGGCGTTGTTTGCTAGGCAGGGGCGTCTTGAAGGAGTGAGCCAAGTGAAGAGACTCTCATCTCCCAAGGACTAGATGTCCCACTGGACATTCGGTATCCTGTTGAATTAAGTGGGACTTGCTTCTGAGTAGGCAGGCATGGATGTTGCTGAATATCAGGCTGGTTCTTTGGTTGCCAGCCCCTTAAGTTAATGGTGCAAGCCTTCACATACTGTCTCCTGTGGACAGGCTTGCGTGATAGTTCATGGGGTGGAGAGACAGCTAGACAGAGAGAGCTTCATTTCCTGCTTCAAAACCGTACTTTTTTGGTAAAAACGGTGCTTTTAAAAACAGCCCCTGTGATCACCACAGCTAAAAGCATCAAGCCACTTTCTACAGCAGGGGTGGCTACCCTTTTTTGGTCCACATTGACTGACCCACGGTCAACCAAAGTGTCAAAGTCCACACTCTGGAGCTCCCAGGTTGCCACCAAATGCAAACTTCACTGCTAAGGAGCAACTGGGGGCATATTTTAAGGCTCCTTGTTGTCCCTTTGGAGCCTGTTCCACACCTGACATCACATGACACTGGGTCTGGGGCAGATGCGTATTACTCAGGGGGAGGAACCAACTTGCGGAAACCAGATTAAGACCTCTGGTGGGCCTGATTTGGCCCATAGGCCAGAGGTTCCCCATGTCGGATCTTCAGAAACCTTTTGTGTTTTCACGGTCCCTCCCACCCCACCCCCCTCTCTCTCTAGGTTTTGTTCCATATTTCCCACGATCTCACACTGGCAATTCTGAGCCATCAGACTGCTTCCTGGGAGGAGACAGTGAAAGCCACTCTTGCAGCTGTGACCCGTAGCTACGATGCTGGAAACTTCAGACTTATGCAAGAAATCTGCAACCTCCTCCTCCCTACAGGTATAAAAAGTCATCCCACTTTTAGGTCAGTTTTTATATAAATCCATTGGAACAGATCAAGACTTCGAGCCCCCCAACTTACAAAGTTCCTATCCAAGGATGGTATTCTGGTAACTTTCCTATAAGAATTTTGCTTTCTTGGATCCCATCATTGGCACCTCTGGCTTCCCTTTTATTCATTAAAAGGGCATAGTTCAATTTGTCACTTAAGCAATATTGAGCAGAGGCTGCATTTGCATGTAATGGGACGCCAAGGTTCTTGGGTTAAGAAACCGTACTCTGCATGCAACCATGTTCCTCCAGCTTTGATGCACGTTGATAAGCAAACCAGGAAAGGTATAGCTGTGTTGCATCAGAAGCTAGGACCATGAGTTTGTATCCATCTCAATCATTGCATACACAGAACATCTACTGTTGGGGCATCGTAACTTCCCCTGTGAGGGCACATGAAGGAGGAGAGGGAAGGAAATTTTCATCATGCTCACGTAATGATTTAGTTGGATACAACCCATGACTTTTTGCCCTGGTACACCACAATCCGTAAGTTTAGCAGAGAATTAAATATAATTAATAGATTAACAAAGCAGTTGTACTGAACTGTTGAAAGGGAGAGGACTGCTTACGTCCTCCTTGTTCTATACAGTATGCAGATTATGGATAATCAGCGCAGTGTTCTAGAGAAGTTCTGTTGTGTAAACCAAGGCATTGTTTTAAAAAATAACTAACATTCCACTCTGCATCTGACCCTGATTAGGCTAGCATAGTGAGGCATCTACAAGGCCACTTCCAATGACACTTCTTGTATTTCATTTCCACCAGTCAAAAGGGAACTGGCCTCTGCTTAGTGACGGGGATGTCTTCTGTGTTTTACTTCTTTTGGATACTACTAAGTTGTAGCTTTGTCACAGATGAAAAACTGGAGGGTATCTAGGGGGAGGAAGTTCTACATTAAATCACCTGTCATGTAGTCCCTCCTGAGTGAATCAGGGCAAGCAGCCCATCACATGAATGCCTTCCTCACTCTGCCAGCCTAGAAGGTATGGTAAGTGAACCCATGTTCCTTTCCAACTGTGCATATATTATGTTTTGACAGGTTGCGCTCATCTAAGAGAGAAGCTGGACAGCACAGATTTGCAAAGTATGGCAGCCTGCAAAAGCCTGGAGGCATTTGTAGCTTATGGGCAACTATACGATCTCTGGTGGAACCCGGAACGTGTGGATTTGCATGTCGTGGAACAACCAGGGCTGACCTCTGAGGCTTGTACTTTTGAGCTGTCCACTCCTGGCCAGAGTAACATTGAAAGAGTCTCTTTGCCTGAAGAAACTGAAGTTGAAGATCCGCTTTCAAGAGGACATAACAATTGCACACACTCAGAGACTGATTCAATAGCCAGCTCAAGCCTTTTAGTGGAAAGACAAGCAAAACTGAGGGGCTGTAGAGTGCTCCTTTCAGAAGAATATGCTGCAATCCAAAGTACAAAGAGAGAGATCTCTAGAATTCAGCAGACTTTGGCAGACATGATCAACCAACATCAGAAAAACAACCTCCACCAAAGTGCCACCAACAGCCAGGATTTAGCTGAATCCCCAGCAAGCCAGAGTCAGAAGTAAGTGGTGCATTTTAGTGATGATGCTCAAAGCTGGCTGTGGAATCCCATTGAACTAGGCCCCAATTCATAAATTTCTGTTGTGTGATAGTTGTAAAAAAAAACCAAGCAAACCCTCAGACCTTCTGACGGTGTGGTTGGGATTACCAGATGAGAGAAGTTCTGTTGTACTTGCAGATGTTGTTCCATGTTTGCATTGATTTAGTTGGATATGACACATGGAAAAGGTGTTAATAGTCTCTCCACTCAGTGTGAGCTTTTCAGGGAGACCTTGGCTGTGAATATTTGATACACTAACCCTGAGAGAAACCTTTGACACACTTCACAAAAAACTGTCTGATTTTTTTGCTTCAGACAAGTTGCTGCATTCCTTTTATAGTGGTATTTATTATACGGAAGTCAGTTTCATAATGTTTAATGACACATAGTTATCAAGCCTTATAATCACACTTTAATTTCTAAGTTAAAGTGAGTGGCAGGTTGGGAATATTTAACTTTTTTGTATTTTTGAAATTGTGATCTCTTAAAACTTCTTTACAGTAAGGAACAAGTGAATGAACCAGTTTCTCTGCTAGATTTGACAAAACAACTAACAGAAGCAAATCAGAAACTGGCAGAGTTCCCAGATAGTATAAAGGTAAGTCTGACTTTAACATGGAGCAAAATCCTTGTTTCCCTGCTTTACTTAACAGCACAAGCTTGTGGGAAACTCAGCCAGATGGGCGGGGTATAAATAATAAATTATTATTGTTATAACTTGACAGAAGGAAATCAAGAGATTTGGGTCTCCTTGAAGATATGTTTGAAGATGCTTGTTTTGTTGTAGCAGTAGGTGGCTAACCTGTGGCCCTACAGATGTTAAGATTCAATTTCGCCAGGGAGAATGGGAGTTGTAGTCCAGCAACAGCTGGAGGGCAAAATCCTGTTTTTTACAAGATCAGTTGGTTTAAAAATCTGCATAGCACTCGTTTCAAGCTACCCTTTCAATGATGTCAATGACTGGTTAGCAAAACAGCTGACTTGTACAGCTTCAAGTTGGAAAAGTGAATGAATTCTAAAATATGTGACCCCAGAATGAGCAAGCGAGTTATGTTCACCTGAAATATGCAGCAGTCATCACTGAAGATACCCATGCAGCTGAAAAGCTGCTTACTGCAGCAGCAGTGTAGCTTTAAAATATTGTGCTCTTTGGAATAGCACTAAATCTGGCAATGTCGTTATATTGATCGTATAATGCAGCTGGGAAATGTGGTAAGATATATCACCTCAGCTTGGAGTTATACATAGGAGTTTCCAGTGTGTAAAAATACAATTTTTTTTCTTTTTTCCAGGTTTCTCCCTTCCCCGACGTACTTGAGTGCTGTCTTGTTGTGCTTCACATGAGTGTCCAGCACCATGAAGTAGTTCCAGAATTACAGGAGAAGTCATTAGAACTACTTAGAAAATACAAAGGAACTCACATTTGTAAGGACGAAATATGTCTCATTCTAGAATGGATGAACAAGATACTTCTACATAGCCATGCCGGTCCGTGAGAGCTTTCTGAAATAATGTGCAGAAAGAAAACCCAACCTACCAGAAGTATCCATTTTTTTTCTAGTGCTGTCAACTTATTTTCTATTTTGAGGCAATACTCTGTGGAAGGATTCTCTAATGTACATTCTCTAACGTACATAGTTTCTATTAACTTTCTGTGCACGACAATTGACCAATAAATAGTATATGTTCTAAAAATGAAATTTATTTTTTCATCACTGCTTTCATAAGCAAATTTTGCAAAGATTTGAGGATGGATGCTGCCTACTGCACGAAGGGACCTGCAAGGGCACCTTTAAAAAATGCTAGTATGGATGATACAAAGCAGTTGACCGCTCATCATTGCAACCTTGTGAAGATATCTTACACCAAAAGTAGGATGGGGAATAAAGAAAAAAAACATGCATGGATGGTGCTAATTGTAGTATGCATATCAATTAATCTTGCGTATAAGGTAAGGCAAGATATTCTTGACCTCCCCTCAGTATACCATTTTCTGTAAGTACAGTGGTACCTTGGTTCTCAAACTCAATCTGTTATGGAAGTCTCTTCGACTTCCAAAACATTCACAAACCAAGGCGCGGCTGATTGGCCCCAGAAACAATGCCGACAGCCGAAATGGAGGTTTGGCTTCCAAAAAAGTGTTTGCAAACTGGAACACTTCTGGGTTTGTGGCATTCAGGGAGCACTGTACATTATATTTGCCACAAGTCTTAGGAGATCTAAGGAGACAGAAGCCACTAGCTGAGGGTGGGGTGGAAAACAGCAGCCTTTTAAGACCCCCAAAGATCCCAAAAACTCGCTTGATATCACTCATTGGCTAAAACTACTGAAAGGGGGGGGGGTAACTTATCTCACAGAAATCAGTTGGCAGATTAAGGCATGCTGCCAGCTTTGCTTTGTAGCTTTTGATCTAGGAGACCTTTTTAAAACACAATTTCAAAAGAAGTGTGGAAAAAGTCAAAAAGTCTCATGCCTTAAGAAAATTCTTTATTTTACAAAATTAAGAACCAATCATATATACATGAGCATTTAACTGCAACCAGTGAATACTTTTACATAATGGGGAGTTATTAAGCTTGTTAAAAATACCACACTATCAGGATTTTGTCTCTCCCTCAAACAGATTTTGGTTTTCAAGATTGTATGAAAATTGCTATTAAATGCACTTTTAGTCTGTAACCATTTAACAATTTTGGGTTGCTCTTTAAAGTACTATAAAAGGGACATCTAAAAGCTGAACTAGCCTTTATTGGTAGGTACGTGTGATTTTATCCATTTACTCAACAACTTGGTAGAAGGGTAACTTGGAATTAATTTTCGGTCCACATTGTTATTGTAGTCTCAATCATGCAGGCAGTTTTGATTCTTAAGATGAAGCATACTGCTATATGACACATGGCCCGGCAATCTAAAAGGAGAAGCTAGCTATAATACAAGCCAGCACAACCCTTACGGCTGCTACTAAGATGTAAGCATCTCATGCATTATGTCTCCACCACCAGGGCTGAATGGATCACTTTCACAGAATTACTTACACAAAAGATAAAAGCTAGCAGAGGGCTTAGGAACACATCACCCTCACAGAGAGCAAAAAAAGGTTTAAAATAAGCTTTCAAAAGCTAAATCTGCAAGTGCATGAGAGAACTGCAGCACTGCTGAAAGTTCTGAAATGACCTGCGCCTTGCAAATTCAGCAAGTTTTAAAAGAAAACAGAGGTATATACACTGTAGTTTGTATCTGTTTTTACTTATGAGCATGACACTCTACCAGCCATTATGAAACTGCTGATTAGAATCAGCCAAGATTCATAGCAAAGATGCCTTTTGCCCTCTGTAAAAACGCTAGTTCTTCTGCCATGTGTTTGAGATGTAACACTTTAAAGGAGGAAGCTTGCCCCCATGGACCCATGTTCTGTTGAACAGCATTCTGTTGTCACTGCTGCAAATTGTTGATAATAGCCAGAATACTCATTTTCTCTTGAGCTGCTTCTACATCTTCACTCTGTTTCTGAGCCACTCCCGTACCAAGGCCATAGAGTCTCCCACAGTACTTTGCATCATCAATTGTGTCCTCAAAGAACAACTGCAAAACAGAAAAAAATACACGTCACAAGTTGTATCATATGACTAACCAACTGCAGAAACCATGGAAAGGGAAACTCTGTCTAGTCAAAGGAAAGCTGGAGATACCAAGGTGGTTAGAATTTGCTGGCAAGCTACTGCACACTCTCACTATTTGGTAGGAGACAAGACACGCCTACCTCTTTCATTCTGAAGAATGCCATCCCAGTGAGTAGCGAGTCTGATCCAGCTTGGTGCTGCCGTCCAATCCGCTGTAAATCCAGCTGGTCAGCAACTTCCTGAAGGCCTCCCTGCAAGAGAGAAGAAATCAGACCTAATCCACCTCACTTCTTGTCTTCTCTGCCTATGACAATTAGAGAGCTCACAGCATTTTACAAGAATTTCAAATCGAAGGCCAAGGGTTAGACTTGTATTTATTAATAAGGTTAACCTTGGACAAGAATTTATAGTTACTATACCAGCAAGCTTTAGAAACTACAATACAAACACAGAGCTATCAAACAAGTTCAATTTTGCTATCGGGATATCTTAGTACAAGCCTCAGGATTGGCATTTGGACATTTGCCTCCAAACTCAATTTGATCAACCCAATTTGATCAAACAAAAAAATTCTAGGTCGCCAGAGACCAGTCGCAAACTTCTTTCAGAGTACCACATCAGATCACAGGAAGACTCCCTATAACACTGGTGTGAAAACAGCTTGGTGAATGAGGCATATGTGCACGATTACTCACACAGAGCAAGGATCGAGTGCACACTTCTGCCATTTGTATTGGATGACACCATGGTACAGTAGGTTGCCACTCACACAATAGTTGTTTATTGCAAGGAGCATGTGACACTGGTCATCAAATAGTAGGCCAGTAGCAGGGAACCATTTTTCTGTGGGCCATATTAACAGTGGCTGAGGCTGAGTCAGCTCTTTTTCTCCATCATTGTTTTCCACACCCTATACCCATCTCTAAGAAAGCATAAAGGCAGCTTGGTTTTATCTGCTTTCAGCTGTCCCCAACCCCCAGTCTCTCTTTCTGTCCCTTCTTCAGCTCTATTCAACCCTCCATTGCAGTTACCAGCCCACACTCCCTCTCAATGCAAGGAAGATTCCCACACACACCCCTCATCTTGGCAAAGCTCATCTGCTCTGCTATCAGGGAGATTTGGTAGTCTGGTTAATAGGAAGGAAGTGATGGAACACTGTGAAGATGCTGGTCATGTACCCAGCCCAGCAGTAAGAGGGAGTTGCAATTCAAACCAATTCTACTATTGTTATACTATTTATTATTTTAAAAGCCATAAACCTACCAAATAATCCATATTTCAGCTCACTTTGTTTACATCTATACAAAGCAGCAACCAATGTATCTCAAATTTTGCAATTACAGTAAAATCAAGTACTGTACCTTTAGGTTTTTGCAGCTCTTCATGAGGTACTTAACGTCATATATAGATGGAAAGAAAAGGTTCAAGATATGAAAGAACTCATGTTCTTCTTCTGGAAGCCTTGAATCTGTCAGAAGTTTTACCATATAACCGAAGTCATAGCCACTGAGGAAGGAATTATGCAAAGACAGATCAACCAGTGGTTTAAATGCATTATTTTCAAACCTGGCTGGTACTACTAAAATGCTGTTACTAGGAGATATCCTAGAAGCAGTTACTAGAAGGTACCTTGAAGCCAAGGTTATCATTATTATCAACATTAATTAACAGTACATGCTCAACGCTCAACTACTGCAGATTTCTGGCAGGGAAAGAACATTTCCCAAATAGGGTCTTTTTGGAATTCATAGTGAATCATCTACTTAATTTAATCAACCAGCAAGCACTTGAGTGCTGGTAGTTCTGAAAACTAAAAACAAGACAATGCTTCACAGAATTATAGGATTGGAAGGACTCCGAGGGTCATCTAGTCAACCCCCTACAATGCAGGCTTTGTTCTGCAGGGGGCCGACTAATAAGCTTATATTTATTTGCAAAGGGCACAGAACAGTGATGCAGAATCCTACACTGTGGAGTCTTACTTTAGCACAAAGAATTTCATCACCTTTCCCATCTCTCATAATTACCTCACTCAATAACCCGTTCAAGTTAAGGGGACTTAAGCAGAAGGGGAGGGCGGAAAGCACTTGCTCCCAGCTTCTCTGTCAAAGGCCCCCAATGTAAGTTTTATGGGATATTCAAAACTCTACAATCAAGCATAAATTTTTCACAACATAACATAAAAGTGGCTAAATGTTAGAAGTGAAATGCTATTTGACAAACCTGTGAAATGAAAGCCACTTGACATTGTCACAGAGCACCACACCAGAGGTCATAAGTAGTTCAGCAAAATGCAAGGTATCAATCCCTTCCTCTTCATGCTTCTGAAACTGCAATCCAGAGCTTGCAAGAAGGTCTATTGAATCTTGAGAATACATATCTTCCCTAGTGAGAAGGGCAAATAAATGTTATATATCAGGTCTTCACTGTGCCTAAATGAATCAATGGAACTTTTATAATATTTATTTATAACCCTCCTTTTCTCCCAATGAGGCTCAAGACAGATTACAGATAAAAACATGAACCACTAAAAACACAGGGGAAAAACAATCATCTAAAAGCAATTAAATATTGATAGAATTAAAACTATATACATATATAAAATCAGGGTAAAACATGGAAATAATTACAACAGAAACAGCACGACAGTAGCCCTTTCATTAAAAGAAGTCAATTCCCAAAAGCGTCTTGGAGCAAGAAAGTCTTAAACCCACCCCAACCCTGCTTCAGAAGGACAGCAAAAAGGGAGCCAGTCTTGCTTCTCTAGGGAAGGTGTTCCCAAGTCTGGGAGGAGCCACCAAGAAGGCCCTCTCCCATGGCTCCACACAGCATGCCTGTGAAGGTGATGGGCCTCCCCCTAAGATATCAAAACCCAGGCAAGCTTGTATGAGGAACAGCTGCTATCCCTGTGCAAAGTGAGAGCACACTTCCAGACTCTCCAGCATAAACTCCTCACTGGGGAATGAGAGAGGAAGGTCCACAAAGAAATAGGAGATTGGGAGTGTGTAAGTACAAAGGCCCCAGAACATTTGAGTAAATGCAGGGCCACTATGTCTACATTTACCATAAAAAATGGCAGCTTCTTGCCATATACTTGGGGTAAAAAAAAAAAAAAAAAAGGAAGACATTTTTGTTTTGACAATATTTTCCAGCTGGATAAAAAAGTATCTCCTTTAGGTTTAAAAATAATAAACATTTGCCTTGATTTGTTTTTTGTGCTGCTTGTATGGCATATTTGCAAACTACCATGAGAAGCATGTAAAAGGCAATTTGTAAATTAAAAAGTTATAATGATACTTACAAGAAATACTTTTTCCTGATTAGGGTGAAGGGCCTGCTAAAGACTTAAAGCCCGAACAATTTGGTAATAATCCTAGGTTTAAAAGTGATTTTTAATAACATTTTGACAAAAAAACCATCATTCTGTGCTGGCACATTGATTTGAAACATAACCCCTTCATATTGAGATGGGATTTTTTCCTAGCTGGCAAGCAGCTCTTCCTCCTATGTGGGAACAACCTTTCAGAGAAAAACTGATTCACACATTCCCCAACTTTGAAGACTTACGTAAGATTGAACTTGAAGTTAAACTGCCATGTGTTGATCCCAGCAGGGTATTCGCCTTTCTCATTTGTGAAGGTCAGACCTAGCTGGATGATTTTCAGCAGATCAACATTGCATCGGAGCAACTGATACTGATAGTCTATAGAGCTGCGAAATTCACCTATTGGTCGAACAACCACCCCAGGAAACTCTGTGTCCTAGAAAAACAAAGAGAAGTCCAACCCAAACCTTGTAAGTTCTATTCACAGATATAACACACACCAATGCAATAAACACCAGAGACTATCTCCTGAATTCTGTAGTTGCCGGCTTCCTGGCATCAGCGTCACGAAAAGGTAATTAAGCATGCATAAAATAATGCCTATAGCCAACTGCAGTTTCTCTTTTTGTGGCCCTTTTCCTTCTTTGGTGAAACATCTGGGCCCCCCCAGCCATTCTAAAATGGGAGATAAAGTGAGAGAATGCCTGCAGCACTACAACTGCATAGCCACTCCTCCCCCTGGATACAGAGGCACATGGTGATTCAGATGCCCTTGGCAGCTGTTTTTCCAGCCTGTTGCAGGCACTATCTGTGCACTATCTGCAAAGTGAATCCTTCATGTGCCCCTGAATTCAACGGAAGGAGTAGAGATACAAGGTGACTGGGAGGGACAAGGGAATGAAGGACAACAGGAATGCAACAACAACAAAAAAAGGTTTTCTTCGCCTACAATTTAAACTGTAGTAGTCTAATTAGCTTAATAAAAGTAAAAAAGCAAACCTCAGACTGATTAGAGTCCTGCTCCCCCAACTCTAAGCCATGTTCCGGAACATGTGAGCTGTTCCTGACTGAAATACAATTTTTCAATTTCACATAGGATTTGCATATGCTAAAGGGGAAGGGACATGGCTCTTTCGCACATGAACACGACATATTTTCAGATTCTGGAACAGAAGAACCCGTTATCTTAGGTTGTGGTCACTCAGTGAACTAGAGACTATTTAATCTACATAAACTCTACAATCTTTTAATAACTAGGCTATGGTGCACGCTAAAGGCATCTTCACATACCGTGTCTTTTATCAATCTAGGCTGTCATATGAGTTGGCTGGGAAGGAGCTTCTCTTAGGTTTAACCTCATCGCAAAAGGAACTTTGTACTTGCTTATAGCTTCATCCCCTACAGCCCAAACCAAAGAAGCTAGGCATTTGCTCATCTGATATCTCAATCTGCATTAAGGACACTGAAAATCCTCCTAAATTTCATCAGGTGTTATATCACATCTACCATTTAGCTTAACACACTAATTTAAGCTATAATAACTCATTTGTCTACATATAAATCCTATATTTAGAAAGCTGAATACTGGAAGACATATTTACCATTGCGATGTAGCTGTAACTAAGAACTATTTCCCGAATTTTTCTCATTTCCTCTTCTAGATTATTTGCCCATACTTCGCAGATCACCTGACTGTTTTCTGCAAGTGCCGCTGGCATCCTGAGGGATTTGCACCACAATCACAAGAGCAGGGTGGGAGCGCCAAGATGTCAAGATAAACCACCCTAAATATGTAGGAAAAATGACAAGTGCTTATTCCAGCAAGATATTCATTTCAGAGAAAAACAGGGAGAAAAACATCAGGGACAGGGAGTCCAATCCTATACATGGTTACTTAGAAATAAGTCACAGATGGCAGAGTTCCACTCAAGACTTCCCCTTTCTCTCCCTGCATACCCTCAAAATCAGCTCTAGGGGCTCCCCCCAACCCCCAGATCAGATTCTGAGGGGAAACAATACCAAAGCTGTAGCCACTGTCTGGTGAGCAAGGTTATCAGTGGTTTATTACAGTATTTTGTATCTTCCTTAAGGGTATAAACACTAAAACTATTGCATTTTCTACATTTGTGTTTTGCTGTTTTGAAACATGTGTTTGTGTAATTCTTATACTGACTGGAAGACAGATCCGCTTTCTCCAGCAACACCCCAGAGACTATGCATAAGGCTTGTGCCCTGGATCCTTGTAGACTGCAGCAACTAGAGACAGAAACAGGAAATATTCCTTCAAGGCTCCATATATTGGCCACAGGATGTTCTTTTTGAGCAGGCATTGTACACAATTCTGCCACGGCATACACATTTTCCAATGCATCTTGGATATTACAATTTAAATAGATCCATTCCACACAATGCAGGAATTGGGCCTTAAGTGTTGTGGCACTTATCCTTTGGAATTTCCTCCTCTTGAATATTAAACAAGTCTTCAGTAGTCTTTTCAGTGACTACTGAAGACCTTCTTTCAACAGCCTTTTTAAGTTGAGATCTTTTCCAGTCTGATTTTGTGCATATCAGAACTGTTGTTAAGATATTTTTGAAGAGATTTTTCCTGTTTTGCCTCTTGTTGTTTGCTGCCCCGGTTCCTCTGGAACGAAGGATAGGATATAAAATTAGTAAATAAATATGCATCTTGACCAGAGAATGTACAAAAAGACTGTTAAGATATGCACATTCCTAAAAGACTGGTGTTTTAAAAAAAGAAATTCAAAATGCACAAGGCATGCATTGCTGCTTCTGCCTCCTGAAAAAGTCCATTGAAAATCACTCTTATTTCTTCCCATGCAAAGGCAAAAGGCAAAGAACTTGGGAGAATATTTATGCTGGGTTCACAGAACAGAGTTATTCAATGTGGCCAAGTTTGTGGGTGGCACCAATTTCTTTTACAGTAGTGAACACCAAAACAGATCACAAAGCATTTCAAAAGGATCTTTCTGCATGGAGTGAAACAACAACATAAGAATTGGCCTCCACAGTCACTTATGGACTCACTATTAAGACCATATTCATGGAAGACAATCTTACTCAGCTACAAGTGATCGCCAAAGAAGAAGGAGGCAAATGAAGTTGTTAAGAGTAGTATGATGAACTTTGGTGCAAAAAATATCAATTTCATATATATACCAATGGACGCTGAACTGGTAATAACTAACCAGGAAAAAAATATTTCCATTTAGAAAAAGAAAGATTAAACATAATACAGGTTTATAAAAACTAAACACGGTATAGAGAAATCAGAAATAAAAACACATTTTTCCCTCTCTTGTAATACAGTAATAGAATGTTAAACTATGGAATTCACTACCACAAGATTGGTGACAATATTTACCGTATTTTTCGCCCTATAGGACGCACTTTTTCCCCTCCAAAAATGAAGGGGAAATCTGTGTGCGTCCTATGGGGCGAATATAGGCTTTCGCTGAAGCTTGGAGAGCAAGAGGGGTCGGTGCGCACCGACCCCTCTCGCTCTCCAGGCTACAGGAAGCTATCAGCAAGCCTGGGGAGCCCTCAGGAGTTCCCGCAGAAAAAAAAATTCCTTTATTTCCCCCCCAAAAAAACTAAGTGCGTCCTATGGGACAGAGCATCCTATGGGATGAAAAAGACGGTACTTCCAGTCTCAAGGTCTAGTAGTAATTTGGCTTCCTCTCTTATGGTGCTATATTTCACACTACTTTGTCTAACCTGTTGACTATGAAAACTTTAGGCTTCTCAGAATTGCTTGTTGTGAAACAAGGATTTTGTTTTAAGCCTGCTGCTCTGAGTGTCCCTAAACACAACCAAGTGAACATTCTTTTCACTATTTTATATGAATCTGCCAGCATCTTTTTCTAAACCCAAGTAACCTTCAGTAAAATTATCTGCCCTAAAAACCATGCCATTATTCTGAACATTCTTCTTGCATTTCCTTATTTATATTTGCTCTTCAGAGTAGCAGTAACAGTACTAAAAATGCATAAAAATCAACAGGATCATTTTTGCGTCACAAGTTTGAGAAGAACAATCTTTGCCTTCCTACAGATGCTTCAAACTGTGCTGTTTCCAAAATATTCTATGAAACCAAGTTATATGTTACATATTAAGAATTTTCATTATGTATAATCATTTTTAACCCAACAGTCTTTAAAGAAAACCTCATGTAACAATCTCAAAATTCTTAAACTATGTCCACTAGTTCCAAGTATATTAGTATATTTGTTAATTACTCTTCACCACAACACTCCAGTGTTACATCTAAAATAGGCAATACAATACTGTACAGTACATCATTTTAATCAGACTGTTCCGCCTCACCCAAACAGCAGGTAATACTGTTTACTGATCAATCTACTTCACATTCTGCTTTCAGTGAGTTATACAAATCCAAAAAAGCAGGATTTCCAAATTATGCTCTGAATCATCCCTCAAACCCCTTTAACAAGGCAATCCACCCAGACATTTCTTTGCCAGAATTACCTTCCTAAGAAGGTTAAGAAATATCTGTATTTTCTTGCAGCCTTTGCTCTCCCTCTTTGGTTCTCTCCTTGCCCTAGAAGCTTCCACCCCTCCAAGCATCACCCGCATCCAACACCCTCCTCCATTCGTTCACCTGTACTTTTCGGCTACTGTCTCAACTCCCCCGAGCGGGAATACAGACTGGAGTAAAAAAATACCAATTTTCTGCTTAAATGCGAGGCCTCCTTCGATCTCCGTAACAGGGAAGGAGGCCGGGGTTAGAAATGTAAGGAAACAAGGACGAAGAAACAAATCGGCTTAATAAAGAGCACAATATTCTTACACGCAAGAGAGTCTTTTGTCGCGACGAAATCTAGACCGACCTGGACTATGGGACTTCGCAGCAGAAGCCTCTCTCGTCCCTGATCCCTTCCAACAGAGAGGGAATATTCTCTCTCACGAAAGAAGCATTTGCAGGACAACTTGCGTGCGTGTGTGTTTCTTCGCCCGCCCCCTGCGATGCAAGAAAAACCTCTCCGCGCGGAACTTTAGGCCCTCGCTTCTACGTGCCTTGCGCGGAAGGAGGAGGAGGAGGAAACGACGGCGCCACAAACCTCTGAGGTGCTGGAGCCCCTGCTCTGCCTTCCCCACCTTGGGAGCTACGCAAGGGAGAACCGAGGGTTTAAAAAAAAACCACCCGCAACCAGGAAATCCGGTCAGCAAACAAAGGAGCTTTCCCGCCCGAGACCCTCCAGAGGCTCCTCCCCCTCCCCGCCCTCTCGGCCCCCAACCTCCCCCCGCCTGGTCTGAGGCCTAAATGCGAGCCCAACGCCTCACCAGGAGCGCGGGGAAACCGAGCGCCGGGCCGTTGCTCCTTTCCGCCGCCTTGGTCTTCCTCTGGTGGGGTCCCTTCTAGGCTACCGATTTTCCATCGCTCGATGGTTTGCTGAGCTGGGCGTCTTTTTCTCTCTATCGCTCTAGTTTTCTCCCTACACACATGCGCTCTAAGCGAGCCTTTCTGGGGCAGGAAGCATCCGGCTTTCCGTAAGAGACGCCGGAAAGAAGAAAGAGAGCGCCCTTTTGCACGTGAACACTGCTTGCAGCGGCTCCTCCGCCCCGCTGGGTTCCAACTGCGCCTGCGCCTGGGAGGCGTTGGGTAAACCCAATGAGCAACGCGTGTCCTGTCGAAAGGGATGGCTGAGTTTTTTGTTTTATGCGTTATGGAGCAGGATTCAACGGCGGCAGAGGCCGTCCAGAAAGGAGGAGAGGCAGCTATGAAAGCGATCGAGCTGTTTTGTTTTGATTCTGGCAAGCTCTGCTTCAGCAATTGAGGCAGCAATCCGAAAAGCAGCCTGGTTTGGGAATATCTGAAGAAGTGTGCATGCACACGAAAGCTTATACCTAGAACTAACTTAGTTGGTCTTTAAGGTGCTACAGGAAGGAATTTTTTTATTTCGACTATGGCAGACCAACACGGCTACCCATCTGTAACTGGTTTGGGAATAATAAGCCTCCTTGAACCCCGTGGGATTCATTCCCATAAGATTTATTCCCGAGTGAGAATGCATGCAAATACGTCATGACAGTAATGTTAAGCACACTTGAGACCTGGTTCTGGACTTTGAAGTAAATCCATTTCAGGTCACTGGGAGTCATTCCCAAGTAATTGCATTACAGTCTTTAACCACAAGGCATTTTGAAACCCTAAGGACTTTGCTTCCAAGTGTTTTAAATAAAAATATGCCCTTTTCCCTTATGGGGTATCCAAGAGCCCATATAGAGTCCTTACATAGGTTCCCTATTGGTAGGAGAAAATAACAGAGGCCAACCAGAGAATATTGAGAAGCAAAGCAGCTAGTAAGCTTGATCTTTATTGATCTGTTGCAACAGGGTGCTCCCCTCACTCGCAGGAAAGAAGGAGGACCCACAAAAATGCTGTGCAAGGGCTTATAAAACTTTTGAAATTCCCATCCTGTAGACCAAGACCACCCCCAGAAACATGATACATACATCACAGAAGGAGTGTAACCTAAGACCACCCCTCAGATACATCACAGAAAAGGTGGTCTTAAAACAGAAATTTCAATATTGTTTTTCTCTTATCCTTGTTTGTTTTCCTGTCTGGCAGGTTACTTGATTGGATTGCCTGAGGAGCCTGGCCATTCTTTTGTAGTGATAAATAGTGATAAATACTTAGTTCCTGGGCTGTGTCACAGGCTCACACCCTATTCAAACACATCAACATACCCCTAAGACAGGATTTGTGAAGGAAAAGACAATGGGGAGGTTTTTCCACTTTGACCATGCAGAGAAACATTTGCTCAGTTTAGGAATCAAAAATGGCTTCAGGTCAGTCTTCCTGTGCTTGATCTATGTACGTGCAGTTATGAACATTACCATATATCTAGACCTCAAAATTCCTATCACATTATCCCCCCTGTGGGGCTAGAATTTTTCTTAAAAATTTTTGCCCGACAAATAATAACATTGTATGTTGTAAATGGATGCCTTTGTGTAAATATATCATATAAAAATAACAGATGTTGCATTTTGTTACTAAATTACTTGCGGCATTCTAGCTCTTAATAGTGGTCTATGCTTTACATTTAGCAGGAAGGTCTTCTAATGACTGAAAAATGCAGTGTGCTTTGTCCTGTGCAGTTTTTTATGTGTTCTCAGGTGTCAAGCTAGCTCTTCTGTGGTCTCACACCGGCATAATGGTACAGCAGTGGCAATCCCAGGTGAATCCACTTAGGGCTTTCATATCAACCATGTCGTCTGGCACTCACCATAGCTGGCACAGGTTTGGACATGTCATGAGAGAAATTTCTTTGCCTTGGCCTTTCTATGGGATTTTATTATTATAGGCTCTGGTCTTGCACTCATGGGAAGTTGCTCACTTGCTCTTAAAGGACCAAAAAGCTAATTGCAGCCTGGATACACTTGCCCAATTCAAAAAGAGTCCGATTTGAATTTATATATGCCCATGGTTCTCAACTTTTAAAACAACCATTCTTAAAAGGGCACCTGTCCAAATTAGTTAATTTAATTCTTTAAGGGATCATTCCTGCTAAATCAAGGCATATACACTTTTCTTGTTATCTGGGCTTTCATGGATCCTGAAGCTTCTCCTTGGTAAAATTAAAATTCGGTAGAGAAGAGTAAGCACACAATTTGGTTGTCCAATTGAGATGAAAAAATGAGAGCAATTATGGGGAAAAACCTTAAGATTCACTGTGTGCAATCTGGGGGGGAAACTATATGAAAATGATATGCAGATGTTAGCAAAATAATAATAATAATAATAATAATAATAATAATAATAATAATAATAATATGTTGGAGATGTAAACAAAGTGAAGAAACCTTATTTGACGTATGGTGGTCATGTCCTCAAATAAATAAATAAAATTTGGGACATGATCTACACCCATTTCCATTTGGCATTCTAATCAAAACATCCCAAATAATAATAAAGAGTGTTGCTTCAAAACTACCTGATAAAATATGGTTCCAAGACTAATACTTGGTTGTGGTCAGATTAATTTCACAGCTTTATGGGAAAACCGAGATTAATAAATAAATACAGAACAATTGCTACTTAAAGACAGTACTGAATCTGCAAGGGATACAGAGAAGTCATAGAAGGGATTCAAAATAGTTTTCTGGAACATTAAGAAAATGACTGCAAAGAAAGAAAGAAATAGTAAAAAAGTAATTTCTTTCTGGGAACTTCGTGTATAGAAAAAAAAATCACTATTTGTGTCCTTTGAATAATAATAAAAAAATGGGTAGAGAAGGTTGGCACACTGCAGAGTGCCAGGTGGGACAAGCAAATATGATCATCAGTTGACTTAATCTAAATATAGCCTGATCAATTACACACAGAAATTTTGTCCCCCCTTTGTGGGGGTAACACACTATCAGACACATTTCAGCATTCCTACATAATAACACATAATACACAACAAACTAATTAAATATCAGTTGCATATCTTGAGACAATTGTGATCTTTTATGTATGTATCTTCTGAATCCTGGAGCACAGTGTTAAGGTTCAAAAGTGAGAAAATGTCCTTGCAATTCAACTCCTCCCCCCTTTGTCAGCCCCACTCCCCCGCCAGTCTATATCCTTTGAAAGAGATAGCTGTGGGCACTTTGAAAACTCTAGTGTCTGTTGTTGTTGCAGGTAATAGTCTTGTGGTGGCGAAGCTTTTTCATCATAGGTCTGTAGTAACTCATCTGTAGAAGTGAGATCCTGTAAGGGGGCAGGGTTTTTAGGGACTTAAAAGACAGAGTTAGAAAAGGAAGGGGCAAAAGCCCCCCCCCTTAGCTGCAAATAATACAATCTTAGCACGTTAAGCATTTTATTCATTTCAATATTATTATCACATTTCCATATAATTACTGTTATTATCTGCTAAGTTTGTTTGCTTTCCTTCACTTAGTTTTTTTTTTATATTACTAAATAAAAAATTACTCCACATGTACAGAAAGAGAACGGTAAAAAATACAAGAAAGGTTAAAAAATAAAAGAAAGCAAAAAAATAGATTACCAGTCAGATGAAAACGGACTTGACACAAAGACATCAGATTCAGAAAAGAATTATTATTAAATAATACAATGATACTATCAAAACCACACAGATTACTACTGGACTGAAAAAATGGGAAAACAATGGAAAAAGGCTTAAAATGACTTTCAATATGTGATGGACATGTCCCCAAAGTAAAACATACACACACACACACACACACACACACACACACACACAATGATCTATGAGGAACCAAAAACTAAATGCTAAGACACACAATTTTTAAGAAACCTGAAGTAACCTGAAGTAATCTGTTTTGGCATTCTAACATCCCAAATGAAAATAAAAGAGTGTTTCTTGATGTGACAACATCGGCTAGAATGTTAATAGCAAAATACTGGGAAATGAGTTAATACCAAGAAAAAATGAATGGCAAAGAAAGTGACTGTTTGGCTGTAAGGGAAAGACGAAAATAAATACAAATGCAATTACTTTTTTATAGAGTATTTAAATCACTGTTTGCATTCCCTCATTATCATTTGTGCTGTGGGAGAAAAGAAAGGACACTTTGTTAGAGGTTCCCATATCCTGTTAAAAGGGGAAATTATTTCATGTGAGAAGTCTGTCAGGAAATGCTGTTCCTAAAATGCATTGACATATACACAAACAAAACCTGTTATAAAATTTTAAATCCCATTGGGGAGGCGAACTACTCAAGAGAGGAACTCACAGTGGGAGTGGTTTGATATTTACCTGTGAAAAGAATTTGGCATGTTAGATTTGAAAACTTGGCAACCTCTTGACTTTTGATGGTCCAGTACTTAACACTTTTGTCTTAAGTAGCCCCTGGAGCAAAGGACACATTAAGGGTAATTTCCCTCAATGGTTCCAAGTTTACATAAGGAAATTTTGATAAGTTTCTCCCTGCAGCACACGCTCTCCAAACCTCCTCTCTCCCCCATCCTTTTCCCCCTCCTTTCTCTCTCTCTCTCTCTCTCTCTCTCTCTTTTAAGCTGATCTAGCCTCTGTGCATGTGCAGAGTTCATGTCTCAGCAAACCTTTGATATCATTGAAAGTGTTGCATCTTTTAGCTAAATTACCATTTGAATAAAGGAAATGAAGGGTAAGGAGTAGATTTTAAAAATAGGGTTAGATTTAAAACAAAACAAACTCAGCAATTCAAGTATTCACCAAAGCTAGCAATAGAAGTTGGTCAAATTAAATTTCTGTTAACTCAGTTCTAAGGGATCATCTTTCCTGCAGCCCAAGCAAAGCGAGTGCTTCCTTTATTTACAGGAAATTGAGAGCAGGTGTTTATTAAAAAAAATGTGGGCTATCATTATTTTGTGTGATTTCTCTTCTGGTCATTCGCGGAACAATCAGCCGCGCCCTTATATATGGGGAAAATGGCCAGAGTCAAAATTCATAGGATCTTTAACATTCTCAGTCATCTCAGCCTTAACATTTGCAGACAAAAATTTATGCCCTTTATTTTACAGGATGGTCAAGGCTCATTCTACTTGATTATAAGAATTTGTATGTGTTTAAACTTTGAATAGACTTGGAAGTCTGATCTTTAAAAAATAGACAAAATGATAAAAACTGTGTCACTCAAATGCTTGATATCACAAGTTCTGCTTCAAAACATCACGGCTTTCACCTCTCACCTTTTTTTTTTTTTAAATGATATTTATTAAAGTTTCAATAAAAAATTAAACATAAAACATAAAAAAAGAAATACACAATTCAAAAATACACAATACATAATCCAAAAGAAAAAAAAGGAACAAAAAAAACACAAGGCAAAAAAGAAAATAGAACAATTAAAAACAATATCACCTTTTCATCTCCATTTTTAAATTTACTTATTTTCTGGACCTCCTCGTACCTCCCTCTTTTGTATTCCAGTTCAAATTGTTTGTCCAGCAATTTCTTTCCCTCTTTTTTAATCCCAATCTTTACTCTTAATATAATATAACATTAAAATTTTACCTTTTAAAAACCAAATTTCCATTTCCTTAAACTTTTTTAATCCTAATCCTTAATCTTAATCTATCCATAACTTTAAATCCTGTACAGCTGGAAGCCACTTATTTTCAATCCAAAATCACTCTAACATTCTTTAATTTTGCAATGTTTCAGCAGATAGTCTTTGAATTTCTTCCAATCTTCCTCCACCGACTCTTCTCCCTGGTCACGGATTCTACCAGTCATTTCCGCCAGTTCCATACAGTCCATCAGTTTCATCTGCCATTCCTCCAGTGTGGGAAGCTCTTTTGTCTCACCTCTCACCTTTTAAAAACAAAGAGCAAAGCTGGGCTGAATTTCAATTCACATGCTTGCAGACACATGGCCCTCCACACAGCCACAAATTGGGAGAGTTGAAAGGGACCCTGGGGTCATCTAGTCCAACCCTAAAATACAGGGTTCATAGCAAGATTTGTACTACCAGAGAGACACACATACTTATGTACACAGACACAACTGGGGAAGAGACCACAAGCCATGCTCCTATCATGTACTAAGGAAGAGGGAAATAAAAGTAACCAACTTTATACAGAATCCTTTTAGCAGATCTTGAAGCTAGTTTGAGTGAGAGTTTACTTCCTTAGACTAAAGAGTGCAAGTTCCTAGAGAAATGATCTTTAAAGGAAGATTGAAGCGAACATTTTTTTCTGAGATAGGGAGAGGATCTCTTATAAAGCATAGTTAAAACAGCCATAGATTTGATTTAAAAGGAATACAAAAGTGAACAATTTTTCCTGAAGTTGCAGAGGAATAGTAAGCCTAATTTAGACTATTATTTTTTAAATAACTACACATAGGAAAGTGAGATGCAGGGTACCTTTAGGAAAGATTGCCCCTCCCTTTGCTGTTTCCTTTAAAGGAAGCTTACTTGGGAGTAAATTTACCTGGCGCAGAAGTAAGAAGGGGGAAAAAAACTGAAAGAGACAGAATGAAACAAGGGGGGGGGGGGGACATTTTCTAAGAAAAGAGGCCAGAAAGCCTTATAAAGACTGATATCAGGACTGGACTCAGACAATTTTGCTGGCCATGGAAGCCTCTACATTTAATAACAATTTTCTCAGAAAGAACACCATACTTTCATAGACTCACAAACTCAAAAGTTGCAGCAAAACATCATCTACCATTAGACTTAAAATCACCCTCCTCACTTAAACTATAGAGGAAGGAGGTGGGGTAATCCTCCTTTCAGAACACAAGCAGCACGTATACATGATTTTACCACTTGGGAGGAAAACTCTCTTTTAGAGCCTCTCTCAAATAACAAACATTTGCACACTTCATTCTCAATTTTGTCTTGTTTAAGATTGATAAGGCTCAACATGGCTTCCTTAGATTTAGAATTTGGAGCAAGCTTGCATTTTTATTTTAGATGGCACATTTAAGATAAGCAGCTGCTGGATGTTACCTAAGTACAATTTAAACACAGGAAAAACGTTTCTTAAACACAAATTGAAGGGGACTGTCAGAGTCCAGGTGGGAGGTAAGCACCAACTGGGCTTCTTTCCCATCAGGAGTCTGCAGGTTCCTTTCTTTTGATTGAGGTGCACCCATTTTAAGAATTTTAATAGCACTAGCTTTTACTTTTATACTGCAGTCGGGGTTTTATCCCCACTTTTCAGGAAACACAATAAATAACCCACAGTAGACTCAATTTGGACAACTCCGAGAATTAGTACTGTGACACACCGCCGTTTGTCTGGCCTGACTTACTAGGCTGCTACAGCTGTTGGCCTTTCCTGGCTACTAAGCTAACAGTGCGGTCAGCGATCTCAAACCCCCCCTTTGGTCATTACTAAGCCAGGGAGCCCACAGCAACCTCTTACAATCTAATCTGAGAGTTCCCTACTGGACACTTGCGTAGCGCAGTACCAGATTGGGACTCAGAAATGACAAAGAAGAAAAGGAATCAGCTGCCCTTGCGTTCTCTGCTCACAGGTAATCTCTAACAAAGATTGCCATGGCAGAGGTGCGGCTGCACCTGGGAGTTAATAGTTTCAGTACAGAAGAAAAAGCACGACCTTTTCTGGGCAAAACTCCGAAGAAATAGGTCGGCATATAGACTGTAGAAGGGAAATGAAAGAAGTCACACACAACTTTTCCCTGGGCATACTCCGAAGGGTTAGGGCTGGTGTTGAGATTGAGGGGACAGAAAGGAGGAGAAGGCAATTTTTCAAGGGTTAGATGAGGGAAAAAGTAGAAAGTTTATATTTGAAGGGAAAAGGAAGAGTTAAAGAATTTTGGTTGCTGTGGTTTAGAGAACCCAACCCACTACCCGTGTTTCCTACTTAATACTCACTTCCGCATGCGCTGTTCCTGGTGATCCCGCGATCTCTTGACTGGTTGTTTAAGGCTGGCCTGATCAAGCGTTGCTTCCTCTGGTTAACCCCGCTGAACCTCCAGTTATTTCCAGACCCTGGGATCGATGGAGGACTGGCTATTCCTCCTGGCAAACTGCCTGGTGCACGCTGGATCACCAGTCCTTCCTCGCTCCCAGAATCCGGGTAACCAAAAGTCCCTTCGTGCGTGGTCGCCATCTGTTGTAAATAAAAATATGCCCTTTTCCCTTATGGGGTATCCAAGAGCCCATATAGAGTCCTTACATAGGTTCCCTACTGGTAGGAGAAAATAACAGAGGCCAACCAGAGAATATTGAGAAGCAAAGCAGCTAGTAAGCTTGATCTTTATTGATCTGTTGCAACAGGGTGCTCCCCTCACTCGCAGGAAAGAAGGAGGACCCACAAAAATGCTGTGCAAGGGCTTATAAAACTTTTGAAATTCCCATCCTGTAGACCAAGACCACCCCCGGAAACATGATACGTACATCACAGAAGGGGTGTAACCTAAGACCACCCCTCAGATACATCACAGAAAAGGTGGTCTTAAAACAGAAATTTCAATATTGTTTTTCTCTTATCCTTGTTTGTTTTCCTGTCTGGCAGGTTACTTGATTGGATTGCCTGAGGAGCCTGGCCATTCTTTTGTAGTGATAAATAGTGATAAATACTTAGTTCCTGGGCTGTGTCACAGGCTCACACCCTATTCAAACACATCAACATACCCCTAAGACAGGATTTGTGAAGGAAAAGACAATGGGGAGGTTTTTCCACTTTGACCATGCAGAGAAACATTTGCTCAGTTTAGGAATCAAAAATGGCTTCAGGTCAGTCTTCCTGTGCTTGATCTATGTACGTGCAGTTATGAACATTACCATATATCTAGACCTCAAAATTCCTATCACACAAGGTAAAGTGGGATCATTCTTCGAAATAGAGCCTGCAAGTTGAAAGTTTCCCTCACTACGATTTGTTGTTGTGACCCCATGGACCAGAGCACGCCAGGTTTTCTGCTGTAAATCGCCTCTTCTATGATGTATATGGGGGGTGGTCTTGAGCTACAGGGTGGGCAATTTCAAAAGTCTATATCATGGCTTGCACACCATTGTTCTGGGTTCCTCCTCCCTCCTGCATGGGGGGGTGAGCACCCTGTTGCAACAGTTTATTAAAGATCATGCTTTGCTGCTTTACTTCTCAATATTCTCTGGTTGGCCTCTGTTATTTTATCCTACCTATAGAGAACCTACATAAGGGCTCTGTATGGGCTCTTGGGTACCCCATAACGAAAAAGGAGCAGCTTTTTCTTAGAATCTCTTTATTTAGCGCTCTATGAGGGCCTTCTGGTGGTTCCCTGATTGCAAGAAGCAAAGCTACAGGGAACCAGGCAGAGGGCCTTCTTGGTAGTGGCGCCCACCCTGTGGAACGCCCTCCCATCAGATGTCAAAGCGATCAACAATTACCTGACATTCAGAAGACATCTTAAGGCAGCCCTGTTCAGGGAAGTTTTTAATGTGTGATTTTAGTGTATTTTTGGTTTCTGTAGAAGCCGCCCAGAGTGGCTGGGGAAACCCAGCCAGATGGGCGGGGTACAAATAATAAATTAGTAGTAGTAGTAGTAGTAGTAGTAGTAGTTTGATCAACTATCTAGTTTGATCAACATGCCCCTGTCTGTGTCCACTCTAGGCAAACAAGGAATGTTGTATTTGACTGCTCCAATGGATTATATCCCACACATATCTCCACCTTTGATACTGCCCTGAGCACTTACTTGATCTGATCTCCTGTCTCTTCCTCTGGTATGGAATTTATCTCTGTGGTCATTACCTCCTCTTCAACAATGCTCATTTGCCTACCCTTCCCACATTTTGCCTCTTGCTCCTGTTACCTCAGTCCATTGACCCAGGAGCTTTCTCTGAAGCACCATCCTCTCCCTTCTTGCCTGTAGTTTATGACCCATTATTCCCAGTTTTCCTTCACCCTTTATCTCCAAGAAATGGAGTATTTTGCTTACTCCAGTTTTCTGGAGTTTTTCTTCTCCAACTAACTTCTGCCCTCAGCATTCTATTCCAAAACCAAAATAATTGATAATTTCCTTGTTCTGTAGGTGAGTTCAGCACACCCCGTGGCTTTCAGTGCCACCTTTATGCTGATACCTCACTTCACTCGTTTCTTCCTTTATCTGTTCTCAAATCTCTAAATGCCCCTCTCATGTAAGTATTTTTCTAAATGATGTTTCATTGCTCCCTTGTGCTCAAAGAAAAAGGTCTTAACCATTCTTTCCACTCAATTTACTACAGCCACACACAGAAAGATGACACTGGTGTATGTTTCAATGGAATTAAACTGTCTTAAATCCAAGGATTATTGACCTATGTACCAGATGAGGGTGTAGATTATCATTTCATATCAACAAACAAACACACACTGACATCCCCTCCATCAGCAAAATTTCAATGTCTTCTTTACATAGAATAGGAGATAGTTGTTCATGTGCTATTCTCGGTCAGTGAAAGAGTGAAGCATATCAGAAAGTGTCCATGATCTTAGTTCTAGTGACATCCATATCACATCATCTAATCACTGCAGATAAACTTATTGATGTTAGTTAAGTCAAAGTCTTAGCAAGAGATCATCAAGTTGGAGTTAGCATGAGGTGTCCCCCGCCCTTGAGAGCAATCAAAACAGAATGTTTTGTGCTGGGTGTGCCTCTGCCCTGATTGGCATCTGCACTATGATCTGCAATAATTGCAGCATACCTCCACTTACGACAAAGGGACACAGGTGGCACTGTAGTCTAAACCACTGAGCCTCTTGGGCTTGCTGATCAGAAGGTTGGCAGTTTGAATCCATGCAACAAGCTGAGCTCCCATTGCTCTGTCCCACCTTCTGCCAACCTAGCAGTTCAAAAGCATGCCAGTACAAGTAGATAAATAGGTAGTGCTGTGACGGGAAGATAAACTGCATTTCCTGAGCCTGAGAGAACTCCACACCATAATGGTGAGTGTTGGACATCATCTGGAGGGGCTATTCCATAGAGTTCAAGAGCACCCCGAGGGACAAATGGTGAGCTGCTCTGCCATCATGGAACCCATAAAAGCTCCAGAGTACTTGAAAGCTAATTTACACCTCCTTGAGAGAGGCACCATAGAACCAGTTCCACAGCATCAGTGTTCCTCCAGAGTCTCCTAATGGTTCTCAAGAAAAATAATGATTTCTGCACCATTCTGATCTGCTTTCTTGAACTGTTCCATATAGGTCTGATCCATTTCAGAGGCTCTTCAGCATGGAGATTACCTCGTCTCAATAGACTTCATGGAAGTATACCGCCATATGCCCATTTTACAACAGCCTAATCACTTCCTGCACTTTGCCCATGGCCAGGAGAAACTCCCCCATTTGACCTCTCCGCAGTACCCCAGGTTTTCACCAAATTCATGATAGCCCACCTATGCACCTGGTTGTCCACCAATGCACCTGATATGTTCACATCTGGACAACCTTATGGTTACCAAACCTTCTCAGTCATAGGAGCACAGAAGGATTGGGGAACAACCATCCACTGCCTAAAGGAACATGGCTCCATCATCAACAGAGGCAAGACCCTACTGATCCCCAACCAATGTCTCCAACATATAGGAGTGGTGATAGACATTCCAGGATGAGACCAATCTATTCAAATGTGCTGAGTGACATTTGACATCCATCTCAGCCATTCATGCGAAGAAGGGGATACTCAGCAACAAGGCCAACTGGCTGAGGCTCCAGCAGATTTAGCAGGATAAGTGGACTCTGCACAGGGAGGAGTCCCTCCAGATCTCCCAGAAGTGGGGCCTCCCGTGCATAGCCCTGTTCATTTCAGCAACAAATATGCAAGTGGACAGGTACGTATTCCAAGTCCATTATCAGAGGGCAGAGGACATGGATGCCTTCACTGCCCTAATGGCCACAGGGGTTGTTGTGACCCCTACACTTCTGCCCAGGTTCCTAAGCAGAGTCCAGGTTCTTCACACACAAGTGGTTCCAAGTTTCTTGGACTTGGGATGGACCTCAGCTCCATCCTACCCTGGCATCTCCCTTTGAGGTTACATCTCCTCTCTCAGAGGTCCATTCTTCATCTGGATCTGGAGTGTCCACAGCTTCATGCATGGAAACTAAACACCAGAGCCTGAAAGAGGGACTGTCTGACAGAGTCATCACCACTATCCTTGCCTCCCTCTGGGACTCCACCTAGTAGATCTATGAGGCTGTATGCCTCCTCTGCTTTTCCAATAATGCTTCCCAGAGAGTTGATGTCCTGCATTCTTATCTCTTTCCTCATTCCATCTACTTTCACCCAGTGTCCTAGATTAGCACAGTGAATCTGAACGTATTGTTTGTCAAGCCCTCTGTAAGATAGCAACCCAAAGCCAATAGTGAAACCCACAATGAAAGTTCTACCTCACCAGCCCCAAAGAGCAGTGCCCTGCCTGAATAATGCCTTGATGATATGATGAATAATACAAAACAGCACCCACATAGAAACACCACCCCATTCCATTTTACCACACCCACATTCAGCTGCATCAAGCTTCAGAAGGAGGAATTGTATTTGAATGCTGAAGCTTTTCAAGCTGCGTCCCACATACTTTCCAGAATGTCAGGAAACCACGCCAACAACACAGAAACCAATAAATTGCACTGCAAAATTCTAACAATCACTGCATTGTTACTATCATCAATATAATTATTTTTATTTCATTTATGTGGTACTCTTCATTTACAACATCACAAAGTAGTAAACAGAATAAAACCATAAAATGATGCATAAACAGGCACATAGACATCCAAATAAATCAACCCATAATCGCAAACAGCAAGTAAAATACATACTAGACTTCTTTGGTGATCACTCGTAGCCAAGATTGTCTTCCATAAAAACAGTTTTAACAATGAGTCCGTAAGTGACTGTGGAGGCCAGTTCTGGATCCACACGTCCTTCCACAGTGGGGAGATTGGTTTCCAGACAGGAGTTGTTCACAGTGTGGATTTGCCAAGCATGCCTTCCTCTTAGCATGTTTCTCCCTTGCGTCCTGAGTTTGAGTGTATTCAAAGCCCATGACACCTTTGGTAAATTGGAGGGGTCGCAGGCAAGTGTTTCCCAATTGTTAGTGTTTATACTACATTTTTTTTTAGATTTGCCTTAAGACAGTCTTTAAACCTCTTTTGTTGACCACCAGCATTACGCTTTTCATTTTTAAGTTCGGAATAGAGTAGATGCTTTGGAAGACGATCATCAGGCATCCACACAACATGACCAGTCCAACAAAGTTGATGTTGAAGAATCATTGCTTCAACACTGGTGATCTTTGCTTCTTCCAGTACACTGGTATTTGTTCGCCTGTCTTCCCAAGTGATGTGTAAAAAATTTTGGGGACACCGTTGATGGAATCTTTCGAGGAGTTGGAGATGGTGTTTATAAGTGGTCCATGTTTCACAAGCATACAGGAAGGTTGGTAGTACAATAGCTTTGTAAACAAGAATTTTGGTTTCCCTGTGAATGTCCCGGTCCTCAAACACTCTGGACTTCAATATCGGGAGAAAGCTGCAGACATACTAGATTAATCCTACACCAACAGTGTAGGATTAATCCTACATTAATCCTACATTTCCCATCAGCTGCAGCAAGTGTGGCTGGTGATGATGGGAGTGTAGTTTAACAGCTTCTGTAGGACTAAAGCAGGAGCAGGCAACCTAAGGCCCGTGGGCCAGATGTGGCCCAATCGCCTTCTAAATCCGTTCCGCAGACAGTCCAGGAATCAGCGTGTTTTTACATGAGTAGAATGCGTCCTTTTATTTAAAATGCATCTCTGGGTTATTTTTGGGGCCTGCCTGGTGTTTTTACATGAGTAGAACATGTGCTTTTATTTAAAATGCATCTCTGGGTTATTTGTGGGGCATAGGAATTCGTTTATTTCCCCACCCCCACCCCCACCCCCCCAAAAC
This sequence comes from Podarcis pityusensis, assembly GCF_964106645.2. Classification (NCBI taxonomy): domain Eukaryota; kingdom Metazoa; phylum Chordata; class Lepidosauria; order Squamata; family Lacertidae; genus Podarcis; species Podarcis pityusensis. Next base: position 66,362,864 of record NC_138029.1, on the reverse strand, counting down.
ATAGTCCGGCCCACCACATGGTTTGAGGGACAGTGGACAGCCCACGGCTGAAAAAGGTTGCTGACCCCTGGACTAAGGTTCCCCATACCTGTGATACAGCCTACTCTGCTCTGAATGCATCAAGAGGTCCCAAACGCCCTATTGAATAGGTGTGTCTTAATGGTGAAAGTACTGGCAAACCTCTCAAGACAGGGAGTTCCATAAATAAGGCAGCACCACGCAGATCACTGTTCATTACGTAATTATCCTATGGCAGTAAAAAGTACCACAAGAAGACTCCCCACAGCACATCTTAGTGGCCAATGGGTAAATATGGGGAACAGAGGGACAAAACTCCATCAGATATTTGGGTCCCAATCCCTTTTTAGGCTTTATAAATCAACTTGGATTTCAAAACAAATAGGCACCCAGTGCAGATGAGGATCTATAGAAGGCATGCAGGAGAGATAGGAAAAGGAGGATTGAATGCAGGAGCCTTAGTGAAATTCATGAGGCTCCCTAAGTAAAGCTGGAGCAATGTTGGTTGTTTGTTTGATGCCATTGTCCCCCCCCCCCATATAAACAGTTCTAAGGTATGTAGATATATGTTTGCACATAGCTGAAGAGGAGGGACAATTTGGCTGATTTGAATGTGCTAATTTCATCAGGAAAAGAGTCAGTTTTCATCAGACAAAATTCTAAAAAGCATTCTAATTTAGCATGCTTTTTAAAGCTTTGTTTACTAAATACAAATAAAACAGAGTACCCCATGTTAATTTCCCCCCCATTATATGATTGGTATTTGACCTGAAATATTTGAGGGGGTTTTAAAACACACACTAAGATTTAAATTGAGTGTGTGTGTGTGTATGAATATATATATATATATATGAATACTTGTAAAAAGGCAAAAGCATGCACTTCCCTTACATTGTTTACTAAACTTAAGGGGGGGGGGAAGGTACTGAAAACTGCTGACACGCTAATACATGGATGACATGTGGCTATAACCTCATACATAAGCAGCCATTCATGTTTGCCAGCACTAATAATGGACGTATCTGTTACTTTATGTGTAATTACTCCATGCATGACGTTTAAGGAAAGAGGCCAATTATTTGCTTGCTTGCAGGCTCGCCCCTCCTCCTTTTCCTTCAGCTCGCTGAATGCAGCTACCAGCAACAACAACAGACGAGACAGAAGGCAGAAATACTTGCCGGAGCAGTTGGCGAGCGCAGGTTGGTCAGGTAAATAGCTAGGGAAGCAAGAAATTGGAACGGAGAAAGCACAATTAAAATAGTTGTTTTCACTCTGGAGTACCTAAATTTATTTTAAGAATAGTAGCTGCGTTGCTTTGAGAGAGAGAAACTGGGATAATTCAACTTTTGCAGATTTGTAACTAGTGATAGGTGTTACGACTGCAGCCCTATAATTATTTCCTTGGAAGTAAGTAACACTGAACTCAGTGGGAGTTGGTTTTGAGTAAACCCGCAGTTTTCCAGTACAAACTGCCTACTTAGATCTCTCAGTCATTTCACTGAGGCTTGTATTAGGGAATGACTATTATCCCCGTGGCAGTTTCCTGTAAAGCACTAAGTTCTCAGAGTTTCTGTCAACTGAGCTGGGACAGTCAGGGGGGGAAGGAGGCAGAGTATATTTTTAATGACAGTTTGGAAAATTTCTTTGCAGCTTGAAAGTCAGAATACTTACTCCACCTTAAACTAACAGTATTATAGTGACTCTAGTTCTTTCTCTAACGATGGAGCTAGCTAGGAGGAGATTTTATCTTGTCCCTTATGCTTTTCAACACCTACCTGACATCCTTGGGGGAGGTCATTAGGAGGCTTAGGCTGCAGTGACACCAGTATGCAAATGATACAGAATTCCATTTGCTAGTCCCAGGGAGGCTGTTGGAAATCACCACATCCTCCGGAGGCACTTTTGAGATGGATAAGGGGAGCAAGCTGAATCTTAATCCAGATAAAAAGGGTGTGCTGTTGGTTAGGAAAGCTGGCAGACTGGGTGGTTAAACTGTGGCATTGCTTTCTAAACAATGTTAGCAAATTAAGAAAGATTTAAAAGGCGATTACTGTAGATTAAATTGTGCAGAATATTGCAGTTACTAGTTGTGATGGTTTTCAATAGCCTCCAGCTACAGAGGCAGCATGCCAAAGATTCTCGTGGGGACCAAGCATTTTGATCTTGTTGTTGTTGTTTAGTTGTTTAGTCGTGTCCGACTCTTCGTGACCTCAAGGACCAGAGCACACCAGGCACTTCTGTCTTCCACTGCCTCCTGCAGTTTGGTCAGGCTCATGTTTGTAGCTTCGAGAACGCTGTCCAACCGTCTTGTCCTCTGTCGTCCCCTTCTCCTTGTGCCCTCCATCTTTCCCAACATCAGGGTCTTTTCCAGGGAGTCTTCTCTTCTCATGAGGTGGCCAAAGTAGTGGAGCCTCAGCTTCAGGATCTGTCCTTCCAGTGAGCATTTTGATCTTACCATACCTAATAACATGCCAGCTTCTTTGGCTGCCTATGTGTTTCTGGGATCAATTTCAAGTCCTCATTTTTGAGATTGCATCCCAGTACTGCTTTCACCACTCTTTTGTTGACTATGAGGGCCACTCCATTTCTTTTGCGGGTTTCTTGCCCACAGTAGTGGTCATCCGGACGGTCATCCGAACTGAACTGAATTCGCCCACTCCCATCCATTTTAGTTCAGAGATGCCCAGGATGTCAATATTTATTCTTGCCATCTCATTTTTGACCACATCCAACTTACCCAGGTTCATAGTTCTTACATTCCAGGTTCCTATGCAATATTTTTCTTTACAGCATTGGACTTTCCTTTCGCTTCCAGGCATATCCGCAACTGAACGTCCTTTCGGCTTTAGCCCAGCCGCTTCATCAGCTCTGGATCTACTTGTACTTGTCCTCCGCTCTTCCCCAGTAGCATGTTGGACGCCTTCCGACCTGAGGGGCTCATCTTCCAGCGTCATAACTTTTATATGCCTGTTGTCTTTGTCCATGGAGTTTTCTTGGCAGGGATACTGGAGTGGCTTGCCGGTTCCTGCTCCAGGTGGATCACGTTTGGTCAAAACTCTCCACTATGACCTGTCCATCTTGGGTGCCCTGCTCGGCATAGTTCATAGCTGCTCTGAGTTCTTCAAGCCCCTTCGCCACGGCAAGGCAGTGATCCATGAAGGGGAAGAAATGGGTAACAACAAGAATTGTTCAAGTACAGGGACAAACGGAAAGATATTTAAAATGTTGGCTAGCAGTTTGGGAAAGGACGCAGCTAATGATGCTAGGCACAATACTACCTGCATGTAGAGATAATTACCAGCCAAAATTAGACAGACCCCTGGTATCATGGTGCCTGGGTACCAAAAATAGATGCCTATTTTTGCTTTAGGAAGCCTTTCCCTGAGGTGTCTCCAGAAATGGGTTTATTATTTAGAATATAATGATGGAATTATTGTTTTTAGAGCATGTGTTTGGTCTCCTTCTGTTTCTATCTTGTCCACCACTTTGAAGGCTTCATGTCATGAAATGGTCTATAAATTTGTTAAATGACAAATGTATCAGACAGAGGAATAAGCAAAGACGTATTTGCACTTATTTCCATTCTGTTACCATCTGCTAGCATGGGATAGAGATTTTTTTATCCCTCTTATAAACGGAAAGTAGCTCCTGACTTGAATGAGGCCCAAACAGGAATTTATCCTTGACTCTTAGAGAAATTAATGAAGGGATCAGGTAGAAAACGTAAACTCCCAGGCTTATTTTATTTTTTGCTAAGTATGCACATTCTTAAAGCAAACATCTTAGCTTATCTTCTTTCAGAGATAACATATCTATATTTACAGAGAGCACATTAATGCAATCTGCATTGATAAAGGCAGTATAATGGGCAAAGGGACTTATGGAAAATGAGGTAAAAGGTCTTTTTTAATCAAGAAAAAAAGCCTTACTTCAGCAGGAAGATTAGGCCTATTCTATGTAATTGAGTATGTTTTAGCAGATGTGTCCATACCAGAGCAGTTTCTCCTTTCCCTTTTTAAAGTTTTCTTTCTAGTGAAAAGCCTTTTGGCTCAGAAGATATGAGTCAGCAAACAGAGCACAAAGTTCAGAAGAAAACAAGTCAATTGTCACTTTATGGGCCTTCGGGTTCTCTCGGACAGTTTTTGGTCCAGCACAGAAACCAGGCAGGCTGCACTTTTCCCTGACCTTGTATTTCTCTCAGGATTGCCAACACCTGATCTAGGGGCATGTCAGATGAGGTCCTTTGAAAATCCATGTTCTGTATTCTGAAAGTGTACTAAAGATCAGACCAGACATCTATGCCTTCTAGGCCAACCACTTATTCTCCAGGGTGATCTTATAATGATATAAATTTTAATGGGTCTACTCTGAGGAAAACTTAGTTGAACAACATCCAGATCGTTTGTGTTATGAAATAATATATTCTGGAAATAATATATTCTCTTTGGTCCTTTGAAAATGCACCTGATTTTGCTCTCTGCTTTGTCCTTGAAATTCCGTTGACACAAAGGGGACTGCAAAATGTTCAGGATTCAGAGAGAATATAAAGCACGTTCACAAAATAAACTACCTCCATATCTTCAAAATGACATCACTGGCGTCCACCATTCATGCTCAAATGTTCATGTTGTCTAACCCACGTTCTTAAGTACAGGTGTACCTTGGACCTTGGATTCCTGCAGCCAATCAGAAGCCGCAATTTAGTTTTCGAACGTTTTGGAAGTCAAATGGACTTCCGGAACGGATTCCGTTCGACTTCCAAGGTACGGCTGTATATAGGAAGAGTCATAGGAGAACCTTGGGTGTCCATGTGTTTATGAATCAATAATGGGCATCTGAGACAATAGCAAAAGTGGGGAAATATGCATATGAATTTGT
>NC_138029.1:64294551-64425268 GCF_964106645.2 Podarcis pityusensis | reverse complement strand
GAGGAATCCTATTCAGAATAAGGGAATTTCCCTTTAAAAAAGGGAAATGTTGACAGCTATGATGATAACTGATACTCAGTCTGCAGAAGACTGGATGAAATGAAGTTCACTGTGGAGATTGAGAACTTCTTTCTTGGCTCCCCCTCCCCCCGCCAAGCTTTTATGGTTTTTGATTTCCAAGAAAACAGTTTTAGCAAGTCTGATGGTTCCTTGTGATTTTAGGAGCAACAAACTAGAAATATGTCAGTAGGCTTGATGCATATAAGTGGCGTGACTAATAAGGACTAACTAAGAGGGAGGCACACCCATTGAACCTGTGGGCCGTGCATTGCCTTGTCGCACAGGGTGGGGGAGCGAGACCAAAATTTGACACACAAATGCCCTCATGCTGCCTTCCCAAAAGCAGCTAAGCAAGGTGCAGGGATTTGGCAAGGAGGTGCAAGGCTCCGGCAGGGTCCTAAACCCCTCCCACCTTCTTCCCAAAAAGAAAAGTGCTTACCAGGCTTTGGGAAGGAAGTTGAAGGACTCCAGGACCTTGTCAGAGCTCTCATGCCTCCTTCCCAAAGCCCAGGACCTCCTTACCTGACTTTGGGAAGGGAGCATGAGGGCTGCCAGGGGCGTCAGATGTTGCCAAGGGCTGCCAAAAAAAGCCTAGAGAGCCACATGTTGGACTGCCTTGCTTCAGACCTACTATTTTCAGTGCTTCAAACCACAGTTTAGAGGATCAAAAACCTATTTTGTGATTCTCTGTTCTCTCCTTCCAAAGAAATAAATTCTCTCCTGTTATTCAGAGTTAGTGATAAACTACAGTTTGCCATTACAGCCAAATGATAGTTTGTACAACTAGACAGAGGAAAGAATGAGAAAGTGGAATACTCATTCATGTACCACCAAATCATGGTTTTGTGTTACATCTATCTGAGCATTTGTTTAAGAAGAATTTAAAAGATTTTTTTCTATTTTATGTCCATGCAGCCCATACAGTTCCATATACACACAATGTGTGAACCAAATGAGTCATATATTTAATTAACAACAGTTTCTGTAGGTTCACTTTCCTCAGGTTTTATAATTTCTAATGTGACTTGAAATGTGCCAAGATTTTGGACTGCCAGGTGCAAATTTTTTGATATTTTTTGCTGCGGTTCTGCAGGAATTTGTCTGGCACCTATTCTGCTTTATATTAATATGTTTCTTTCACTCTTCAGCATAGGCCTATCTTGCTGTAACGCAAATGCAGTGCCAGTAGTAATTATCTAATTTATTTATCTGGATTTCTATTCCATCAGCTCATATCTTGAACCTGCAATAGAAATGTACTACAGAACGCACTTCAGAAATATGCAAGCTATGCAAATGCATAGTATAGAGATAAGTTTTCCATGTCATTCACATATGCACACTGTACACAGAATGGAATGGAAGTTTCAGTTTCATCATTGAATTCTCCCCAAAACAATTGTTGCACCATCTCAGCTGAATTTAACATACATTCAGAATATTCCAATAACCTGCCACTGCCAAAAGATATTAAACATGGAGCAATCTCAGCCTATTCACCAAAAATGGACCCTAAACTCTATCCTTTTTTGCAATTGTAAAAGGCTACAATTTCCAACCTTTATATAACAAAGCAAACCCTAGTTGCGCAGAGCCTAACAACTTAAACTGCAAGCTGTTGTGCACAAAGAAAACTCTTGCACAAAGTAGTCCAAGTACAGATAATTACACAGCAATAGCTGTGTACTCCCTCCTATCCCACTAGATATATCACAGCTGAAGCAGAACACTCAGCAACTAGGTATTAGAGTCTGAGTACTGCAAGGCACAGATAATCGCTCTCTTATTCTCCTATCCACCCCTGGCATAATGCCATCCTATAATTACCCCATCAATAGGTAGTGGGGTTCTTCTCTTTTGAAAACTAGCCAGAAAAACTAGCCAGGAAAAAGTCTCCTCCCCACTGATGGCATGGATTAGATTAGAGACTATGAAGTAGCAGGAAGCACAAGAGGCCAATTCCACTACAATCAGCAAGAACAGCTAGAGGAGGTGAGACCTGGAAAAGTACTGGAGGAAGGGTTACAACCTCAGATACAAGAAGAAAAAATCACAGAACAGAGAGATCCTGAGAAGATATTGACATCATAACTGGTCATATACCTTAGTGAAAAATCAATCGTGGCAACAGTAGTGTAAAAAGAAATTTTTTTACATAGCTTTGTTGTCTCCTAGGTGACTGCCTCCTCAGTACTGCAAAACAGCTGCATTATTGGTCCCAGTGCTTTTTATCTAAAAAAAATGTTTAAGGGTACTCTCATTTTCCCACTCATATTGAAATACTGCCCCACAATGAGGCCAAACTTAGATTCACAAAATGTTTAGGGGTATGCGTCCCCCCAGAAAATGAAATGAAAGCAGTTCTCCAAGGTTTGGGACATTTATTTTCCCCAGTCCTACCTGGATACCATCTGAAGCTGGGATCTTCCACATACAAATGTTGGATTTGCCAGTGAGTTGCGACCCCTCGCCAATTCTTTGATAATGCTGTCACTCACTGAAGTGAATGCAAATATCTACTTGCCACGGAAAATCACAAGCTTGTGAATTGCTCCAGATTCTGCACTGCTTTTAATCACAACTTGGACTCTCCCTCCCCCCCCAACCCCTGTCCTTCCTTTAGTTTTTCCCCAATTGTCTTTACTTTGATATCGCACTACAAATTGCTATGATCCATTGCAGAGATTTCTTTTTCCTTTTCTTGTTTTTCTTCATTGGTTGTATTGTTAAGGAAAAACCAAAACCAGCAACAGTAATAATACTTTGTAAGGAGTAAAGTAGAGAAAAAGAAAAAGAAAGTCTTGGAGGAGAAATGCCCATAACATACTTACATGACCACCCTTGTGTACACACAGTGCTCAAGTAGCTCCTAGAAGACAGCAGTTCAATGACAGCCCCAGTCCCTGAGGCATGCTTCCTTCCTCGCATCCTCACCTAAATTTAATTAATCTAGCAGTGTCTTTCTACTGAGCACTGTATCCCAAGCACTTACTGCTGAGAGATATTGTCTATGAGATTCAGTTGGCACTTCAAATCCACCATATATTTTCCGCCCGCTCCAACCTCTCTGCTGGACTACATTTCTTCACAGCTTTCCCAATCTACACTGGCTCCTCAGCAAGAAAACCTTCTTTTAGCAGATACTTCCACCTAACTTGCGTAACTACTGCAAAGTACCGGTAACTGGATTCCAGTTCTGCTATGCAACTTCCTCCACTTGGGCCCTCGCTTTGCCAAACAGAAATAACCTCTGTCTAGAACATGCAAATGACATCTCCATGTGCAGTCATTTGCTGCGGCTACTAATTTGGACGTTGCCGCGTACAGCAGTGTCCAAGCGCATTAAACAAAGAATAATAAAATGACACCTACCCGATTCGCAAGTGCACCCTTCTCTCCTCTGTTAAGCAGCTCTTGTTTCCCTCCTTCATGATTCCTGAACCGACACTCCAATGACTGCTACCCACCCACCCCAGCCCTGCAGGGCAAGCCAAACGTTATCCTTGGCAAAGAACAAAGTCACCCATGACATCTGCATGCTTAACGTTAAAAACAACAACACAATTCGTCCTCGCCAAGCATGCATCTCATGATCTAGCCTCTGACATGCCCTTTTCTGGGGTACGTTGTCTCGTGACCCATTCCAGATCTGTACGTTATTCAAGATCATAACAATAAACAAAAACCAAAACACGGCCAATCAATCCCTCCCACACTGATGCACAAGCACATATGCAGCTGCACCTGACAGGCTCCTGAGCCCACACCTCTGCGCGCACCCCTTGGGCTGCGCACCTATCCTTGGAGCCGAGTCACTACACCACTTAACTTTGCTGCCTGGAGACATCTATCGACTTAGCATCTCCCCGTCGTGCAGCAGGGAACGCGCGTGGCCCCCTTTGCCAGGCTAAGTCCGCGCCCACTTAGGCTGGCACCAGCCCCAGCAACCCCCAGCGCCCGTCCCCCTCGTGCCAGCTTCCCCGCAAGCCTTGCAAACATCCCCGCTCTGACCCCCGCTCCATCACTCACCAGTCCCACCCCGGCAGGCAGGATCCTTGTTCCGCCTTTCCCCTTTCACCGCCTTTCCATCTTGGCCTCTTCCTGCGGCAGGTCATCTGATCGAACCGGCTTTGTATGCTCACGTGGCTCAGCCGGAGGCGCAGACGTCACACCGAACTCTTCCAGCCCAGGGTGCGGATTTCTCCGACGCTGCCGGTTTCCACTTCCGCCCGGACAAGGAGCGCTGCTGGGGATAACGCGCGTGCGCAGCGGCGAAGCCGGCTCATCGCCTGGGTTGGACGGCGAGGCTGCTGCCGGTTAGGCGCGCCTCCTAGAGGGCAGCCAGCGCCAGAAAGGAACTCTTCCAGGGTTGTTCAAACTTGGATTCCCCCTCTCCCCAGCCGTTGTTGGACTACCACTCCCATCACCCCTGACCACTGGGGCCTGCTAGCTAGGGTTGATGGGAGTTGTAGTCCCAGAACAGCTGGGGACCCCAAGCTGGCTAGCCAGCCCCAGAGTGGGAAGGAGCGCCTCTCGAGAGCAGGGGCGTTTGAGGTGACCTGCAATTGCAGGAGCCCCACCTGGTCGCCGCCTTCGCCTTCTTTTCATCTGGTCCTGGAGTTGGGACCACGAGGGTCATCTAGCCCAACCCTCACGAAGTTCATTTTTTGCCCAACGTGGGGCTTGAACCCACAACCCTAAGATTCAGAGTCTAATGCTCTACCAACTGAGCTATGTTTCAAAGAGTTTTGCAACAAATGCTGTAGGCCTCTTTCCCTCAGAGATTTCTGGGTACTTATTGATTACCCCTTACAGAGTGACTTCTTGTTGTTACATATTTATTTACACCCTACTTTCCCCCCTGATGGGACTCAAGGTGGCTTGCAGATAAAAAGAAGAACCGCCAAAGACGATCATTAAAAACAATTGAACATGGCTAAAAATTAAAACATATTAAATTAAATTAAAAAGAATATATATATTCTATCAAAATTATATATGCTTAAAAGGTGTGGTGTGTGTAAACAATAATTTTGACTCTCTCTCACAACTGCTAAATGGCTTCCACGACAGAAGCAAGAAGCTGAAAATTGCAACTTGCTTTAATGACAAGAACAGAACCACACGCTGATTGCTCAAAGAAAGTAAGCCAAAGCTTAGGCTGGGTAGAGGGCCGGGCTCTGGCCATTTCCACGCAGTGCTCTCTTCTTACCTTATCTACAAAAACTGGGAGCAGTTCGCCTCAGGCCAGGCTTGCGCTAGGCTCTGCCTCATTCTATAGCTGACCACCACAACAAATTGCACAATGCACATTGCTCCCATTCTACAGTGAGAGAGGATGATGGGGTGTGGGAGCTTACCTGCATTTTCTCCAGGACACTTCCTGAGCTTCCAGGTTGGGACTACAGCACCAAACCAGACTGGTGAAGGGGTGCAGCTCAGTGGTAGAGGACTTGCTTTGCATTCAGAAGGTGCTAGGTGCAAGCTCCAGCTATTGGGGGAAAGGGGCTTCTGTCTGACACCCTGGAAAACCAGCTAGCGTTGGGTGAGATGGGTGGATGTTTGGCTCTCCAGATCACCTCTCATAATTCCTGATCATTGGCTACGCAGGTTGGGACGGATGGAAGTTGGGAGTCATACATATCTTGAGGGCTACAAGCTTCCCATCCCAGGTATAGACCAAGGGTCTAACTTGGTAGAAGGCAGCTTCCTGCATTCCACGGTCACAAAAAAGCTGATTTCCAAATTCAGAATTGATGATTCCTCAGATGTCACCACCAAGCAGCATTCATCTCAAGGTCTGAGACTCAACTGGGCTTGTGTACGCATTGCATATTCACTTATAATGGGATTTCCATAGCGTTGTATTCACTGCTACATCTAAACAAGAATACAGTGGTACCTCAGGTTAAGTACTTAATTCGTTCCGGAGGTCCGTTCTTAACCTGAAACTGTTCTTAACCTGAAGCACCACTTTAGCTAATGGGGCCTCCTGCTGCTGCCTTCTGTTCTCATCCTGAAGCAAAGTTCTTAACCCGAGATATTTCTGGGTTAGCGGAGTCTGTAACCTGAAGCGTATGTAACCTGAAGCGTATGTAACCCGAGGTACCACTGTATTCTGTTTGAGGCTAAATGGACTACATAATCTCTGTAACTATCAGCCACTCTATCCAGATGTAGTTATGTAGAGTAATGGTAAAAATCCAGCGCAAGGCTCAGTAATACTCCAATCCTCAACCTTCAGCATATCTCTCCTATCTACTTTGGCATAATAATCAGAGGAAATAGTGGGGGAAAGATGCAGCATCATTGCAGCGTGGGTGCATTTTGTATTATGCCTAGGCAACCCCAGTTTAGGCCAGTCTTAAAATAAGCCTTGCATTTGAAGACTTGAAGATAAATGCAAAACTTACATAAAACGGAGGTGTACGCAACTGCCGAAAAGTGTAAGTTAGAAAGGATCCTATAGGGACGATTGATAAATTTTTGGCTCCATGTTGATAGAGAGTGTTTTTTCTATTCTTGCATTTTTACCATTAGGTGGATTCACATGTTGAAAAGATGTGGCAGCAGCTTGTGGTAAGAAACTATAAATACAACTGCCTGCACAACAAATTGCCAGTTCGACAAGCTCCAAGAACCCAGGACCAGACAACAATGTCTTCTGAATTTGCAGTGGGCTCCTTCTGTATGTGATCATTGTAACCTTTGTTCTTTGTCAATGAAATCCAGTGTTGCAGCATGTGTCACTGTGACCCTCCCAAAGATTTGCATGGCCGCACTTCCACATAAGTACACAATCGTAGACCAATCAGACACTAACACAGCAGCTATGGAATAAAAAGATTTTATTCAATACTCTCTTATGGCACCAACACTAAAGGCCACTTGATTTTTTTCCCCCATCATAAAGTTGGATACCACAAAATAAATCAGCTAGCCGCTGCTAAGCATTCAGGGTACAGATAATTTAAGAGATGATTAGAATGCAGATGAAATCAGTAGGAAATTGTGATTATTTGTGAAATGTAGCTAGCTCAAAAAGGGTTTTTTTTGAAGAATGAAAGGTGTTTTCCTAAGTAATATATTCCACAGGTACATATGCTACATCCGTCATGTTCCATACATCTATCCATGTGATTATATCCAGCATCTGGACACACCACGGCCATTATTATTTAAGGCTTACAAGGCACTTTAGCAACATCGTCATATAAAAATATGGAGTAATACTAGCAGGCTGCCATATACCCAGGGCACAGGTCTGACAGTTTAACATGGGGAGCACAATAACAACTGCATGCTTACATTGCAAGACAGCACAGCAGTGGTTTTGTGTGCAAACCTCTTAGGCAGTGCTGTGGGGAAACACTTTTTTATTGATGCATTAGGGTGCAATTATTTGGAAGAGGCTGTGGGGTTATTATATGATGCAAGAGGAAACGAAAGAGTTGTTTCTAAGCTAGAGGGCAATATATTTTCTTGTGCCACTCCCCATAACTCTGGACGTGTGCACGTTAAATATATTAAATATATTTGAAAACCTACGCAGATAAAGCAATGCTGCCTTGCCAAGTCTAGCGCTGACAAAGGGATTTGTCACTAGGACTTAGGCCCTCCAGGCTGATATTTTAAGTGGACTGGAATAATGATTTGTTAGGACTAGAGACGGAAGTGGGCTGGAAGGACTATGATGGTACGGTAGTTTTTCCTTTAGACTCTTGCTCCTCTATAAGTTGCAATGCATTTTCCCCAGAGTCTCAATATTTGTTTGCATAGGAGGGGAACAAGAAGCACATGGTACATGGTAGAGATGGGTTAGACACAAAAGTATGTTTGGAACATGGAAGGACCAGCTTTTGGGGAGTTCAGATATTCAAGATGGCATTGTGAAATAAAGTGCACAGTCATCATGGCCTATCCAGTATGGCACAAGGTAAGGAGGGTTACTACAATTAACACCCCCACTGAATACATCAGGCAGAGTTCTATTAATGTCAGTACCAACAAGGGTAATAAAACAGGGCAAAGTATATTGTATACCTGGAGTACAGGTACAAATCCTTAAAAACGTGTGAGGCTTAAAACAATCACCCTACAAGCTTAAGGTCTCATTGGGAGGAAAGCAAGGTGGAGGGAAAGAAAAGGAGGAAACACACCCAAGGGCTTCATCACACATTATGGAGGTTGAGGGAAGAGTTTCCATGAGCACCAACCAAGCAGGCGACTAATTCTTAGTCCAGATGTCCAGGCTCATTGTAACAGTCTCTTACCAGTTCCGCACATGCAATATGTATTCGGCAAATCTGTTCATCACCTCAAAGAACACAGAAATTATACACAGTACTCAAACTGTCACCATATGGCACAACAACTATACATCTTATATTCATGTCATCAGATTACTTGGCTGATTCATGCAATTAGATTACTTGGTTCATAATGGTACCATTTAGAATGTTAGAATTTTTGTTCTCCTTCAATCCAGAGCACATCTCCTTGAGAATAATAGAGATCTGTGATCCCCCCCCCCCCGCTGCCCCCCCGGACTCCCATCAGTGTGGAATTAATTGGTTCCTTAGGAAATAGAAGTTAAGTAAGCATCTTTCATTTTCTAGTTGAACAAGAAGAGAAAATTCCCACAGAGATGGAAATTTGTCACTTTGCCCAACAGTCCCCAAACTGTCCACAGATACCTTGGGAGAGCACTGCAAGCATTTGGTCCTTTTTCAGAAATGTTGGCAAGAGTCTTGCATGAAATACCATACAGATCTTTTATGTTGAGCGTTTTCCTTCTGCTTTTATCAGAAGCTGACTTGAACAGATAAATCCCACCAAAAACCCCTCTCTCTAACCAAGCACCAAACAGGAGCATGAAACAGCATATATGGTTTGGAATCAGGAGGTGTAAAGTGTGTATGTGTTTTATAGAAGGCTTAGTTCTCTTCATTGTCCCACTCTCTTGCTTGGATCTAGTTCTCATGCACAAAATTCAACTTAGGCAGCAAAAGACTAACAGATATGGGTCTTTTGAGGGATTGGAACTGCTTGATCATATAGCGTGCTTGGTGTATGGCAGAGTGAATGAGCCACCTTGACCAGGCAGATGTTGCAGAAGTAAATACAGAGGAGATGGTGGAGCCTGCCTGGCTATTTTGATCTGTGATGCAGAAAGCAGGAAGTGTGGTTTCTTCCCTTGGTTACTGCTTCATGAGTCTGCTCAAGCTATCCTGTCAGCATACCCCAACAACCTTTCAGTATTCTCACAACCCCATAGTCTGAGACCCTGGGGGTGTAGAGGAATCTTATGGACGGTGATGTATAAAGATTATGCATGTGTCACTTTACCAAGCTGAGAAGCTGCACTTACATCTATCCGCATAGCCATTATGCACTCCCTACCCCTGTGTAGCATATATATCCAGGGTGATGTGGTCCTGATCCAGCCTTCCCCAACTGGCTCCCCTGGAAATTATTGGACCACACCTTCCACCATCCCCGGCTGGCCTAGCCAATGTTTAGAGATGATGAGAGCTCTGGTCCAACAATGCCTTGGGGGAGAAGGGACCAAGATTAGGGAAAGCTGCCCTCATTATAACCAATGCATAAACCCTAGTTAGGCACAGACATCTCAATTTCCGATTTTTAAAAAAAATATTTCTGAACATTCCTTCATTGAGTTTGGTGGTTTTTCCAAGTGATTAAAAGCAATCAGCAGAAGTTATAAAAAAAATTTTTTTAAGCAGAGTGAAAGATAGAGGCTGCTGTTCACATCATCATCTTGGCTCCTCCTCAGAAGCCATCATAAAAGCAGTTGCAGCTAAGAAGTCTCAGTATTAGCAATTCAAGAGGGTGGGGGGAGAGTAAGAAATGTGGCACTCAAGCCCAAAGATGCCTGCGTTGTAGTCACCAATACCACCGGCTCTCAGAGTGCAGGGAAAGCGACAACCTGAGACAGCCCAGCTGTTGGTCACCATTGCTCAGCACAACCTGGAACTTGTAGTCCCCATTGGTGAGCATGGGAGGCAAATCCAAGGTAGGGATGTAGAAGGTGGAGGAAGGCAAGTTGTAAGAACCCTGAAAGGAGAAAACACACACAAAGATCTGTCAGCCCATATCAGCCAACACTTTCTGCTCCCTCCATCAGGTATACTAACAGTGCCAATAGGTAACACTCAATAAGCAGATCTTTTACAGTATGAAATCAAGGAGAAATTACAGGTTGATAGGTATGGCCACTGAAATATTCCAGCCCCTCACTGGGAGCCAGCAGGCTCACCCAGTTTGCACAACTGAAAACATACAAACCAATGCACTCAAGTCTGTCAAAATCTAGAAGATGCTCTTTTCTAGAAGCATGAGTGGGTTAGCTGGAGTCAGCAGCTTCTGACTACTCCATCGCATATAAGGCCCAAGCTGCCGCCTAGAGATGTCCCTATATGAGCAATGCACTAACTCTGAACCTTGCCTTAGGACACAAGGAGCTGCTAAAAGCATCCCTGAAAAATACCTCGTAGGCTGCCCCTTTTCGGTTTACAGGATGCAGATGTGGAGCAGAGTTGGGCAGAAATCGGACTGAATTAAAGGTCTGCAAAACTTGCATGAGGAATGCCGTTTTAAAACTCATCTTTCAGGCTCCAAGTATTGGTTTTCCAGAGGAAACCCAGCTATCTGTTGGAAAGACAGCCAGCTCCATCATTCCTTTACTGAACTTCATCATTCTCCCTTAATTTCTTTTAATGCACATGGGGCTTAATCATAGGTGCACTGCACTACGGGGGTTTCAAATCTTTACATGGAGATGTGTCTATAAGCTTTCTTATCTGCCCTGCCCCCGTACTTCCTTGATTATTAAACATGCAGCAAATTTGACTGCAAACCTTGGTTAAGCCTATCAGCTGTATGGAACCCCTGTCCTTCTCTGATGGACCTGCACATTCCACAGGGATGTGGAATTTGGTGGCATGCCTTGCAGCTGCCCATCTCATGTGGGATTTGTTTCTTTGGTTCCCAAGAGGGGGAAGCTTAAACTTACCGCTCTGAAGGGGCAATGGCAAGGAATGTCATAAGACTGCAATGGTTCCGGACATGGCTGGCCGGGAGGAATAACTTGATCCAGTATGGCACACAAATCTTTATAGGTGCAGCTGCCAAGATCTTGCACGCAGGGGACCTTTATCCACATATCGCCAATCTTCTTCTCCAAAACAACCTCTCCCTAGAAGTAAACATTATACACAAACATTAATTTAACCTCCGACTTTCCTCCTCAAAAATCACCCACAGCTCAATGCTTACTATAGCTTGGACAACTGGCCATCCTACCTATAGGCCAAGGTTGGGGAGCCTGTAGTCCATCATCATTTGAAAGACCGCAACTCCCATTATCCCTCATCGATGACCTCATCATCATCGCCATTGAGAACATCGATATACGGTACCTCTTATTACCAGAGGCTGGGAACTTGTCAGTCCCCAGAAGCACCTGAGTGGGCTCTAATTTTCAGCTTTGATTGGAGTCAGCTCTTAGGTACCACCACAAGAGGGCAGTAAGGAGCAACAATTCATGATTTCTTTATGCTTTTCCCCCCTGACTTGACCTTCACTGTAACAGATTACTGGGCAGTATGCAACAATAAAGAAACACAGAACAACACCGCAACATTCGACAGGCAGAGGCAATACGTAAAACTGAGAAGAAACAAATGAATGGCCACATTAGAGCAAGTTCTGGTCCCAGATATACCCCCCCCCCAATCCTTCTTTTATCTTGAAAAGCTCCTGCTTCAAAGTGTGCTTGTGTACAGAGGAACTGCAGTGTCCTTCCCAGACACTGATCTGCTCAGAATTCCTTCTCCCCTCTGCATCTTCCCTCTCAATGACAGAAAAACAAATGTGGGTGTGTGCGCATGCGTGTGCATTTCTGAACAGACAAAGTGAAGGGGTAAACAGCTTCTGTTAAACCCTCTCAATCTGAAACTACCTGCTGCTTCTTCACAGGGTTTTTTAAAAACCAAAAACCAACAATATATTTGAAGATGGCTTTCATATCTCCTCTCAGTCTCCTCTTATCCAGCCTAAACATACCCAACTTCCTCAATTGTTCCTCATAAGACTTTGTTTCCAGACCCTTGATCATCTTGGTCTCCCCTCCTCGGCACATGTTCCAGCTTGTCAATATCCTTCTTAATCTGTGGACATAGTACTCCAGGTGTGGTCTGACCAAGGCAGAATAGAGCGGGACTATGACTTCCCTTGATCTGAACACTTGACTTCTGTTGATGCAGCCTAGAAGATCATTAGCTTTTTTTGCTGCTGCACCACGCGATTGACTCAAGTTAAGGTTGTGGTCCACCAAGACCCCTAGATCTTTTCCACACGTACTCCTGCCACATTTGGGTTTAAACATGCAACCTGGCTGAATAAGCAAGGAACAACCCTAATTAAGCCTCCCAGCTCCAACTGGTTTGAAAACAGGCCCTACCTGCATGATAGCTCACAAGGCCTCTCTTGCTTTCAGAGATGTTTCAGGAGCAGCTGAGCTTAGCTATTTTCCTTCCTCTCACTGAACATAAGGCTGCTCTGTATAATAATGCCAGGCATTTCCCTCTATGAGCAAAGTTCCATTTTTCTGCAACATCGGAGAATTCAGGCATTTGCCGTGGCACCTAAGTGGGCCCATGGCCCTCTGCCCCAGCTGCATCTTCACTGTCATCAGAACATAAGAGCCCTGATGGATCAGGCCAAAGACCCATCTAGTCCAGATTCCTCTTCTCACATCCAGATGCCTGAGAGAAGCCCCTAAGCAGAACCTGAGTGCAAGAGCACTCTCCATGCTTGCACTCCCCAGCAACTAGCTTTCAGAGGAATACTGGCTCTGACAGTATACGGAGAACATATTGTGATTATTAGCCATTGCTAGCCTCATCTCCTCCCCATGGATTTGTCTAATCCTCTTTTAAAGCCATCCAGGTTGGTGGTGAGCAATGCCTCCATAGTTAAATGAAGAAGAAGAAGAAGAAGAAGAAGAAGAAGAAGAAGAAGAAGAAGAAGAGGAGGAGGAGAAGTTTGGACTTGATATCCTGCCTTTCACTGCCCTTAAGGAGTCTCAAAGCGGCTAACATTCTCCTTGCCCTTCCTCCCCCACAACAAACACTCTGTGAGGTGAGTAAGGCTGAGAGACTTCAGAGAAGTGTGACTAGCCCAAGATCACCCAGCAGTTGCATGTGGAGGAGTGGGGAAGCGAACCCGGTTCACCAGATTACGAGTCCACCACTCTTAACCACTACACCACACTGGCTCTCGTGCTTTCCTTTGCCTGACCTTCGCTTTGCATGGAGAGTTTGAGAAAACCAGAGGCAGTGTAAGGATATTCCCAGGGTGTACCTGATCCCACTGCTCAAGCACCCAGCATTGCCTCCCCGAGTCTCTTCTTCAGCAAGCTGTTCTCTGACAGTGTCCTTCTTTAGGAATTGCCATTATGGACCAATGTGGTCTTGCTAAATAGGACGGGTACCAGGGAGAGTGCGCCAGCCCCAGCTCAAGGAGGATTCCTGTCCCGTTGTGCCAGAGTCCTAAAAAGCAGCACTGGACAGGAACACACAAGCAAGTCATGCTACCTCTTGTGACGCTTCTTCCCCATGTTTCAAAAAAGGAATCTTGCAAAAAATAAATAAATTAGGGAGCTTGCTGGAGAGGAGATACAGGAAGGCAGTGTAAGTGGGGGGTGGCAAGGCATCCACTGGGGTCCCAGAAATGGTGGCACCCATACTGAGAACGAAGCAAAAGGCCACAGCTCTCTGAATGGGAAACAGGTGGTGCATGCATGCACGCACGCACGCACGCACACGCACACACACAGGTTCCTCTTTGGAGGTCACCTCTTCTTTCCATATTGTATCTGAAGCCTCGTAAAAGGAAGTGAAGCTCACTTGCACTTCCCCCGATGCCTCAAGTTTAAACTCTCTAAATCTAGTAAAGGTAAAGGGACCCCTGACCATTAGGTCCAGTCGTGACCAACTCTGGGGTTGCAGCGCTCATCTCGCTTTATTGGCCGAGGGAGCCGGCGTACAGCTTCTGGGTCATGTGGCCATCATGACTAAGCCACTTCTGGCGAACCAGAGCAGCACACGGAAACGTCGTTTACCTTCCCGCCGGAGTGGTACCTATTTATCTACTTGCACTTTGACTTGCTTTCAAACTGCTAGGTTGGCAGGAGCCGGGACCGAGCAACGGGAGCTCACCCCATCGCGGGGATTCGAACCGCCGATCTTCTGATCGGCAAGTCCTAGGCTCTGTGGTTTAACCCACAGCGCCACCCGCATCTAAATCTACTTGGTTACAAAGACTCATCACAGCCTTCTTTTTCATATCTCAAGCCCATTCGAGAAAGGTGCATGCTTTTGCTGTGGCAAGATGGAATGGCAGACCACGGTTTGGCATTACAAATGTGAGCCTGGACTGAGCACCCAAGCACACACTTCTCCCTCCCTTGCAGCAATTTCCCGCCTCCTTTCCTGGTTTGTGGCAACCTCGGTTTGCCATTTTGGCCTAACGGGCCAACTATGGTTTGTGCTTCCCTGCAGGAAATAATAAGGAACCAAGATCGAACCCTCACACCAAGTCCGTGCGCTTGACAAATCATGGTTTGCTGTGGCACCTGGAGCAACCCAGGAAGAATTCCATGTCTGCAGCTGTCCAGGGAATCTGTCACAGGATAGGAAGTGGCAAAAAACAATTGGTAGCCTAAAGGCCCGATATAAGCTCAAGTGTGGAGCTGCTTCTAAGAAAGGTCTTTAAGGAGGCTGAAGGGCTTCCCTGCTAGTTAAGTCCTATAGGTTATCCCATGGTCAGTGGAGTGCATTTTCCTCTTCTGCTTCAGTTTCCCTGCAGGTCATCAGACAAGCTGGAACGTGTGCAGAGGAGGGTCTGGAAACCAAGCCTTAAGAGGAATGGTTGAAGGAGTTGGATACGTTCAGCCTGGAAAAGAGGAGGCTGAGAGGAGATATGATACGATAGCCTTCTTCAAATATCTGAAGGGCTGTCACATGGAATAGGGAACATGCTTGTTTTATCCTGCTGTGGAGGGTAGGACTCGAACCAACAGATCCAAATTAAAAGAAAGGAGCTTCTGACTAAACCTAACTCTCTGAAGGGAAGAGCTGCTCAGCAGCAGAACTGACTACATCAGAAGGTGGTGGACTCTACTTCTTTGGAAGTTTTTAAACAGTGGCTGGATGGCCTCAGGGATTCTGTAGATGTAAATTTGGCATTGTAGGGGGACTAGAGATCCCTTCCAACTCTATGATTCTACACATAGGAGCTCTGTGCTCCTGTTTCCTTCATCTCTAAAGCAGGAATACCACCACTAAACACGAGCATGAGATTAAAGACAGCTCTGAAAATCACCAGTAGAATTATACAGTAGTACCTCTGGATGCGAACGGAATCCGTTCCGGAGCCCCGTTCACATGCTGAAGTGAACGCAACCCATGTCTGCGCGTCCGTGTGTCGTGATTCGCCGCTTCCGCACGTGCGAGTGACATCATTTTTGAGCGTCTGTGCATGTGTGAGTGGCAAAACCCAGAAGTAACACGCTCCGTTACTTCCGGGGCGCTGCGGACCGTAACCTGAAAACGCTCAACCTGAAGTACATTTAACCTGAGGTATGACTGTACTAGCAAGAGAGGTAAAGACCCAAGCGACTTGCATCATCGAAGTCACACAATCAAAGTTTCCAGGCCTAGGGCCCGGAAAGAGAAGGTGTTTGTGTGTAGGCATTTGACATACAGTGGTACCTCAGGTTAAGTACTTAATTCGTTCCGGAGGTCCGTTCTTAACCTGAAACTGTTCTTAACCTGAAGCACCACTTTAGCTAATAGGGACTCCCGCTGCTGCCGCGCCGCCAGAGCACGATTTCTGTTCTCATCCTGAAGCAAAGTTCTTAACCCGAGGTACTATTTCTGGGTTAGCAGAGTCTGTAACCTGAAGTGTATGTAACCTGAGGTACCACTGTATACATATCTTAGCTACCAATATTTTGATCAGATGTGTTGCTTCAATGCAACCCACAAACACAGACCAGCATGTTTTCGCCTGCATTAGGAGTATTCTCTATAAATAATCATCATCTTTCCAAAAGGGAGGCCATTTCAATACTGACACTGCCTCTTCCAGGGTTCTCTGCCACACCCCCAAGCCCACCCCCTACCCCGCCCCACTTGGCTGAACTAAGAAGTAAGGTTGAGACTTAACACATGCAAATGAAACAGATTTCAACATCCTATTCCAGCAATGCAGGAGGTGGAACCCCCAAGGTCCCTCCCAGTCTACAATTCTATGGTCATGCAGTTGCTTAACAGGGGAGGATGCGGCTGGGCCCAGCCCAGTTCCTGCTGATAGGCAGTCAGGTGCTCAGCAGTGGTTAGCATAGCAGGAATTTCGAGTGCTTCATACCCACACCAGCAGAACTTGATCCCACTGAAAACCGCACAGTAACGTTTCAGCATAGGTGGTCATGGTAAGGCCAGCTCCTACCAGCCACAGGACTAAGGGGTTTGCTCAACTCAGCACAACATACTTCTGTTTCAAAAAGGGGATTCTGGAGAGTGACCAACACTAGGTTGTCCCAGTTTTGTTTCTTTGGCCGTCGCAGCCTGTTAAGGGGTCTGAATTGTTGTGCAGAAGAAAGCTCCCATTTCTGCTCAGCCTACCTGTGCGACATGTCAAGTAGAAATGTTCATATGTCGTCTACCTAATGATTAGATGTTTTAGGCTCAAATTACCCCACATAAGCACATTAGAGAAAGGAAACCTCTAATTAGGGAAAACATCCCTCAGGAGCTTTTCACAAGCCCTGCCCCATCTAAAGATTTGTATTATGCTGGCTGATTTATAGGGGGAAAGGCAGTGCACACCCCTCGGCCTTATCCTAAGGGATATTTCCCATTTAAACACAGGACTGGATAGCTCAGCTGGTTAGAGAGCAGTACTGATAATGCCAAGGTTGCAGGTTCAATCCCTGTATGGGACAGCTGCATAGTCCTGCGTTGCAGGGGGTTGGACTAGGCGACCCTCAGGGTCCCTTCCAACTCTGATTCTATGACTTCAGTTTTCCATTCAGAGACTCGGACGGAGATCCTATGTCAATGAGAGAGACTCGCCCCATCTAGTGAAGCCCTTTTTTCCCCAGGTCACATTTTATTGGCTCATATTTTCTTGACATGCACTTACATATCAAATTCCTTTACTTGGAAAAGAAAAACAGAAAAGAAAAGAGGGGCCTGTAAATCTTGAATACAGTGGTCCCTCAGGTTAAGTACTTAATTCGTTCCGGAGGTCCGTTCTTAACCTGAAACTGTTCTTAACCTGAAGCACCACTTTAGCTAATAAGGCCTCCTGCTGCTGCCGTGCCACCGGCACATGATTTCTGTTCTCATCCTGAAGCAAAGTTCTTAACCTGAGGTAATATTTCTGGGTTAGCGGAGTCTGTAACCTGAAGCGTATGTAACCCGAGGTACCACTGTATATCCTCTATTCTAGCTCCTGCTACTGAGCTCTCATTCCCACCAGCCCCAGCCAGCACAGCCAATGGTCAGAGGTGATGGGAGCAGAGGTCTAGCAGCATCTAGAAGGCCACAAGTTCCCCATGCCTGTCCTTTTGGAAAAGATGTCTTCTTTCTGACCACAACTCTGGAGGGGAAGAAAAAGGAAGGAAGCGGGGAAAGCTGTGGTCCACACCTGGATTTGGCATTCCTGATTGCCCAATGCAATCTAGTGCCAGTCCCAGATAGGCCTCGGTCCGCACTTCCACTTGTCCCATGCCTAAAAAGCACAGGTTCAAGCAGTTTTGCCTTTGTCCTGCCTCTTTTCCCGGGTAAACCTGCGGTTTAGTGCAAAATGGGAACCAACGGCAACCTGTGGAAAACCCCATTGCAGATTGTTCTGACTCCGTGTGAAACCGCGGGTTTTCCTGGGAGAAAGTAGTGGGGCAAACGGAAGTGCAGAGGAGCCCATAGTTGCAAACACGCTTCATCAAGTCATGTTTGTCCTCATTAGAGCACTGAAACTGTTCCCAGTGTGAAGGAACCACTTCTGCCTGGCTTGGCCCACTGGCCTTCCACATACATACCTTCAGAGGTGAAGTGAGGGCCACAGTGGTAGCAGCGGCTACGCTGACTGTCACATCTCCTGGCATCGAAACTGGATCTGGAGATATGGACAAACTCCTGATTACAGCAGGATCAGATGGAGGGCCACAGTTCTGCCATGCGAAGTTTTGGATCTGAAGGGTTTAGAGGAGAAAATACGTTAGAATAAACGTGTGGAGCTTAAAGTGGAGGAGGAAGGTACTCAGTCTGGCCCTTGTCATCACACTCAGCAAGTAAAGCAAAGGTGAACGTAGCGGAAGATTCCAAAGCAGACTTTTGTGGGAATCTTCCAACCAGCAGGCCTTGGTTAAGGGAAGCAGGAGTCCTATTTCAAACAATGCTCCGTGGACCTTGCATTCCTGTCTTCTGATAACACAAACAAGCTTCTATCTACCCAGGCGTCACAGTACTGGAAAACTTGGCAATCCTGCACCAAGCAGACTATGCCATTGCCTTACGCCAGCCTCCATATACCGCAGGAAGAGGCTTTATTTGGCAAAAGTTCTGCACCACTTAATCAAGAACAAAAAAACTTACAAACAAAAAGGCATGAAACCTTAATTTAAAAATTGCAACAAAACCAGCAGACGTAATAAAATTATCAAAAGTAGATGAAACCAACAGATTTTAAGACAAATGCACATAATAAAATTGGATGGCTGGGCAGGCTTGCCCTTGGTGGTCTTCAATTCATTTCCCACCACAATTGGAGGGCTGTTCCCCTCCCCTTTTGTCGGCAAGCATGCCAATGATCCATGTTCATCTGCAGGTGATGACGGCACTTTTAAGGTCACCTCAGGCGACGTCCATTTCCTAAGCTCTGTAATCAGCATCCAGCACACCTGGCAAGCATGCCTGCCGTCGAGACTCCAACTCATTCCCAGAAGTGCTTTTTTTGGGCTTAGGAGTTTCCCAATGTTTGATTCGTTGAACAGACTGGTTAGACAGGGGCAACTCCCCTTGGCCCAACCCGTAAAACTTCTGTCGTCTCAAGGGCACCTGCCTAGATGTTCCCAAGGATCTCTTTTGACAGAGTACAGCACCAAAATCTTATTTCATCACACAGCACTCCAGGCCTCTACATGTTGGAGCCGCAGCACTCCTCAGACACTCCGGGAAGCTCACGGTGTCCTGCCCACTGTCCTCCGTTTGGGGTACAGCCCAACTTCAGTGATTCACCAACCTTGAGAAAGGCACATATCCTTCTAAGGCTCCCCCATCCCATTTCTCAGCTTAGGGTCCTTTATCAGAGATCAGACTCCCAACGTTTAACATTAAATAAGTGATATGGAAGGGTGTTCTCATGAGGCTCTCTCTAAAAAGCGGTGGTCTAAGAGCAGGGTTGGGAATCCTGTGGCCCTCCAGAGGTGGTTGGATACCCAAATCCCATCTGCCAGGATGGCCCATGCTCAGGGATGATGGGAGCTGAGTCAAGGAAAAACCAGTGGGCCTCAAGTGAGGCACTGCTGGCCTAAAGCAGGCTTCCTCAAACTTGGCCCTCCAGATGTTTTTGGCCTACAACTCCCATGATCCCTAGCTAGGAGGACCAGTGGTCAGGGACGATGGGAATTGTAGTCTCAAAACATCTGGAGGGCTGAGTTTGAGGAAGCATAGTCTAAAGTGTCCCTTGACCACCCACGTAGCCCAACAAGGACCAAAATACTGGGCAACCATATGCCACTGTAGCTTTGCAAATGAAAAGCCACGTTGCCAAAACATGTCTAAGGCCAGGCATTATTTCTTGTTTTATCTGACAACATTTACAAACTGTTTCACCGCAAAACAAACTCACAAGCCTCTGAGCAGTTTACAACAGTATAAAACAAAGCATGAAAATATATCGAGTAACGAAAAGGTTTGGGCATGCCTGTAAGGTCTTCAGTGCAACACTGAAAAGAGGTTTCAGTTTTCTGCGGGTGCAAATGGGGACTTCCACAAACAATTTCCATGCGCCTCAAGAGTGGTCAATGCAGAGACTCTGGGTTGCTGTAACTCAATAGATAGAGCATGAGACTCTTAATTGCAGGATTGTGAGTTCGAGCCCCACATTGGGCAAAAAGATTGCAGGGGGTTGGACTAGATGGTCCTCGAGGTCCCTTCCAACTCTCCAGTTCTACAATTCTATTATAATTAGAACATCCAGAGTAAGGCAGCAGTTTGGTGTTGAGCAATCGGCAAGAGTACACTACTTCAAAAAGTAGTAAAGAATTTGACAGGATACTGGGACATCAGCTGATGTTCGCAAGTTCACTGTGGGTCCTGTTAAACAGGACCTAGTTTTTGCCCTAAAGCAAGTAGAACTGTCAGGAGGGAAGGCATTGGCATTCCAGAAGCAAGATAACCTTGGCTATCTCCCATCCTGCTCTGATATATGCTCAGAATGTACAACCCTCCTCCCACATCAGCATGTCGACACAGTTTGTTAGCCACAGTTACGCAATATACTTTGAAGTGATTGCTACAATTAGCTCTGTAACTGACTTCTGTGACTGATGAAATGTGGACTATAGTGCTGGTTATGGAAATTATCCGAAACATTTTGGCAGTGAACAACACCCCACTCACCAAGACGATTATTGTTGGTTTGCCCTTGTAATTAAAGAACGACATTCCTCCTTCAAAGATAATTTTTTTGAAAGGGTAAATTAAAGTACTGAATACCCATGGCTTTTATAACTGGTTACATTTGACCAACCAGCTAACCTTTCATTTTGGACTTCACGGAGGTCACAGATGGAAAAGGCTGTTTGACCATGGAACGGACTTCCTCAGAAGGTGGTGGACTCTCCTTCACTGAAGAAGAGGCTGGATGGCCACCTGTCATGGAAGCTTTAGTAGAGATGCCTTGGGCATCTCTTCCAATTCTATGATTCTATGCTAGCTTCCCACAGGCATACAAGTTTTGAAATGGAAGAAAGTTCCATCGTACAATAGCATGCCTGGATTCTGAAGCAGCACAGTTCCAGAAATGCTACGTGGCATTTCTGACAATGCAGATCAGCTCCAAATGTGACCCAAGAGGGAGGGGAAAACCTTAGGCACTAGATTTTGGGAAACGATGCAGCGGCTGGGAACAATTCCTTACCTGAAACCCTGGAGAGCCAGAAAATATGGGATGCAATGGTCTGACTCAGTATGAGACAGCTTCCTATGTTGCCAGTACAGGAATTGAGTACACATAATTCTGTATTGCTCATTTTGTATCATTTTTAAACCTATCACCATTTATTTTGGGTACTCTTTTTAAAATTATTCTCAGCTGTTTTTATGTTTGTAAATTGCCTTCGGACCTATGTAGAAGGTGATTCATAAACTAATAAAATAAGTTAATAAAAACAAACCATTCTAGACAGGAAAGTCTTGGGAAGGTTGCTACTAATACAAAGCTGGAATTCAGAGGTAGCAAAAAAAAAAAAAAAATATTGGAGAGGGGGCTGTTTACAGTTAGGTTATGGAAGAAACACTTCTGCTTGTCATAACCTCTACAAAATTTCTTTTTTCAGACATGGAACAAATGTTCTTAACAAAACAAGTTCCCCAGGTAGCACGTGGACTCAAGGCGTGGAATGGAGAAGTGCTGTATTTCACATGTTTTGACTGCAAAAGATCACAGTTTCAGTTCTCAGCATCTGCATATAAGCAGGGCCCAACCACCAGCTGAAGTGATCTAGAGGCCCGCAGGTTCCCCATTTTTGATGTAGAAACTCTTATATTATACACAGTACTGAACAGATAGAACAAATGACTTGCTTCAGGATCTTATTGCTATAGAGAATCATAGAATTGTAGAGTCGGACAGGACCACAAGGGTCATCCAGTCCAACCCCCTGCAATGCACATTTTGTCCAACGTGAGGTTCGAACCCACAACCCTGAGATTACAAGTCTTATGCTCTACCAATTCAGCTATAAAATTTGAGGATCAGTCGCAGTACGCTGCTTAGTCACATAGTGCCAAGAGAGACATCTAACTGCACTTGCAACATCGTTTTTATGGTTGAAATGAAATGGAAAGAAAGAGAAATCAGCATATTGAGCAATGGGAGGTTTGGGGCGTGTAAGCAAATTCTGATTCAAATTCATATTCAACTGCAAAGCCTTGGGCATTTTCCTATTACCAACAGTTACTACGATCCATGGGCTTGTCCACACTTGAGCATTACTCTGCTGTTAACTCTCCCCCCATCCTACCCCACCAGTTTGAATTAGACCACAGAAATCCACACCCACACATGTGAATTTGCATATGAGGAACAACTTTGTTCTTTTCCCAATCATAACAGCAGGCTTTCCCTTTTGTGCTTGTGTTTGCCTTCAAATTTGTTGCTTCTATTATGCCAGTTAAATACTGACAAGGCATGTGCACAGAGCCTTTTTTTAAAAAAAGATTCCCCACTCAAGAAGTTTGCAAAAGCACACCATCAGGCAACTTGTAAATTTGCTTGTACAGTTTTCTTGCAAATCTGAGGGAACAGAGAGAGAGAGAGGCTAAGTGCCTGACTCTCCATTACTGGCATGCTGGAAAAGAAATTAAAGTGATTGTAAACACTCAACACACACTTTTCGGATTGCTGCCCAATATATCTGGTGATGTTTTTTTAAATATGATTTGCTTCTGCAGTTTTCTGGCTTTCTGCAAATCTGAGGGATCAAAAAGATCGGGAGAGCACCGGAAATAGTTATGACCACAGCTGGGGGGGAAATGAAAGCACTAAGGAAGCAGCAGGCATGGAAAGGAGAATAGCAGAAAGTGACCATTAATCCACCCACCCCAAAACACTGAAACAAATAGCCTGTGACCCTGGTGGAGCAGTTTAGAGCCCCATTTTCCCCTATCTTGGGCAAACCTGAATTTACAGGGGGTAAGTATTGAGACTACAGTGGTACCACGGGTTAAGAACTTAATTCGTTCCGGAGGTCTGTTCTTAACCTGAAACTGTTCTTAACCTGAAGCACCACTTTAGCTAATGGGGCCTCCTGCTGCTGCGCCGCCAGAGCACGATTTCTGTTCTCATCCTGAAGCAAAGTTCTTAACCCGAGGTAATATTTCTGGGTTAGCGTAGTCTGTAACCTGAAGCGTATGTAACCTGAAGCGTATGTAACCCGAGGTACCGCTGTACTGTTCTTTGAGGGCAATGTCCTGTGGTCTGCGAATTAAATGGGAACGCAAACAGCTGCAAACACACAGGAAAACCTGGTGCAAATAAGTCGTACACTATAACTGTAATTACTACCTTACATCTTGACTTCTACAAGTCCACATGACCCAGGTGTAGCTTTGCAAGTAGCCATGTTCGCCTGGGTCAAGATGCTGCCGCTGAATGACACAGCAATAACGCTTGATGAGCTTACCACAGATCATTACAGTCTGAAAACCTTCCAACCCAATAACTGGCTCTGATCCATCCCATGTCAGCTGGGCAGATTGTAATGCTCCACATTCCACCTGTCACTAGTGGGCACAGTATTATCCTGGCGGAGTCAAGCAGGCCCAATTAGAGCGCCACTTATTATTCCTGGACTATGTTATGCAAACCTATTAATGCCACACCATCACACTGATGAACATCTAACACTTATCCAATTAACACTTATCTAATTCACTTTCCGTAAGTGTCAAGCATTAACTGAAACACTAAACCTAGCATATGCAGAGTCATTGTGGCTGCCTATGGAAACAGAAGTTTAAGGACTGAATCATAGCACAGCTCCCCAAGCGTCATCTAGTCCAACCCTGTGCAATGCAGCTAAAGCACCCCTGACAGATGGCCAGCCAACGTCTGCTTAAAAACCTTCAAGGAAGGAGAACCCACCACCTTCTGCAGAGAGTCCATTCCACCGTTGAACAGCTCCTGATTGCAGCACATTGAAAGATCATGCCATGATAAATTTATTAATCTTTAGGGTGCCACAAGACTCTTAGCTTTGTTGCTAGAGCTTCATTAATTATATCGACTTTTGGAAGGGGCTAGTTATCAATGCAGACAGCAACAGAGAGGCTAAAGGAAGCAGGCAGCGTCAACTGTGAGAATAGCCTCCCACCACATGGAATGAGAAGAGTTTAAGTGTTTTCCACATGCAAATGCATCTCTGTGCAGAAATGCACTTACCGTATTTTTCGTTCTATAGGACGCACATTTCCCCCTCCAAAAATTAAGGGGAAATGTGTGTGCGTCCTATAGAGCGAATGCAGGCTGCGCCGCTAAGCCCAAAGCCAGAACAGGAAGACGGAGCACTGCGGAGCGCTCCGTCTCGCTGCTCTAGCTTGGGGACGGCTGCGCGCACAGCCTCTCCAGGGCAGCGGGGTGCCTTCACCCCGCTGTCCTGCAGAAGCTAGCAAGGCTGTTCCCAAGCCAGAACAGCGAGACAGAGGGCTCCGTCTCGCTGTTCTAGCTTGGGGATGGCTACGCGCAAACCTCTGCAGGGCAGCGGGGCGCTGCGCTCCAAAGGCTTCAGGGATCTTTGAGGCTGGCGGTGGGGGAAAGCAGCGCTTCCCCCCACCGCCAGCCCCACAAGCTCTGGTGAATGTACCTTGAACACACCTTGTTTTAGAGGGGGAGAACAAGAAAAAAAAAATTTTCCCTGTTCTCCCCCTCCTATGGTCCGGTGCGTCCTATGGTCCGGTGCGTCCAATGGAACGAAAAATACGGTATAGCCTGAAAGAGAAAGCAATTTTTTGAAGGCTTTTACAAGGCACACACTTCTGCGGAAGCAAATTTAGGAACCGAGAAATATGTTGAAGCAGAGATTGCTGACATAGTGCTCTCCAGATATTGGAGTGCACCTGCAATTGTCCCCAGCCATCATGGCCAAAGGTCAGGGATAAGGGGAGTAGCAGTTCATCCAGCAACATCTGGAGGAAGCTATGCTGGCTATCCCTGCCATAATGGGCTATCCTAGCAGAGGTGTGTGTGACTCACCAGTGCCAAGATGGGTACCACCAGTGTGCAAACATTGGAGACATGCCCCCCACCCGAATATTTCCCATTTAACAACGACACCCCCCATCCCACACTCCCTTTAATATTAAGTTTTATTAGTTTTCAATTACAATCCAATAATAGCCTCATTATAACAATATCAATTTATAATACAATTATTAATACCAATCGTTCAAATCCAAATTATATAATTTAGATAAAGTTGCCCCCCACGTGCTAGATTTGATGATTTTCTTTACAGTAGTTCTGCATTCCAAAATCTTAATTTCAACTATTATTTTATTTCTATACCGCTTTATATTTTTAAGAAATATAAATCTCAAAGTGGTTTACAGCATATTAAACATCAATAAAACAATGCAGACTCAAACATTTCTGAAGAAAGTTAGATATCAAGTACAGTCAAAGCAACACAGTTAACAGGAAACCAAAATACCACCTCAAAAGATTTCAAAAGAAAACACTACAAAGGAGGTCAACTACAGAATACATATTTAACACAAAGTTAACAAAAAACAAAATCTTAAATATTTCAAAAGAAAACACTGCGAAGAGAAGTCAAATATAAAATGTACATTTAAGACAGCATAATTAACAAGAGAATAAAATATTATAAGCATGACACGGCTGTTAGGCAGGCACAAAAAGATGGGCCACAATAATAATCCCTCCTCCAACAACTGCACTTCTATTCGTGTTGACACATTAAATGATTTATAAAACCGCAAGGGAGGAACTCAGACGAACTCTTCCTGTGTGCGGCAATGATTCTGTCCGTGGTGTTTCTTCCACCCCGCGCTCCCACCCAGCAAGAGATGCCGAACAGCTGGCCCCTTACCTTGGTGAGCCTCAGGGGCCAGTGCTTGTCCAGCACGGCGAACCGCTGTTGGGGAGGGCCGCCGACCACAGCTGGCCACATCTGCAGGGCGCACAGCGCCAGCGAGAGCGCCAAAGCGGGCATTTCTGGGGCTGCTCCGGAACGCAGGAAGGCGAGGCTGAAACTGAACGCAGCGCCAAGGAGACCGAGGAAGCGAAGCGAGCGGGCGGATCACAAGCGCGGAAAGGGCGGGTGCAAAACGAGACGCTGGACTTTAGCTGCTCAGGAGTCGGAGACAGAAAGCACCTGACACCGTCCCAAGCAAGCGTAGCAGAAGACGCTTGCTCAGTTCAAGTACCGGCTTGTTCTTTCCCCCGCAGGCACTAGACACACAGGTTCCCCTCCTTCCTCAATCGCATTTAAAGAGGGATTCAGGCACCGGGAAATGATCACCCAGCATGCCCTTGATGGAGGGAAGCGGCTCTGCCCTCTGCTGGGATGGAAGGCGCATTTCCCCCAGATAACGCAGGAAAGGGAGAGGAGGAGGAGGACGCAGGCGCTTCCATTCACGCGCAGACCGTGTTTCATTGATTAAATAAAAGGTCGGGATCAGGCATTCGAGAGCATCGCATCCTTCTCATCCCACCTGTGGCTTGGCTACTCTAGAGCGATGAGGCCAAGGCCCTTTGCATGCGCACAAAGGCATCTTGTGTAGCCATAAATTCCAGAGCCTAAGAAATAGTTTTGTCGGGAGGGAGAGAGAGAGCCCTGTTCAAATTAAGTGGTACTTATAAACGGGAACTTCAGGTTTGACCCACTTTTGGGGAATGGTTTTTATGTATTTTTTAGTTTGAGGGCCAAGGGTTGTTGGTTATAATTCATTTGTTAATAATAAAGCTACACTTCTATACACGTTTACCTGGAAGTAAATCCCATTAAAATCGGTGGGACTTTCTTCTGATGCAACATGTATAGGAATGCAGTGTAAACATATAATTGCAGAGGAATGCAGGGGACCCAAATTACAAACAATAATTTACTTAAAGTTCATTGAAAAGATGCATACCATACATTGTCATTCTGGGGAATGATATCCAAGGTAGTGTATGCAAGTGGTGTTTTTGTTTTTGAGTAGAGATATTAAAAAAATAAAACAACCCTTCAAGCTAAGAAACAACTCAAATGAAAATCATGAAGGAAGCTGAGTAATGTGCTTCATTCACTTGAATTCACAATACCTTAATTTCTTAAAGGATAATATATCTGGCTGATGAAAACTAAAGCATCTGATGCTTGGATGCTGAACAGGTTTTGCTCCACCGCATTACAAATTCCAGTCATTCACTTTTATGGGAGGAAGTAAAGATGCATCTGCTCAGGCCTCAGGGCCACCATCCCTTTGGGGGCTAAATCTGCCTTCATCCTCTGGTAAACGCCTCTCTCTGCCTCAGTAACTGGGGCTGGTGGGAGACAGAGGCCAACAACACCTGGGGAGCCACACCTTTCCCATCCTTGCCACAGGTGGGCTGCTGTTGCGGATGGCAACTGTTGACAGGGAAGGGTGGGAAGCCATTCAGCAACCTCTGGGCCAAGGGTACATGGTGTGGGGGGGTGTTGTATACTGCCTCTTCAAGAGGCAAGCCCAGAAGGGCTCAATATAAGTAGGTCATGTGAGAGAACTGAGTAGGATTGTTTTATTTTTGAGGCAGAGACCTATGTTAAGTGGTTGGGCCAGAATAAACTTCTCTTCAGCTACCTGAGAGGCCCAAATGGACTACTAATCAGGGCCAGTTTCCCACTTAAGTTGAACTTGCTTTTTAATATTCTATTGAGAGCCGCCCAGAGTGGCTGGGGAAACCCAGCTAGATGGGAAGGGTATAAATGAATTATTATTATTATTATTATTATTATTATTATTATTACAGTAGTACCTTGAGTTAAGAACTTAATTCATTCTGGAGGTCCATTCTTAACCTGAAACTGTTCTTAACCTGAAGCACCACTTTTGCTAATGGGGCCTCCTGCTGCTGCCACGCCGCCACCGTGCGATTTCTGATCTCATCCTAAAGCAAAGTTCTTAACCCAAGGTACTATTTCTGGGTTAGCAGAGTCCGTAACCTGAAGCGTCTGTAACCAGAGGTACCACTGTATTATTAATTCTTTGGCCTGAGATCTTTGCCCTGGGCAGGAGTGGCCCATCTGGTTTCAACACCTGCCCTCTCCCTCCAAAGCTTCACTTACCAGGGCCATAAGGCAGTGGCTTCCGGCAAGTTCTCGCAAGATCACGCGGGAGTTTCACGAGATCTCATGAGAGTTCCGGCCCTGGAAGCTGCTGTCATAGCCATCAAAGCAGGATTCCGCCACCAAAAGCATCTGCCCGCATGGCCGGCCCTGGACTTGGGCAGCTATAAACAATAAACAGCCGAGTTATTAGAATAAATGTTCTATGTGTTGCTGTTCTCACATATTCAACAGAGGTGAGGGCTCTGTACCGATGCCTGAATTGCAGGTGTGGCTCAGCCCCCTTACCTTTTGCTTCATTCTCCTTTGCTCCTATTTTAGAAGGCTATAGGAGCAGGCATTATTTGGCTAAAACCGCAGGCGGCAGGATGTGTTTGTGCATTTTTCTCCCACAGCGGCTACCTCAGTCTGCCTCATGGGTGGCCCTGCAGGCAAGGATCTCCCAGCCCTACCTGCATGCAATTTCTGCATGCAAAGCTGATGCTGTACCACTGAAGTTAATTCACTTTTCTCCTCCCCCCTTTTATCTTCAGCTGGAGAACTGGAGAGCCTAGGAAACTATAGAGGAGACTCTGTTGACTTCTCCACTTTCTAGTTATGCTGAATATTCCAATGGAAATGCACCATAGATGTGGGGAACCTTTGGTGCTCTAGATGCAGAACCTCAGTTAGTTAAGTATTTTTATTGATTTACTTAATTGGGGGGCAGCTTCTCCTCCTGCCCCCCCCCAGCTATGTCCATACTGATGGAAGTTGTAGTTCAGCAATATCTGGAGGGTTTCACATGTGCCATAAAGATTAGAGTGTAGAAGCAGAATGGGGGAGAACCAGGTTCAAATCCCAGATCAGTGATGCATCTCAATAGGTGACTTGGACCAAATTGTCATCTCTCACCCTATATAGCTGTTGAGAGGATAAATCGAGAGTGGGGCATCATGTACTTGACCTTGACCTCCTTGGAGGAAAGGTAGAATATAAATTCCACACACACCCCTAGAAATTTAGCAACAGCAGAAGACAAAAATAATTGCAAGAAGCCAGCTGAGCTGGAGAGCGGCCTGCTAGGATGCTTCCACCAAAAAATCCTAAAGAAACCCTCAAAATCAAAATGATGGATAGGCAGGATAGTGGTTGTGGACTGGCCCATTACTTTCTCTATTGGGCTGAATGAAATTGCCTACCAGAGTTTCTCCAATACTGTTGTTATATTCCATACCCACCAGATCAAAGTCATGGGTTGTTACTGCCCTGTATATAAGGAAAGAATGAACAGAAGACTTTAAAAAAAATTATTAAAATGTGTGTCCTGCTTTCTCCCACCCCGAAAAGAAAAACTAAAAGTGGCTTACAGCAAATGAAATATGCAAACCATAAAACCAAATCCACAAAAAGCATTGAACAACAACCATCAGAAAATATTATCTTTCATAAATGACAGGTGAGCTAGACCAACGCATCTTCTGAGAAAATGGGAAGCCATTATGCAACTGTATGGCGCATGCGAATCAGATGTGGAACTTACACACAGGTTTTTCCCCCCCTCAGGGCACATACATTTAACCAAAGAGTTTGTTGCATTATCTGTAAAAGATGTATTAAGGTTTTATTATGGGTGGAAGTCTCTGGGAAACAAGTGTGAGCTGCATTTTTGGGTGTGCAGAACACATGACACTGAAGCAATCTTTTGATGATGTACTAAAAGGAGGGAGGGGGGATATATGATATTTACATGGGAAAGGACCTGTTTAACCCACACTCTAGGTGTAACTTATTGCTGTTACACCCACTCCACTGACTCAGCCAGCCTCTTATCCAACCTTGCCATGCCACCGTCACTCATCTCACATATTCAACCTCTCAATCATGTTGGAGGTCTGCTTTTATTTATTTTCTTTCTGTTTCAGTTTATTTGGTCTAAAGACCATAAACATCATACAGTATGCAGCATA
Organism: Podarcis pityusensis; assembly: GCF_964106645.2. Lineage (NCBI taxonomy): Eukaryota > Metazoa > Chordata > Lepidosauria > Squamata > Lacertidae > Podarcis > Podarcis pityusensis. The sequence goes on along the minus strand of NC_138029.1, from coordinate 64,395,112 downwards.
CAGTTTTCAAGACAGCCATAAAAGAGAGGGGGGGAAATATTATATACATGCACACAAATTGTGCCTTTTAGATTATGTGTATTGCAAAATCCATGAGCAATCAGATGGGAGATACACCAAGGGGATCCACCTTCTGTCTCTCAGGCCCAGCACCACAAATTTAGTCAAAGGGTTGTCCAGATTCCTGGCAAAAATGGTGGAACTCTCATGAATGACTCCCCACACCACTGCCCTCCTCACATTCCTACCCATCCTCACCTTCGGATTGCTCCCTTAAAACTTATAATGCACTACATATGAACTTTGCAGCTAAAATTCCACTGTTAGCTTTGTGTATTAAACTTAAAAGTGTAAGTCTACAATCCTACCCACTTTCCTGAGATTAAGCCCTATTAAGCTTGAGACTTCTGAGAAGTATATATAGTCATACCTTGGTTCTCAAATGCCTCGGTACTCGTACGTTTTGGCTCCCGAATGCCGAAAACCTGGAAGTAAGTGTTCCCGTTTTTGAACGTTTTCCAGAAGCCGAACGTCTGACGCAGCTTCCACTTGAGTGCAGGAAGCTCCTGCAGCCAATCAGAAGCCGTGCCTTGGTTTTCGAATGTTTCAGAAGTTGAATGGATTTCCAGAACGGATTACGTTCAAGAACCAAGGTACAACTGTATATCGGTTGCTTTAGGTTTATTTGTCATAACATCTGGAATGCTCCTGCATTAGATAAATCTGGGGTGGCTAACCTGTGTCCCTTCAGATGCTACTGAACTGCAGCTCCCATCATCCCCAACCATTGGCCATGCACTGACTGGGGATGATGGGAACTGGAGTCCAACAACAACTGGAGAACCCCACAGGTTTCCCCACTCCGAGATGAAGGACAGTCTTGTTGACACCTAATCATGCAGTGCAAAGAGATGTTAGCTTTCCATAGCTTGTTGTCTCTACCAGATGAGTACTAAATCCTGCACTTTGCTCGAAAGGAGAATGGAGGGAGGGAGCATGGCTCTCCAGGACCTTGGAGGTGTAAAAGTCATCTGAAGAGCTATTGCTCTCCTTTAAACCACATTTTCTGACTGCACGAGAGGGAGCATCTGGAAGGTCAAGAAGGGCATGAGAATGCTTGGCTATTTTTAGCAGGCCTGGGTTTGCAACAGCCTTATTTAGCAATCGGGCTTAAGAAGAGCCGGAGTGTCCATATATCACTGTGTGTGAGAGAAAGTTTGCAAAGGACTGAGACAATGAGATGTATTCACAGAACACATTGCTTCATTTCGCAACAGCCAGGCAATGACAACTGCTTCTTCCCTTGTCCTCTACAAAGGCTTAAAGGGAGGAAATAAATAGTATATCTCCTACCTTCCCTCCCTCCCTCCCTTCTGTGGAGGCATGATCTTTTCATTTTCTTGGTATCAGCAGAGGAGAGAATCCCTCTACCATGGGTTGATTTGCACTGCCAAGCTCTGGTCCCTGCTGGGCCTGAGAAATACCAGGGAAGCAGTGGGCCGCCAGGCCTAATCCTCAAAGTTATCATAACAGTGTACATACGCCCACCATCAACCAATACATTTGCTGACAAATGCCACAGCTGGCTGCCAGATGGAGCCACTGCTGGCTGCCTAGGTTGAGCTCCTAGTTACACTGACTCAATAGACAGAAGTTGGGCAGGAAGCCGTGCAGCCCCTCCGAAGGGCGCCCCGTGCTTCGGGCAGGTGTGCGCAAGGCTTGAGGCTGCAGCCGCAGCTGGGGGGGGGAATAATTTTTTTTATTGATTTCCCCCCCAAAAAACGAGGTGCGTCCTATGGGCCGGTGCGCCCTATAGGACGAAAAATACGGTATGTCTAATTTCTGTTTTGCTATTACATGCTCAATCCGATTACATTTGGCTCCACAGTTTAAACCATTTACATTCCAACTCAATATTTTAAGTTTGGCCATTTTCGAAGTCAGTTACAATATTTGTTTTCCCTGATGCTACCTCTTCCAATGCTAGTTGTTCCAGAGCTTTCTTTTGCTCAGCTCAGGGGTCTCCCCTATCTTGTTTAGGGTCTAAGTCTCTCCTGTTTTTGTCCAAAACCTCTCTTGCCTGAAATTCTGATGTCAGTCTGTATCTCCTCTTCATGTATGTAAAGGAAATGTCCTCTGGGAATTCCCATTTGTATCTGTTGTCAGCTCTCCTGAGTACTGTGGTCAAAAACCTATATTTTGTTCTTCTTAATCTCAATTTCAGTGGAATGTCTCTAAAAATGTCTACCTTCTGCTCAGCAACCATGAGATCTTTCTCAAAACTATTCTGAAGGATTGCATCCTTCACTTCTTTTGTCACTAATGTTAACAAGATATCTCCTGGCTGCTTCCGTTCTCTGCTTTGGAACAATTTAATTCTACAACAGCTTTCTACTAGGTCATCCAACCAGTTTTTACTTTCCCCCATCCATTCTGAGATTGTCTGTGTGACATTTGTCTCTAAGATTGGCTCAGAGTCAGAGTATGGAAGACCTCTGATTCTGAGCGTCCTGTCTTTATCTCTTAATTGAAAAAGAAGAACCTGATCTTCTCATTCTGTTTCTCTTGAACCCCTTGTATCAGTCCCAACGCCCCTTTTTGTTCCTCTTTTACTTCTGCTACCTCCTCTCTTAGTTTTTATAATTTGTCTACTTTTGTTTCCAAATTAGTGACCTTGTCTCCCAATATCCCAAACTGTTCTTTCAGAACTTTGTTTGAGTTCTCAATGTCTCTGTGTACTTGTTCCTTCAATGATAAGTTAGATTTTTCCATATCACTGTGAACCAGTTGTGTAAATTCTTGCATTGATTGATTGATCTCTTTCCTGAATTCCGAAAGCTGCAGTGCAAAAGGATCTGCCTGCTCTTTCTCTCCCTTGTCTCCTGTGTCTCCCAATTGTACACTGGCCCATCTGGCAGCAGTCGCAGCAATGGCTTTCCTTGTTGCTCTTTCCATGCCAGACATTTCTTATCTGTTGGTTCCCAGCATTATATGAGTTGTTCAAGGTAACACTTGCAAATTCTGAGTCTATTCAGCTGTGAGACTATCCCCCCCTCCCAGACTTCTCTTAGTTTCTCTTTCCCTTTTGTCTGCTTTCTCCCCTGCCCCACACTGTAACATGCACTTTTATCACAAATGCAGAGGTGAAACATAAAAAGTAAAAGTAAAACTTCCAGTAAGTCAAAAAAAACATAAAATGTACAAATGCAATGTTGAACAGTGAAAGAGAAAAGTAGTTAATTAGTATTCCAAAAGACTGAGAAGGTAGAGTAATAAGTAAGTTAGGCCAGTCCAGTTTCCAATTATTGTCTCTTAAAGAAAGGGGGGGGGGAGGGAGGAAAAAAGAAAAAAAGGTTGTTCTTTGAGTTATACTTATCCACTTATGAGGTCTATAATAGTGATGGATTGCAATAGTTCCAGAAATTGTAGCTCCTTTTAAATAAATAAATAATTTAATGATTTAAATTTATTTAATAATTAATTGATAATTTTGTATACATTCTTATACCCATAGATCTCACACAATATAAAAATCACAATATAAAAAACACAAAATACATAAGAAAAACAAACAAACACAACTCCGTTTCACAAACCTGTTACATTTCTTAGAGTGTATCAACAAGCATGGGGATAGTGTTCAGATCGAGATAATGTACTTGGACTACAGTTCCCAGAGTGTTTCAACAGTCAAGCCCTCTTCCCAGGGAACTCTGGGAAATGTAGCTCTCTGAAGGGAATAAGGGTCTCCTAACATCTCTCAACAACCTTAGAAAACTACGGCTCCCGGGATTCTTTGGCAGAAGGCATGACTGCATAAAGTGGAATGATACTGCTTTAAACGTTGAGCACAGATGGGGGCTGAATTCAAGGGTACTTCAGCCTTCAAAGGCAAGGAGATAAAGGTGAGAACATGTCTTTTTTTTTTTTTAATGATATTTATTAAAGTTTCACATGAAAAGAGACACATCAATAAAAAAAAATTTTAAAGTAAGAAGAAAGATACACAATACAAAATACGGGGGGGGGGGGAGAAAAAACAGTTAAAAACAATTCCATTTTTCATCACTACTTTTGGATTTACTTATTTCCTGGACCTCCTCATACCTCCCTCTTTTGTATTCCAATTCAGTTTGTTTGTCCAGCAATTCCTTTCCCTCCTTTTTAATCTCAATCCTTAATCTTAATATAATATAACTTTAAAGCCTGTACAGCTAGAAACCACTTAATTTCAATCCATCATCACTCTAACATTCTTTAATTTTGCAATATTTCTGTAGGTAATCTTTAAATTTCTTCCAATCTTCTTCCACCGACTCTGGTCACGGATTCTGCCAGTCATTTCCGCCAATTCCATATAGTCCATCAATTTCATCTGCCATTCCTCCAGTGTGGGTAGCTCTTGTGTCTTCCAATACTTTGCGATGAGTATTCTTGCTGCTGTTGTTGCATCCATAAAGAAAGTTCTATCCTTTTTTAACACCGATTGGCCGACTATGCCCAGGAGAAAGGCCTCTGGTTTCTTCAAGAAGGTATATTTAAATACCTTTTTTAATTCATTATATATCATTTCCCAGAAAGCCTTAATCTTTGGGCACGTCCACCAAAGGTGAAAAAATGTACCTTCAATTTCCTTACATTTCCAACATTTATTATCAGGCAAATGGTAAATTTTTGCAAGCTTGACTGGGGTTATGTACCACCTGTATATCATTTTCATAATATTCTCTCTTAGGGCATTACGTGCCGTAAATTTCATACCTGTGGTCCATAACTGTTCCCAGTCAGCGAACATAATGTTGTGTCCAACGTCTTGTGCCCATTTAATCATAGCAGATTTCACCGTTTCATCCTGAGTGTTCCATTTCAGCAGCAAGTTATACATTCTTGACAAATTCTTAGTTTTGGGTTCTAACAGTTCAGTTTCTAATTTTGATTTTTCCACCTGGAAGCCAATTTTCTTGTCCAAATTGAATGCCTCCATTATCTGAAAATAATGAAGCCAGTCCGCACTTTGTTTTTTAATTTTTCAAAACTCTGCAATTTCAGTCTATCTCCATCTTGTTCCAAAATTTCCCAATATTTCAGCCATTTGACCTCCATATTGAGCTTTTTCAAGGCTTTCGCTTCCATTGGTGACAGCCACCTTGGAGTTTTGTTTTCCAATAAATCCTTGTATCTTATCCAAACATTAAACAGTGCTTTCCTGACAATGTGATTTTTAAATGCTTTATGTGCTTTGACCTTATCATACCACAGATATGCATGCCATCCAAAAGGTGAGAACATGTCAGTGCTGGGCCTCGGCACCTCAAATTTCAGTGGTGCCCTGTGCGGTGCCAAAATTGGGCACCCTCCCCCACCTCTCGCCTTCTGTTGGATGTAATAGTTGTGGCACCCCAGAAGCTCTGTGCTGGGTGCGACCAGTCGCACTCCCCTAGATCCGACTTTGAACAAGTAGCTGTCTCGAATGCAATTATATATAGCCCCAAAAGAAAAAATGAATACTGGACTGTGTCAAGGACAGGGAAAGTCAACTAGAGGAACAAGTAACTAGAAGCTTTTCATATCAGTGATGATAAGGTTCTCGTGGCAACTGACCAGTTGCCTAAAGATAATACTGTGAGAACTGCCCTTTAGTGGAGCCTATTGACATTGGACAAGGACAAAACGCTTTTTGGAATTATCCCTAGCAGTAGTCCAATTCTTCTCAGGTTAAATGGTCGAAAAGCAAAGTTCCGTTTTTTACATTTTCCAGTGAACACTAGTGTGTGGACGACATATATATAATACTGTTGTGGATTTGAGGGGTCAGTCTAAATGATGCCCCTAGTCCCGGTGCTTTTTTCTGGGGGTATGCAGGGGTATGCATACCCCTAAACATTTTGCGAGTCTAAGTTTGACCTCATTGAGGGCCAGTATTTCAATATGAGTAGGAAAATGAGAGTACCCCCTAAACATTTTGATGGGATACTGCCAGGGAGATAAAGTCCATCAAGGCCCCCAAGCCGTCTGCCGGACGATCCATCGACCTCCCGTAGGCACGCAGCGACATGAGTTTCTAGAAAATATCTTGCCACATTCTAGAGCTCACGCACACTCTATCAGCAATTAGCACAGCCAAAAGTTGCACTCAGGAGAGCATTATTTACAAGTTTATTCAGCGTTGATCAGAACACAGAAAAACGTGACTGCCTGCTTTAGTGTCTGCGACACAGAGAGAAAACGAAAGCAGCAGAAAACATAAACATCCTGTGAACAGGAAATACGCAGACTCTGACTCACAAAGCCTGCTCCCTTTTAAGGTGGAACGGAAATATCCTAACATCCTCCCCCTTTCCGTGTAACCTGTAGTACCTGTGGTTCAACCCAATTGCAACCTTTGTACGTAAACCTTAAGTTGTTCTCTGTTAACAACCTTAGACAACAGATCAGCAGGAATTTCATTTCCTGGCATGTAGGACACCTGAATGAGTCCTTTCTGAATACACTCTCTTGCACGATGTAGCTTAATCTGCAAGTACTTGGTCCTTTGCTTGCAACTCTCCGAGTTCAGCAAAGCCAAACACGATCTATTGTCTTGATACACTTGTACAGGACATTTCACAGAAACTCCGATGTCCTTAAACAGTTGCATCAACCATTCACAATCCATGAGTGAAAATGACAGAGCATTGAGTTCTGCTTCACAGGAACTTAGGCTCACTGTCGTCTGCTTCTTGCACAGCCAGTCAAACAGACAGTGGTTGTACATGTAGCATACTCCAGAAGTGCTTGTACCATCCGTGGTGTCACTTCCAAAACTTGCATCTGCAAAGATTTCAAGACCTCCAGTCTTCTGACTGGTGAACCTCAGCCTGTAGTGCATAGTCCCTTTCAAATAGCGGGCTATGCGCTTCAGAGCTTTCCAATCCTGAACAGTAGGATTGTTAGCATGTCTGCTAAGCAGGTTAGTGCTTACAGCTATGTCAGGTCTTGAGCATCTAGCAATGAAATTCAACTTGCCTAGAATGCATCTGTACAGCGTTGTGTCAGAAAACGCTTCAGCAGTACTATCTACCTGGTAACCTGTCACCATCGGTGTGTCTGCTGGGTTTGCATCAACCAAATTCAACCTGGTTAATACATCAGCAATTTTCTGTGTTTGGTGTACCAGAAAATTACCTGCTTGGTCCCTCTCCACCTGCAGAGAAAGATAGTTGGATACCTCACCAAGATCTTTCATGTCAAAGTGCTCCTTCAGTTGAGCTAGGGTGCTTTGGTACAAAGCCTGATTCTTCCAAAACATCAGAAGATCATCAACAAAACATAAACAATACAGTTTGTTTTGCCCCTCCTCCTTGACAAACACACATGGATCAGCTTTGCCCTGGTGAAAACCTAGAGAAAGCAATGTCTCAGTGAGTTTTGTGTTCCAACACCTAGCACTCTGCTTGAGACCATATAAGGATTTCCGCAGTTTACAGACCATTCCCTTCTGTATCTGCATTCCATCAGGTGGAAGCATAAACAGCTCCTCCCCCAGAATCCCGTACAAAAAAGCTGTATTAATGTCATGATGGGAAACATGCAGTTTCTCCTCTGCAGCTATCTTGAGCATCAGCCGAATGCTCTCATATTTGACGGTGGGTGAGTAGGTCTCGTGGTAATCCTGTCCTGGTACCTGTGAAAAACCTCTGGCAACCAATCTGGCTTTGTGTCTGACAACCTTGCCATTCTGGTCTGTCTTGGCCTTGAAGACCCATTTGCTGCCAACCAGTCTCATCCCTGGGACTACCGGTACCAGTTCCCAAGTTTGGTTCCTATTCAAGGAATCAACTTCAGCCTTCATGGCATTAAGCCAAGGCTCAGCATCTTTAGAGGTTAACTCCTGAACCTCTTTGAAGCTTGAAGGTTCCCATACCTTCTCTGAGCTACTAAGAACAGCAGTTGCTGTCTTAGCAAACTCATCAGCAAATCTCTTTGGAGGTCTGCCCTTCGTGGCTCTTTCAGATCTGCGTACTAGACGCAAGTCTTCTGGACTCATCTCCTCCTTCTTAGGAGAAAAGTGACCAATGGTGAACAGTGGTTCTTCCAGTTCATTGTCAGACGCATCAGATGGTCTGACTGAGGCCTTTGCGCTCTTGTAGTCTGCTGTGTCATCACTTTCACTGACATCAGCAGCAGCGCCGCCCACTGAGCTGGAATCCGAACTCTGATCATCATCATCATCCTCAGCAGCTTCCTCAGCTTTAGCTGCTTTCTTCACATCACCTTCATCCTCCTCTGGGTAACTCTGGAAAATTCCCACATTTTCCCCCCACTCTTTGTGAACTTAATGGACTTAGAGTCAGTCATCCATACCCTGTATGCACCTTTTTCGTACCCCATGAACAAACCATGTGCCCCACGCTTCCCAAGCTTGTTGCTCTGTGGGGTGTGTACCCACATGTCAGAACCAAAGATTCTCATGTGCTTGATGTTGGGTTTCTTACCAAACATCTTCTCATAGGGGGTACAACCAATAGGTGATGACAATCTGCGATTATAAGTGTAAGCAAAATTCGACAGAGCCTCCCCCCAATACTTATCAGGGAGATTGGCATCATGCAACAATGTTTTCATTCCTTGCAGCAACGTTTGATTTGCTCGCTCCGCAAGCCCATTCATCCATGGCGATCTAGGCGTTGACAAGTCATGCTGGATTCCCTTCTCAGTCAGGAAAGCTTCAAACTGCTGAGAAGTGAACTCCCCGCCTCGATTAGTAAACAGACAGCCAATACGTTTACCGTGAACATTCTCCAACCAAGCACAGAATGCCTTGAACTTAGGAAACGCTTGCGATTTTTGCTCGAGCATAAACACATAAATGTACCTGGAAAAAGAATCAATTAGAACCATGAAGTACCTTGCTCCACCCAAAGAGGGCGCAAGTGGACCAACCAGGTCTGCGTGCACTAGCTGGTAGGGTTTGGAAGCCTGCCTGCTAGACTCCTTGCCTTTTGGAGCAACCTTCACCTTGTTCTCTGCACAAGATACACATTTCATGTGAAACTTACAGGGTTTGATGTTCAAACCCTCAACCATCTCTGGCATCTTGGCCAGTGCCTTCCAAGAGAGATGGCAAAACCTTCGATGTGCATCGTGAATGCATCCTGCATGAAGAACTTTGTTAGTTTGTGCAACACAACAAGAATCAACATTAGACACAACAGCAGCACTGTCGTCATAAGTTATACAGAACAAGCCATCCATAAACTTTGCATGCAAAATGTCCTCTTTGCCTTTTCTGATGACACAGACGCTCCTCTTGAAGGAAATCTCAAAACCACGCCCAGTCAACTGTGGGACACTGAGCAAATTGTCTGCAGCACCTGGAACATACAGTACATCTTTGATGGTCGTGTGCAGACTTGCCAGTTTCACAGTCCCTTCTCCTGCGATTCGCAACGTCTTTCCGTCAGCCAGGTGGATCTCACCTTCTTGAGGTTTGAAGGAGATAAAGAGATGGCGGTCTTTTGAGACATGGCGGGTACAGCCTGAATCAACAACAAACCTGGCCTTGACCTTTGGAGCAGTCTTTGCAGCAAGCAAAACCTTGTTTTCCACCGGCGTGGGCTTTTGCAGTTTGCCCCCCTGCTCCTGGCCATCAGACTTGCCTTTAGCCTTTGGTGAGGCTGTGCCAGCAAACAAAGCATTGTTTTTCCCTGGCTTGGGCTTTCCAACCCCCCTCTGCTTCTTGCCATCTGCTGGCTTCTTCCTTTGTTTATTTCCAGTCTTTGGACAAAACTTCTGAGTGTGACCTTGGGTCCCACAGTTCCAGCACTTCACAGCTGCCAACGCTTTGGCTCCCCCTGGAGGCTGGAATGCTGTCCCACATTGCTCCCCCTGGAGCGCACAAGCCGACTCAGCTGCATTCCTTCTATCGTATTCATTTTGCAAAGTCGCCAAGACCTTTGTAGCAGTGAGGTCTTGCGCAGGGAGGGTCGCCAGCTGACTTGCCACGGCATGGTAGCTTTCATCCAGGGAGTCCAGGATGAGAATTGCAAACAGTGACTCAGGCATATTGAAACCTCTCTGAGTCAATTCCTGTCTGAGATGCTGCAAATGTAAAACGTGGGCTCTCAGGTCTTCCCCTGGCTCCAAACGCTTCCTGTGCAGCTTTCTGAAATAAAGCAACACAGACCCAGCCTCTTGTCGGAGATGACAGGCTCTAAGCCCGTCCCACATCTCACGGGCACTGGCCTTGCCAGCCAGGGTGATTAACTCTTCAGGAGCTACTGAGAGCAAAATTATCCCCATGGCTCTTGAGTCCTGTGCCGTCCATTCATCTGTCACAGGGGCTGGGGGGTCCTCAGAAACGGTATTCCACACTCCAAGCTTTCTCATCTGGCCCTCACAGTACCTTGCCCAGGTCTGATAGTTGTGGCCATTTAGCTTTGGTGGAGACGGAGCAGCTTCTGAGGATTGTAAAAGATCCATCTCAGTCTTTTACTTGAGCCGTGAATCTTATTCACTTCAGAGACGTCTTATCTCAGCAGCTCATAAATCATGAGGCCTGTTTGGCTCGACTCCCAGACCAATTAGGCCAGCCGGACATCAAAGGCCCTTGCCGCGGCAAACAGAAAAGCTTCCCTTTCGCTTTTCTTCCACATACCTTTCAGCAGTCTGTCGCAGTCTTACTCTCCTGTAAGTGCTGGGAATCTGGGCCCGAAACCTGTTGTTGGGATACTGCCAGGGAGATAAAGTCCATCAAGGCCCCCAAGCCGTCTGCCGGACGATCCATCGACCTCCCGTAGGCACGCAGCGACATGAGTTTCTAGAAAATATCTTGCCACATTCTAGAGCTCACGCACACTCTATCAGCAATTAGCACAGCCAAAAGTTGCACTCAGGAGAGCATTATTTACAAGTTTATTCAGCGTTGATCAGAACACAGAAAAACGTGACTGCCTGCTTTAGTAAACGAAACCAGCAGAAAACATAAACATCCTGTGAACAGGAAATACGCAGACTCTGACTCACAAAGCCTGCTCCCTTTTAAGGTGGAACGGAAATATCCTAACACATTTTATTTTTATTTTTTAGAAAAAAGCACTGCTTAGTCCCTTCCAATTCTTGGTGTCCTGTGTACCCAGTGAGTGTTAGACTCTAATACAGGACCCATTCCATTGTCAAGTAAAACTACCTTGGCAATGCCAAGTGTTAATGCAGGTGTCTCCCTTTTTAAAAGAAGATTGCAGCTGCTCACTCCCTGCTTTTACCGCATTATGTCTCCAGCAAGATGGCTTATTGTTTTCCCTACTGGGGACAAAGTGCTACATTTGTTATTGCAGTCCACGTTCAGTTTTACTTGCTGCTGACTCTAACGAAACATCCCAGCCTTGACGCTTATTGCATAGGAAGCATGCTTAGGACTGCAGTTCTCTTTCTTCTTTCTTTCTTTCTTTCTTTCTTGCTTGCTTGCTTGCTTGCTTGCTTGCTTTTTAAATACTTTTATTAACAATTTTAACATACAAACTATCAAAACATATCATATTATTTCCCCCCTTCCCCCCTTCAAACCCTCCCTCCCCCATCCCAGAGACTTCCCATAGCTCCTCTCTCTGATCTCTCAGCACATATTATAAAATTATACATATCCTTATGTTATCTATCTATCATGTTATCAACCAATAAATTTGTATATGTTTATTCAAACCCTGCCAAGGAGTCCAGTTCATTTTGTTGTCTTTTTAGATAATTTGTAAAAAGCTCCCATTCTTCCTTAAAGTCACAGTTGTCCTTGTCCCGCAGTTTGTATGCCAATTTAGCCAGTTCTGCATAACTCATCCATTTTTATTGCCACTGTTCTTTCGTTGGGATTTCCTCATTCTTCCATCCTTGTGCTATCAAGGATTGCAGTTTTCAACGAGCAGCGATGTCCCCATTTGGTGTGGCTTCAAGTGGCTTCCACGTCTCCTGACCGCTCTGCCCATGACCCTGGCTCTTTCCTTTTAATCATTTCCGGGTTGTAAGCAATGGAGAAACACATCATGCAGCCTGTGTCAGCATGGCCCGCTTGTCCTGTCAAATGCGTCAGCGATGCTTCGTTCGTTCGCGGAGAGCAGCAATTGCATCCTAAGTCAGGAAAAAAATCTGCTGCAAGTCACCACTTCTGGAAAAAAAAACCACACACAACAGGTACAGGAATGCAGCAGCTTGACAGTGACAGCTGGGTGAAACGAATGATTCCAATTCTAGAGGAAAGAGCTTGGAAGGAACTTTTCCCAGCCCATATAGAAATGCACTTCCATTTTCTATCCAGCAGGTGGGGCCCCAAACTCCAGAGTACCATACTCAGGCAGCTGGTTTAGCAGCTTCAGGCTGCTCATGCTGTACACATTGCAGAGTACAGTAGTTTGATTGACGGATAAGAAACAGGTCCCATGAAGGTTTGCAGTGTCACTACCTGCTCCACCAATGCCTGGCAGCCACATCTGGGAGACTGCAGCACAACATAATTGCTTGGGGCTGCCAGAGGACTCCTGTTTTGAAGGTCATCTGTGCTACTGAATATAAAAGTAAAAAGGTAAATGACCCATGGACGGTTAAGTCCAGTCACAGGCAACTATGGGGTTGCAGCGCTCATCTCGCTTCAGGCCGAGGGAGCCGAGGGCTGTATGCAGACAGCTTTCTGGGTCATGTGGCCAGCATGACTAAACCACTTCTGGTGCAACAGAACACCATGACAGAAACCAGAACGCACAGGAATACTGTTTACCTTCCTGCCACAGTGGTACCTATTTATCTACTTGCACTGGTGTGCTTTCGAACTGATTGGTTGGCAGGAGCTGGGACAGAGCAATGGGAGCTCACTCTGTCAGGGCGATTTGAACCTACTTAGGGGAGTCCATCTCCACAAACCGAAGCATAGATTCAACTGAGCATTGAAGTGACAAGTGACACTGGCAACAAAAGGTTGCCTTGTTTCCACACCTTGCTCCTAACTGAAGTGCTCTTGAAATGTCTGTCTCCATCTTGCCATACTTGTGAACTTTGTGAGACAAAGTGGAACTCTGGTAGTTATTATACACTTACATTCTTAATTGGGGCTGCCACCCTGCTTGCTCTGCTTGACAATCCCCCTACCTGCCAAGCCCCCTTCCTCTGCACCCGGCTAACTCCTTCTCCCGTTATACTTCACCCACCTACTCCCCATCCCCTCTCAGCTTGTCCCAAACCACTACCACCCCTCCCTCATAACTTGACCCAACTCCTTTTACAGGAGGTTAAGAGGCACTTCAGAGAGCCCAGGTGCCTCCTGAAATGCCTCCCCTCCCTTTAAGCAGCTCTCCTGGGCCACCTGCCTCCCACACTGCTTGCTTGCTCACCTGCCTGCCTCCCTGCCAGTCTGTCATCATGTTGGAGTTGCCTGTTGGCAGCCATGAAAAAAATGCAGCATGACGACAGACTTACAATTTTATTATAGAGTAAGACATCACATTCCTATAGTTAATAACACACACAAAGCCATCATTTCAGCACTTTATTTAACTAACCTAAATTGTATATCACTTAATTATAATGAAACCTCTAAAAGGGGTTTACTAGAAATATTAAAGTTATTAAGGAAAACAGTTGTAAAATTAAAAACCCTTAAAGATCATTAAAATGAGCAATAAAGGTGTCTGGGCAGTCTTGCTTAAACATTACCCATTCATCTATCTGATACTTCGTATTACTTCAGACACAAGAGCCCCCCCCCCCATTATTTTTGCAATTCTGATCTGACATCCTTTGTATGTTTAGGTCTGGGGTTCCCAAGGTGGTGCCAATGGGCACCACAACACCCTCAGATTACAATCTTTATTTTTATTTATTTTATTTATTTTTAAAATGAGTATTCGTGTCTTTGGGGATTGTTTGCTTGGGAGCAGGTTGCCTATTTTTTGTGGGGAGGGTCTTGCTTTTTAGTTTATGTCTCATTCATTTTTGGTCTGACCATCACTAGTTTTTCCTCTGCGTGTGACATGGCGTTTTTGTGCTGCCCATGAGAGTTCCTTAGATTCTCAAATGTGCCCCAAATGGTTGGACACCCCTGCTTTAAGCAGTAGCACTCGAAGGCCCAGAGCTGGTTGTGCAGTTTACATAGCAAGTGTCATGCTAGAAGCTGCAGCGGCTTTCCCGGGATATTTGCTTTGTGTTTGCTTCCTGCTATTCAGGTTTGGCACACCAAGGCCAGACTGAAATTGTGGGGCACTGCTAACAAGACATGCCCTGAGTTTAAATATCTGCTTGTTAAGCTGGGGGAGTTCAAGAGGCATGTGAATGCCCCTCAGATGCAGGATCCAAGATGGGGTGGAGAGGAAAGGAGGAGGCAGCAGCAGCAGCAGCAGCAACAGGAAGTAGCCGTTTCCTCTGTCAGCCACTTACCTTGAGTCTGAAAGAGGCTTCCTCCTTCCGCCTTCCCATAAATCATACATATAAAGAATGAAGTCAGGTGCTGTATTATGGTCAAAGTGGTGGGACTGATCATTGGCCATTGTTGTTGACATTTATATACCACTTTTGTCTTCCAAGGCTCTCAAGGTGGTGGACATGGTCCTCCTCCTCCCCGTTTCAACCTCACAACAACCCTTTGAGGTAGGTCAGGTTAAGAGACGTTGACTGGCCCAAGGTCATCCAGTGAGCTTCCTGGCTGAGTGAGGATTAGAACTCCACTCTCCCAGGTCCTAGTCCAACACTCTAACCATTGCACCACACAAAAAGAATCACACTGTGCAATAAGAGTGTCAGGGAAGGTGAATGGAATGGGATATCCTCGAAGAGCAATGCTAACCGGAGCGCTGAAACATTTTGTTGGAAGAGCCTGCTCTCAAGCCAGGTGAACCTCGCAGGCAAAGGCATGTATGAGGAGGCAGAATAAAGTGGAGGTCTGTTGCTCTCCCTGGCCCAGACGGCATTCTTGGAGAACCTAAGAACTTAAGAAAAGCCTGCAGGATCAGGCCCATCTAGTCCAGCATCTTCTTCTGACAGTGGCCAGCCAGCTGCCTCTTGTGGGAGGAGAAGGAACAGGCTCAGAATATCCCTGAAAAGCAGTGCACTTGCCTCCAGAGCCATATTATGGATGGACACCAAAGGTTCCCAGTTTCCATGTCTTTGGATACAGCCAGCCATCTGAATGAACTAGATCTCTGCAGCAAAGACCCTTTGCTGCACACTAGGATATACTGTATCCCAGGCACCAGGCACCATGCAAATATGGATGCCCCTGTAATTATTTACAGCCAGCTAGTTTAACAGATATTTTTTTCTTTCCAAGGAGGAGGCAACAAACGTGTCCATTTATCTGGATTCCTCCCAGCCAGGCATTTGCCATTCTTCTTACTGAGGGAAGGGTCTTAAGGGATGTAACCGAATCTCGCCCAGGGCCCCCGATTTAAA
Organism: Podarcis pityusensis; assembly: GCF_964106645.2. NCBI lineage: Eukaryota > Metazoa > Chordata > Lepidosauria > Squamata > Lacertidae > Podarcis > Podarcis pityusensis. The sequence goes on along the minus strand of NC_138029.1, from coordinate 64,379,707 downwards.
TGGCAACATTTTAAAAACAAACATGTGCTGTAACTGAAGTCTGTAACCACAACACTCCCTGCCATGCTGCTGCCCAGAAAGCAGGAAGCCCGCCCTATCAACATATCCGAAAAGGTTATCGTATTACAGCTAATACTGGGCTGCTCTGAGGGAAAGGAGGCGGCAGGGCTGAGGAACAGCCAAAACCACAACATGCCACAAAACCCGCTGCAGCGCTGCCCTTAAATCCAGACGGGAAACACCACACAAGTGGGAAAGAGGAATGTATGTACCTGTGCAATGTTGCCAGGTTTGAGCAAGGCTGTCAGCCACTATTTGTGTGTGTTTGGGCTGCAGATGCTTGGGATTCTGTAGCTGTAATCCTAGAGCTCTTTACCTGGGATTAAAGGTAAAGGGACCCCTGACCGTTAGGTCCAGTCGCGGATGACTCTGGGGTTGCGGCGCTCATCTCACTTTACTGGCCAAGGGAGCAGGCGTACAGCTTCCGGGTCATGTGGCCAGCATGACTAAGCTGCTTCTGGCGAACCAGAGCAGCACACGGAAACACCATTTACCTTCCCGCCGGAGTGGTACCTATTTATCTACTTGCACTTGGACGTGCTTTCGAACTGCTAGGTTGGCAGGAGCAGGGACTGAGCATCAGGAGCTCACCCCGTCACGGGGATTCGAACCGCTGACCTTCTGATCGGCAAGCCCTAGGCTCTGTGTTTAGACCACAGCGCCACCTGTGTCCCTTACCAGGGATTAAGCTCCATTAAATTCAACAGGACTTCCTTTAGAGCAGACACATGCATAGTATAGCGCTGTAACTGTACATGTTTTGCAGCTGAGGGCCCAGTTTAAAAAAAGATGCCAGGCATATGCAACTCCAAATGCATATATTCCACCAACCCACTCATATCCTGTTTAAAATGGGGCCAAAAGCAGAAAGTGCAACATCACCATCTTGGGCTTTTAAAGAAAGGCAGGATACAAATCTAAGAAGAAGAAACTCCAGTTAGCTCACTCGGTTAGAATGTGGTGCTGATCAAGCCAAGGTTGCAGGTTTGATCCCCATATGGGCTACCTGCATATTCCTGCATTGCAGAGAGTTGGACTCTATGACTCCTGGACTGACGATTCCAACTCTATGAAATCACAGACAGTGTGGTGTAATGGTTCGAATGTCACAGTAGGTGTGGAGAGACCTGCGTCCAAACCCCTACCCAGCCATGAAACACATAGGCCTAGTTTACATGCATACATAGGGCGTATATTATCTGTGCCCCCCCTTTTTTTGCATGGGCGGGATGTTTTAATTTAGTTTAACAAAATAATAATAATAGAATTGTCTTTTTAGATTGTTCTTCTAATGCTGGTTTTAATGTATCTATGTTTGTCTTTGTATTTTCCTTAAAATATTGTAAGTCTCTTTGAGTTGCAATGGCAAAAAAAGAGAAACTAATAAAAAATAATTAATTCATTACAACTACTTGTCTTTTAGAAGTGGGCAGGGGCGTAGGAAGGGGGTGCAGGGGGTGCAGCAGCCCTGGGTGTTATCTCTGAGGGGGTGACAAAATGGATCACCACGGGGGGGGGGGCACTTAATGCGGGGCCTGTCCTGCAGCGCGCCTGAGCCACGCGTCTCTCCTGGGAGTGAAGCAGTGGCTCAGGGCCCTGAACTGCCCAAAACGGCAGCGTGGGGCTTGCGTCCGCCAGGCAGACTCCATGGGCAGCTCGCCGCACTGCCCCCCTGGGCGGATCGCCCCTGCCCCGCTGCTCTGGGTGCCGGAGCTGCTAGCTATGCCCCGGTAAGTGGGTGGGATTTTTAAAAGCTACTTCTTTTTCCTCTCAGTTTTAATATATCTATGCTGGGGTTGTTGTTGTCTGCCTGTCTGTCTGTCTGTCTGTTTGGCTGTAAGTTGCTTCGGGTAGCCCCAGGCAAGATAAAGTGACTGACAAATGTAATTGATATGATATGATTTTAGAGCGTGGTTGCAGTTTCTATCCCCGTATGGGACAGCGATATATTCCTGCATTGCAGTGGGTTGGACTATAACAGGCACAGGCAAACTCGACCCTCCAGATGTTTTGGGACTACAATTCCCATCATCCCTGACCACTGGTCTTGTTAGCTAGGGATGATGAGAGCTGTAGTCCCAAAAACATCTGGAGGGCTGAGTTTGCCTATGCCTGGATTAGAATGATCCTCAGGATCCCTTCTAACGCTACAGTTTTATGATTCGACGATTCAATGATAATTCTTCTTCTTTGGCGATGGAAGTTCCTGGGAGGTCAAGTAGCCCCCTGCATCTCGGACTCCCTCTTGCGGCCGCGTATAATCAACAACCGTGATGCTTCTCTTAACTCTTCCGCAGCTGGAGTTTTATCTAGTTCCTCTTTCTTTCTTTTTTTGCAAGGGAACCATTCGAAGGGGCATCTCTTCGGAGACTTACGGCGAGCGACGGTCTCCGCATGAAGTTCATGCAGGCTGTTGTCAGGTTCACTTTCGGGGTCTTGTCGTCGGAGGAGGCAGCGCGCGGGATGAGGGAGACCTCCCCGTCCCGCGGCGGCGGCGGCGGCTCTTAACCCCTGGGATTCCGCGGAGAGCTTTCCCCGCGCCGCGCTGCGAGAGGGATGGGCTGCAAGGGGAGCAAAATGGGCTGCTGCGAATCGGGAAGAAAGGTAACGGCGGCGGGGGGCGCGAAGTTTTTTAAGGGGAGTTGAAGTTTTGTTGGACGGGTTTCCTTTGACAGGCACCCGGAGGGGAACGGAAGGGCAGCGGGTCTGGCGCGCTAGACACCCCGCATCTAATCGGTGAGCGGGTCAGAGCGGGGAGAGAGACTTTTAGCCTGCAAGAAAGAGAGAGAGAGGAAGGAAGGAGCAGTTAGCAACCGAGCCACCGTGCTCGACTGCCCCGGAGACAAGGCTCCTTGCGTGGGAGGAAAAGTTAGAGACACCAGCCCGCCCCGCACCCCCCGCGCGCAAAAAAGAAGCAAGTCGAGGAGCCAAGCTGGAGCCCAGCGGTCACTAAAGTCCTTCCTTTGGGAAGGGGGGCGGCTGGAGAGGCGCGTTGCCCTCCAGCCGCTTCCAAACAAAGAGATTTCTTCCGAAGTATAATCTGAAAGGGAGGGGAGCGCGGGGCAACTTTGGGAACGCGCGATTGGCTGGAAGGAGTGTGGGGGATTTTCGTACCTGGGGAGGGGAGGGGGGCTGTGAAGTGTCTGTAGACCCGGGTTGCCGCTGTTCGACTGGCGTGTACACGTGGGGCATGCTCAAACTCGCGTCACGTGTGAACGATCTCGTTCTCTGGCCTTTCCCTGGGGGGTGGAAGGGTGGAGGTTGGGTGTGCAAAGCTGCCACAGAGGAGAAAGGATTTCTCCGGGTGGTGGTTTGTTTTGGTTCTCGTTTTTATTATGAATTTTTTGTTTTTTATCTTGTAGTTCTATGTTGTGAGCCCCCTGAGATCTACAGATGAAGCGCGGTAACCAAATAATAATAATATAATAATCACAAATAAATAAATAGGTGATGACGCAGGGAAAGTAGTCCGCGCGTATTTATGCAGGAATGAATGGTCCTGCAGGTTGGCTGACACTAGACCCTGGGTGGGGTAGGGTGGGGGTAGTAATTCTGGATCAAGTGATCCGGGGTTAAAACGTGGGTCGTGTATCCTAAATCGCTTCTGGTTGCCGAGGTCATATGCTGAGTTTCTGAAAACTCGGCAAAAAGTTATGTGTGGTCTTCCCAAAGCATCTGCCTGTAAATCTCCAGGGTCGCTCCTGGCAAGTGCTAGATCCCACGTCTTTAAAAGGGAGTGCATTCCATGAAAGGCAGCGGAAATCTCCACTCATATTCTCCTTTGCTACTTTGTTTTTAAGAAAATAAAATACTTTCCCAATTATTGTCCTAGAAAGAAGAAAGATGTTTTGGCAATCTTCAGCTTAAGTCAAAGCAAATGTGAGGCTTGTTTGGGAGATAGAATGGGAGTGTGCAGATTCAGGGTGCTGTCTCTGGGTTAGAGGTGAGGTTCTATCCAGCATTGTATAAAGACAGGTTTTGGGTACTTTTTTGCGTTCCAGTTGTGTGCTGTTAAACTCAAGTGAGAGATCAGGCAGCTACCCTGAAGCTCTGGTGTACATTTCAAGCTTCTCAAAATCCGAAATCAGGACAATGTCTTCATTCTTGTAAATAGCCTCTTGTTCTCATGCTTGTGTGTGTGTGTGTGTGTGTGTGTGTGTGTGTGTGTTTGATGGCGAAATGTAAGATAAAATGTTGATATTGGCAATTTCCTGTTAAAAAAACCACCGCCACAAAACAACCCACAGCTTTGCTGGAATATTTATGCTGGCTGTTCAGGAGCTGGCATATTCTGATTAATGTTTACATCCTAGTCCTCTGAATTTTAATATATTCTCTGATGTTGGGGACCTTTTTTTTCTTCCAAGAGCTGCCTTGAGGATAAATTTGGGGGCACATACTGGCAGTAAGTGGGCACCAAGCTCAAAGTAGACAGTGCCACCTGCCTTTCTATCCGCCACTCCTTACCCCGTGGGCATAGCCAGGATTTATGTTGGGGAGGGAGCAGGCTTCATGTTAGTGGGGGCAGAACCTCAGTTAGTTACCGTAAGTATTTTTGTTGATTTACTTGGTGGGGAGGGACAGCTGCCCCTTTGCCCTCCCTTGGCTTTGCTCATGCCTTACCCCCCTCCCGCCCCCCCTCCCGGCTATCCACATGAAATTAGGCTGAGGGCCACATACGGTCCTTGCAGTACAGGTTCCCAACCCTGAAACAGACCATTAAGGCTGCATAATATACAACAGCATACAGAACACACTTACCTTGGAAGTAAGTCCCATTGAACATACCCCCATGTGTAGGATTGCACAGTTTGTCTATTTAGGTTACAGAGTAGCTTGAATGAAAAAAGCTGTGCTGCCTTTTCTTTCAGTGGCCAGTTATCTACTACAAAATACAACATTTCAGGACATTTTACATGACCAAGCAAGAAGAATTCCCTTTTGAATCATGTTGTTTGAATAAGTCTGTCTCTGACTGCCACGGTCAGGTGTGACTGTTTCTGCTTCCTGATTCGGACAAATTGCTATAACAACAGATTTCACAATGTGCCGTTGTTAATTTCTAAGAGAAATGTACATTCTCAAGCCACTGATCACAAAACTCTGCCTTCTGTTTGCAGAAGGGATGGGCCATTGTTACAGACTGGCAAAGTAAACACGCTTTGCCCATGCTCAGAAGTGCCCTTGCTTTCAATATGGCACGATGAGCACATTTTTCTAGGGCTGAAGCCTGGTGAGCTTGGCTCAAATGAAGCCTTGCCAAAATGATGGGGCAAACCCCACCATATAACTTAATATTTCTGCAAGTAAATATCCATAAGCTTTCACTGTCCATAAACATTCCTTTCTTGACACACATTTTTGCTCATTACTCAGGGAAAAGAGATCTCAGAAGACAAACATGTTATTCTATATGTTTGAATTCTGTGGGAAGGTTTACTAAAGAACATCTGTGACTGTTGCTCTTTTCTTCCTTTCCTTTTTTCTTTTTTGTTGCAGCGTGCACCTGTCTCTGCTCAATAAATATGCTTAACTGTATTGCAAAGTACGTTAATCCCCTTATAAGCAAAGTCAAACAATTTCCTATCAGACCAGTCAGAGCTGTGACAGCAACTTTTCTCCAGTTTGCACTACATTTTAAAATTGCAGTGAGCAGGAGGAACAGTGTTTGGGAGATTACTTTCAGACATATGGAAAGAACTAGAATGGGAACATACCATGCACTCGAATTACTACTATCCATACTTAGGAGAACTTACACCAAGCAAATCTGAGTGAGACAGCTTCTCACAAATTTCACACCATGAATATCATCTTAAAGTATTCCGTCTCTACACTAAGCTAGACAAATCTCAGTTTCCCAATTTTTCAATCTTAAAATCAGCTTTCCACATTGGTTTGAGAATGTTCTTTTTAAAAGTCAGCGTGAAAATCAGCACACATTTGTATGTGCATTTTCCCTAATCTACACATTTTTGCTAGGAATTTCCCCCAATTTTTGTATATTATTTTCACAAATATATGCACACTTCCCCCCCAATATATGTTGTTTGGTTGGAGAACTGCATGCCAAAATTTGGAGACGTCTGAATTTTGAAAAACAGCTGCATTTGGGTTTGTGTATTGGTTTGGGAAATATAAATTCACTTAAACGGCTCCATTGAAAAGAAGCAAGCAACATTCAATACCTATCTGAGGTTTCTTCAGGATAATATTTTATTTATTTATATTAAAAATTATAAATGGCACCAAGTCCAATAATAGATTTTATGGTGGCATGGAAATAAATTCAAAACTACAAATGCATTATATTATAATACAAACCAAAAATATGATAAAATTAAGAGAGGTGAAACATGAAACCTGCTAAAACTATCACAATCTAAATTGCCCAGTGCACATAAAAAGGTTTTAACAGTGTAGCACAAAGAATACAGTGTCCACACTAAATGTCTCGGGTTCAACAATCCCCAGCATCTCCAGGTAGGATTTAGAAAGACGCCTGTCTGTATACAATACTGAGCTCTGTTGACCAATGGTTTGGCTCTGTAGAAGGCAGCTTCCCCGCACATCACAGAGAGGGCTATTCAAAAGCTTTGTCTCTGACCACGCAGTAACATAAACCATGTGCTTCTTGCACATGTGCAAGAATTGAGGTTGGAAACTTACACCACCACCCCTTGGCACTTACTCAAAAGAAGAGACAAATACCCTCCGAGTGAGGAAGGTTTTGACCATGGGATCCTAGCCAGCGTTAATCTGCTCAGGTGGAGCTGTTCAGCTGCTGCTTTGCCATTTCAGGCCTGTGGGCTCTGGTAGGCCTCAGCCTTTCCTGTCATTTATTTTTGTTTCTCCCAAGAGTGAGAAGATAAGGAAGCGATTGTCTTGGTGCAGCACACCAGAATCCTGTGGGGATGTGTTCAGTAAGAATGCTGCTGTGCGCTGCCAGGACATTGCAGAGACACATTATATCGGGGTGTGGAATTCATCTGCCTGGCACAGGACGACACGCGCTCTGTTCTTGCAGTCTGATCTCTGATGGAGAGGAAGGCTGGGAGATACCTTGCCATCTTGGAAGATCGGGGCTGAGCCCTGGCTTCCCCACCCCAGACCCGGATTGAACATATTGCACTGTTCGGAGAACAACACTACAACCATTGGGTGGCCACATATTCGACTTGAAAGAGGTCATTTCCTCTGCTTGAATAAGTCCTCTCTTTTAAGGGATGTCTGGTCCAAGTCTGGTAGTCAAGATGAAGAGTCACAGAGTGTAGACCCATGAAAGTGATGGGCATGACTTAACTTGGGTCATAAGTCGTGTCCATCAGTTTCAGGGGTCTACTCTGTGACTCTTCATCTTGACAACCAGACCAGGTCACCTTAACCTGAGGGGATACAACCCAAAGGCAGGAGAGCAGGTTACTAGAATGTGGCCGGCAACAGTTGGTGTGGGGACAGGAGCCTAAGCAGGCACACAAGCGCCATGCTGAGATATACTGTGCTTCTATTTACATTATAGTAATAGCTCCTCAGGTTGAATCCTCTTGGGTTTTGTGGTGGTGCATTAAGTGGCCACCCTATGCGACAAGTTATATAAAATGTAAGGAAGCAGAACCTGACCAGCAGGCTAGAACAATGTACAAGGAAGAGGAAACACTGGGCATAATTGTGTGGGAATAAGAGGGCGTTCGGTGGGGGCTTTTCATGCATTCTTGGGTTGCAGTTAACCATCTCTTTGTGCTGTGACCTGTGTGGGTTGGCCATACTTTAAAGTGATAGTAGCCTTGATCATCAGCTTTACATAGGAAGTCAGAACATTGGTCATATCTTTCTAGCTCAGCATTGGTGACAGAGCAGTGGCTTTCCAGGGTTTCAGGCAGGAGTCCCCTTTCGCCTGACCTGGAGATCCTGGGGATTGAACCTGTGACCTTTTGCAAGCAAATCAGGTGCTTAACCACTGAGCTACAGCCCATTCCCAACAACTCCCCCCCCCCCGAATGATCATCTGTGATCTTCCCAGGCATATATTAAGCAGCTGAAGAAGACAGTCCACAAATTGTCAACAGAAGGTTACATGGACAGCACTTCCAACCAGTTTTCAGAGTGGGAAGATGGCTATCGACTTCTTCTTTCTTCTTTCCATGTTTTGATTGCTGTGCTCTCTCTTCTTCTGTATTAGTATGGTGGTCTGCCTGAAAGAGAAGTGACTATCCTATGAGGCAGGAGTGGGGCCTGTGGCATTTCAGGTCTTGCTGGACTACAACTCCCATCATCCCTGATCATTGGCTATGCTGCCCGAGGCTGATGGGAACTGGAGTTCCATCGGGAGGATGACTGATCAGATGGAAAAGAAGAACCCACAGTCTTTTCCTTAATAGGGAATGCCTTGAATGGGCTGCTTCTGGGGTTGGATTGGAGAAGAAGTGTTTGAGAAGCAGCTCAGTTCAGAAGAGACTGCTTGAATAGTGTGTCCTAGTAAACTGTCCAAGTCCAAGTGATACTTGTGTCACACCTGCAGTTAATTTGTACATAAAACCTGTTATATATTACAATATTTTATATACCAATGGCCATAACAAAACAGTCCAGTGAGCTTTATATATTGGAGAAAGGTCTGAAAGAAAACTACCCTTTAACCCACTTATATGAACTGATGCTGATGTAACATTCATCCTCCAAGTATCCACTGAGGAATATGCATTAACAAAGTTGCATCATAGTAGAAGTAGTAGTAGTAATTTATTTATATCCCACCCATCTGGCTGGGTTGCCCCAGCAACTTTGGGCAGCTTCCAAAACATATAAAAACATAACAAAACATCAAACATTAATAGCAACGATCTGATCCAATATAAAAAGCCACAATAACAACGAATCCAATGCTCACCTTTTTTGGCCAAATTATGTTGCGAAAATTAAGGTGCGCATTAGATTCCATGGCACATTTACATTCACCAGCAAATACTTTTTTTGGTTTCAAGGCTCTGAAAACTGAACTGCATGTTAGAATTGATGGTGAATACATGGATTTTCCAGGGATCCTCCAGGAATACATATCATGGAAGGAAAGTATATGAAGCCTACTTTGCAAGCAGCCAGAAATTCAGACAAAGGAATACTTCTTCTACTGTTGTCCCTCCCTTTGGGTCATCTTTCCACCTGCAACTGCGGTTAGGAACACACCCTGTGTCAAAACCAGACACCTGTCCTAAAAGAGGAAACAGTCACTAACAATGCACTATTATGCATCTCTGTTCAGAAGTAAGTCCCATTTAGTTCCATGCGACATGCTCCCAGGGAAGTATTAACTGGACTGCAGCCCCAGAGGCATGAACAGAGTCCAGGAAATGGAGAATGATTGTTAGCATATGTGGAGGGTCCGGCTGCTCTTCTGCATCTCCATTACCTTCTTGTGTTCTGCAAGAATATTGTAACATTCTCTCAATACAGCTGCATTGCAAAAGCAGTGACTCGTTTAAAAAATGCAGCAAACAGGCACAGAGACTCAAGCTGCAAGAGTTGTGCTAGAAGCCTTGACTGGACCATTATGGGATGTGCATGATCCCCAAGGGAACTCAACAAAATCAATTCCTCTAGAGGTGTGTGTGTGTAGGTCACATGCATTGCTCAGGAATTATAAGAAACTCCCCAATCAGTACAGTTTTGAAAAGTTAAGTTACACCAACATGTTTCAAAATGGTTAGGGGTGCCACATGTCCAAATTTCTCCAGACATTACCGGGATTTCAAAAGCGGAACTGGTGGAATTTCTGAAAGGTGGTGTTTTGACAATTGAAAAAATCATGGGGGTTTTTTGGCGTTTTGTAAAGAAAAGCTTAACTCCTCTCAGGGTGTCCTGTTTTTTTACTTTTTGAAATATGGCAGCCCTAAAAATGGTGTCCAGTTGTATCCAAACATAGACAAAAAACTGCTCATTGATCTCAGGCACCATCATGCAAAATTTAGTTGTGATGTCTTATGCAGTGTCCAAATGCATAAAGAACAGATGAAACAACAACTTTCCAAAATATATATGCTATAGACATGCGTGCGCGCATAGAACCCCATAGCGGCAAGCACGCGTTTTACACAAAGTTCTCATTCTCAGAAGCACCACATGAGGACAACTATAATAATGGGTAGTATGGAGTTAAACATTGTCTGTAATTATTATGAGTTCGTGCTCCACCCTTTAGTTTGTTATGCTGTTACTTTCATTTTCCCGTCAAATTGCGTTAATCTGTTGATCCAGAGGTTTTCAACTTTTTGAGGCCATGGCTCCCTTGACCAACTACTGTACTTTCTTTCTGCGGCACCCCTGGGGGGCTCAGGAGCCCAGTTAGGTCATCCCTTGCTTGCACAGCCTGCAGCCCCGCACCCTTTTTCAAACACCCTCCCTTGTGGAGTGTTCCCTCAGCCTCCTCTCCTCTCCCTTCTCCTTAGGAGTCCTCCAGACAGCTACCACCACCGCTCCTGGTCTCTGAGCTCCCGCCCGCCCCAAAGAGAGGTGTCTCCTCATGCTACCCCACAGGGGCCTAGGAAAAGGATTCCCCCATTTGCCTGGGGAATTTGTAGCCAGGGCTGCTGCAACAAACAGCCACACAAGCCTTTGGGAGGCAGAGACACAAGAGGGCATCAGAGGAGGGAGGGAAGAAAATTGAGATAGAGGCCAGTGTTGCCCATGGCACCCCTGACCATCATTCATGGCACCCCAGGGTGCCACAACACACTGGTTGAAAACCACTGTGTTAATCAATAAACAGTCCTTCTTTCTGGGTCTGCAAAGTGAATAACCCTTTTTTATATGAAATAAGAACTTAACAGCATTAAGCCTGTTTCTTGATGACCCTTCCTGATAGTAGGTGGAGGTTCACATGCTACCTAGATACTTCTGCCCAATACATGAAAATGCCCTACACGTTTTTGTTTTGTTTTTTTAAGAAGTAGGGAACCCAGAACGTCAGGGGGAAAGGTTCTAGTCTTCTATGTGTGTGAGAACCCATGGGAAAACATTCCTTCATAGGAGCCCTCTCCAGGACTCAAGAGATTGGTATGCCACGATTTTGTTTAGCAGTGCACACAGCAGCTCTCGGTTAGGTCACAAAATCAGAAAAGTCTATTAGCACAGTTATGAACTCACACAAGACACCCACAATAAACAATAAACCATGTTATGTAAAATAAATAAAATGGGTTGTAAGCAACGTGGCTCCATGTACACAGTTTCGTCAGCACAAAGATTTCTGCTTGCACAATTCCCCCCACTCCACTTGCAAGTTTCCAGAGCAGATGTGGAGAGGGCACTGGGTGCCTACAGTGGGAGGCGGAGGAAGCAGTAATCCTTGTGCTGCCAGGCGAGTTACTGGGAAACCACCCAATGGAGTCGCATACCCTCCAACATTTATCCGATGAAAATAGGGATGCCCCGTTCCATAATGATAATTTTACTATTTATACCCCACACATCTTCCTGGGCTGCCCCAGCCACTCTGGGCAGCTTCCAACATATATAAAAACTTAAAACATTAAACATTTAAAAAGCTTCCCTATACAGAATTGCCTTCAGATGGCTCGGGGGTTGGATGATGCCATACCCTCCAATGAAAATAGGGGCATCCTAAGGAAAAGTGGGACATTCCGGGATCAAATCAGAAAATGGGACAGCTTCTCTAAATCAGGGATGTTCCTGGAAAACAGGGACACTTGGAAGGTTACAGCAAATCTAGGACTTCCGGGGTGGCGCCACCGGCAATGGCGGACTCCCTCTGAACTGGGGGACTAGCTCCGCGGAAAACGGGTCTTCTCCGCTACGGCGAAGCGGGGACCCTCTTAAAAATCACAGGCGGATGAAGCCTGTGACCATGGGACTCGGCGGGCACCTTTAGCGCCCCCCCAACCCGCTAAGGAACCCATTAACGGGCTCCGAAGTGAAGAGGGGGAAGTGGCACGGTGCTGTGAGTCAACTGCTATTTCCGTGGAGTGAAGCCGCATAGCCATTGCTGGAGAGCGCTGCCTTTTTCCTGGGACAATTTGGTCTTTAAAATAAGCACCCGTGAGTACTTAGACTTTGAACAATTGGACATCAAATAAGGACTTGCGAGCAGGAAAGAATTGGACTTTAAAAATTTACTCTAATTTGGTACGGAACGGGAAGGTCTAAACAGGAAGTCAACCTTCCGTTCTTTTGTAAACAGAATAAAGCAAAGACAATTGAAACTAGAGCTCAGAAAATCGTTTTTAAAAGATTGGATTTCACCATTTAAAATTGTGGAACCCCCCCCCCTTCGACAGCAGGAGAAGGGGGGAGGTCTTTTTGGACTGTTTAAAGTGACTTTAAAGTGAAGTAACTTTCCTCCGTCCTGATCCTGGAGCGGGGTGTCAGGACTGACGTTTGAAGTTCATTGACCAAAGACAAGTGTCGTTGACAGATAGCTAAAAGAAGAGAAACCTAGTGATTCCACTGTTCCCTTTCGCATTTTAAAGGAATATATACGGACAAAGTATCTTAAAAAAAAAGGAAACTTTGTTGCAAGAACAAATAGAAGTCTTCCCCCTAGGGGGAGTCTGTGAAATTGTAACTGTGAAACTGTAACTAACTCCAGGGAGCCGGCAGCGGTTACAGATTACAACCGTGGGAACAGGCATCTGACCTTGCAGGACAATGTATTCAGAAGCCTTGTTGTGTGCTCTCTATAAAACAAATGCCCTACTGGAACAAGTACACGAGAAGGTGAATTGGATGGCGACTTCGACTAGAAATTTTGAACAGGCAGTGGGAAATTTTGAACAGACAGTGGGAAAATATGTGGAGCCCACTCAGGAATTAAATTAGGAGAGTGTCTTGACAGAACAGGAGTTTTTGACATTAAATCAGGAGTGTGTTTTGACAGAACAGGCCCAACAGGAATATGATTTTTCGGATTTGACAAATGAACTTGGAAAAAGCCAGATTTGGAAAGGAAAAGTTTGGCTTGGTTTGGAAATGGGGGGCTGGATTGACCCCCCTATGCTGGGACGTTTGGACTTTTCAAATATGGCAACGGGCCGTGAGATGTTTGGGACTGTGGGGGCTCTCAATTTTGGAGGGTCTTTGAAACATGCTTTTAAATACTACATGGAATTTAGTGTTGAACATGGAAAAGGGGCTGATTTGTCGAGAAGGGCTAAAAACATTGTCAAGCTGGAGTTACCACGAGCAGGAGACAAGGGAAAATACAGTTACAAATATGAAGAAGAGCCGCGGAAGGGACATGGAAGAGACTTGAGGGCCTCAGATATAAGGTTGCCAGGTTAATGGGCTAGATTGACGGGAATAAGGACTGACAAAACCCGGAACCAGGAGGAAGGGACGCTGGATGAAGAGTGGATCTGTTTGTACCCCTTTTTTCTACCATTAGAACTGCTTTATAAAAGTGATGAATGATAGAAAAATGTTGGAATGAAATTACTTGGCTTTAGCAAAGATGTTTAAAGAATTATGAAAGAATATTATGGTTATGAGAAGTTGGTAAGGATAAGATTTAAGTTTTAAGTTTTAAGGTTTATTTTATTATAGAAAGATAAGATCAAAATAGTTTAGGGTAATGCAAGGACAGAATTTTATGAAACATGGAAAGGATTTGCTGGGATAATTAATAACTAGGATACAAAGAAAGGGAGGAGGAGGAGGTCTAAGAAAGAAGGCAATGACAGTTAAGGATTGGAAAATAATGAATTTGTTTTTAAATGTTTTTAAAGGTTTGTGATTTTTGTATTTTTCTTTTTTTTCTGTCATTTTTTCTGATTTTGAATTTTCTCTCATATGGTGGGAAGGGGTTTGTTCTTCTTTTCTTTTCTTTTCTTTTCCTACTTTGTCAACTATTTTTATTTTTTTGTACTTTCTTCGGCTTTTTTATTTTTTTTATTTTTTGTAACATTTTGAAAATTTCAATAAATATCTTTAAAAAGGAAGGTTACAGCAAATCTGACAGGATCATTTAAATCTGATCCTGCTCTAATAAGAGAGGAGATCTGGGCTTAAATGAGGTGGGCTCCATTAGCTAAAGTGGTACCTCAGGTTAATAACAGTTTCAGGTTAAGAATGGACCTCCGGAATGAATTAAGTTCTTAACCCGAGGTACCACTGTAATTCATATTTTTAATGAAAGGGGAATCTTTTTCCTTCTGGTAAAACCATTCACTCCAAAGTCTAAAATTACATAATTGTACCACTAGCCAAATTTTGGGGGTGTGCTTTGTGGATGAGCTGAACCCTAGTCTTAGTCAAGCACACTTCTAGTGCTGTAGCTGGGATTGAGGAGAAAAGGGGAAACGAGAAGCGTAAAGGAACACACAGGTTCCTGCAGACAGGAAGCACATTTTGCAACTCTGTTTGCTCTAAAAATTGGTGCTATATTTTGTTTGAGACAGAGAACTGGGCCTATGTTTTCACAGGTATACGCTGTATAATATAGAAACTGGGATTAGCCGTAACTTCCTGCTCCATATTGGGGTGAACATTTACAACACCTCATCCTTAAAGAAATGTCAGATAACAGAAATCTAGAGCTTGATTGGACCAGGACAAGTTAATATGTTTAGTGCTAAGCCATGATGATAATAGGATAAAAGGTGCTGTAACTAAATTTTGCCTACCAGACAAGCTGAAAAGATGAAACTTGGCAGTGGTTTGGGGTTCATGAGGTTGTTAAATGTTCTATCCGCAAAGGTTTGGGGCATATGTTTTTACTTAATTTTAATTAAAAGTCTTTCCATATTGCCAAATAAAATGAAAAAAATGGTTTTAATAGTTGCTGCACAGTTCTAAATGTTTCACAAGCTCACACATTTCATAAAGCTGGTCACTAAATTACAGTATAGGGCCTGACTGATCCACAAAGTGCTCAGCATCAGCACATGTTTACACAGCGAAGTAAGTAGTCCTTAGAAACTGTAGTTAGGATTGCAGCCTAAGTCTAACCCTACATCATGTCCATTACATGTACAGTAATTGTTTGGTTATGTGTACATTTACACAAAAAACAACAATGTACTTTCTTCCACCTCTAAATCTAATCAATAGGGCATTCCAGTTGGTTATTGATTAGGTAATTTCCAAGTTTTGGAGTCTGCAGTTCTTGGCTAATTGGAACCATTGGCCCAGAAAGAGTAAGGTCAGCAAGTTGGAGGGAAAGGACTTTTCATGTGGTGTCTCGTGCCTTCTGCCAAGTTTGTGATTAAGTAAAACTTCCATACCACTTCCCAAACCACTGCTGTAAAGCAAAGGAAATGACTGGGAGCATTCCAGCTTTAACAGCACATTGACAGGGAGACAGGCAACTCAAGGAATGAGTCTCTCCCCTTCTCTCTTTGACTTGCCATATGTGTTTTATTTTTTTAATTATGGCGATTGCGCCACAGAAGAAAATCCCTTATGTACTATAGACAATCATGGCTTTATAATGCTCCACAAAAGCCATATTAACTCCTTATACAGTATGTCTTAATCTTCAACCCCATGCATAGTGGCTGGAGCTGGCAGAGATACCCATTTAAACCAAGATAACTTGCTTCAGTTCCAAATAACATTGCAGAGATCACAGATACAGAAGATGATTATTTTTCCAGGGATTGTGAATGAAATGACCCAAATTTGCACTGTGTGTGTGTTTAATTTTCATTTTCATTCAACTGCATTTCCCCCCATTATTTACTTATTCTTGAATGTGATTGAAATTCTTGCCTAATTAATTAAAAATATTAATAAACAACAATAACAACCTGCATCCTTCCAGGATCCCAGAGCACAAACTTGTCTGAAGTGCTGTTTGATGCTTTAAAAACCATCTGTTGACAGGACCCTTTGATTCATAGCAGAGCAGCTGAGGAAGGCATTTTGCTATCAGAAATTAATCTCTCTTTTTTTGTTAGTCACTGTAATACACACAACAGATACATGTGCCCTTCTTTCTTACCCAGCTATCTATCTTTACACACACTGTATTTAAAAAAACAACCCACCCAGACTCATATGGTTACTGCAGCACTCCCTAACATCTATATCCTATCCTCAAAACAGTGCCCAACCTCACTCTACTGCTCTCTGAATTTGGATGCTACCTTTGATTAGAAGCAGACGCTATGCAGCTATTTTATATCTTGAAACATCTTTCCTCCTCCACCACATACATAGCATTCTACAAAGAGAAAACCTGGCAGAGATTGGCTCTAGTAGTTAGGGCAGCAAATGTAGGACAGTGTGATCATGTACAGAACAAGCAGTGCCCAAAACTCTCTGCTTTGTCTCACTGGGCACTGATGCCCACATCATTATGTTTTTAAAGTCCTTTTGCAGCCCGTAGCTTCCCAAAAAACATTTTGCATGAACTTCTTCCTTTAGAGACATAGCAGCGGACAGCAAATCCTTCGAAGTCTGTTTTGCGAAATAATTGCAGAAAATCCAAGTGCCAGGATGAGTTTTAAAGGAGCTGTACTAATTCTCCCTCCCCAATTTACCCGTGGCTCTTTCTTGCATTCTATATAGTGGCTGGAGTTGTGAGTGGGGTTGAGCTATAACCCTCCAGAGGTTCCTGAACTGCAACTCCCATCATCCCCGTGCTGGCTGGGGCTGATGTGAGCTGGAGTCCAACAACACCAAAGTTGCAGGTTCGATTCCTGTATGGGGCAGTTGCATATTCCTGCACTAGGTTCCCTTACAACCCTACAATAGATAAATCAACAGGTTCACCATTCCTGCTGTATGAGATCAGAAGAAATGACAGCCCAGAACGGCAACAGACACCAATGCCTTTGGTAGTCCATGAAGGAAGCAAAAGACCCATTCACTGGCTGTTCTTTCCTCCCCACCCTTACTCTTGGGCGTATTTATTTATTACATATCCCACCTTTCTTCCAAGGAGTTGAAGGTGGCTCTCCCTCACAACCTCTAAGGTAGTTTAGGCTAAGAGGCAGTGACTGGCCCGAGGTCTCCAAATGTACCTCATGGCTGAGTGGGGATTCGAACCCAGGTCTCCCAGGTCCTGGTCCAACACTCTAACCACTACACCACACAAGGGGGACCAAGGTGACAGGCCTTTCCTGCTCCCTTAAATCTCACAAGCACCAGAGACTTGCATTTAATTTGTACCAAAATAGGTTGCATGCCAACCTTGTGAGGATTTTTTTTTTAAAAAAGAGTACTATTGTAACAATATTTGGGACTCTTAATACGAACAGGTCTGCCTGTGCTCACCCACTTCACCTCCTCTGCTAGGAAGTGGGTGGTGCTGTGGTCTAACCACTGAGCCTCTTGGGCTTGCTGATCGGAAGGTTAATGGCACAATGGGGTGAGCTCCCATTGCTCTGCCCCAGCTTCTGTCAACCTAGCCCTTCAAAAGCACACCAGTGCAAGTCGATAAATAGACACCACTGTGGAGGGAAGGTAAACGGTGTTTCCATGAGCTCTGGCTTCCGTCACGGTGTTCCGTTGCACCAGATGCTGGCCAGATGACCCAAAAAGCTGTTTGTGGACAAACACTGGCTCCTTCGGCCTGAAAGCAAGATGAGCACCGCAACCCCATAGTCGCCTTTGACTGGACTTAACCATCCAGGGGTCCTTTACCTTTACCTTACCTTTGCTGTTTGGACTAGCATGAATCGAAATTGAGACCAGCACAATACTTATATGGATAACACCTGGAAAAACCCTGCCTGTTCTAGTCAACTCTGTCTTTGAGTGTGAGATACAGGATTATATAAACAAATAGTAGGATGCTTGCCCACTATGCAGAGGTGAGCTGAGTGCGGAGATCTCTAGGGACACACTGTGACCTCTGAATGATCAAAATAATAATATAAAAACCCCGGAATGTCAACTGGTTTGTCCACAGATTGATGTTTGCTCCAATTCAGTGGTAAAGAGATTGTTTTCCCAGGGAAAGCGGTGGCGCAAACAGAAGACCATTTGGTCCTGAGCCGAAAGCAGACAACAAGCAGAAAACTAGCTAGACCTGTGCTTTCTAGGCATGGGGCAAACAAAGTATGAAGGAGCCCTGTAGGACTCAGCAGGTAGGAAGATGGGGACAAAGCAAGAATTGGCTTCCACCTACTGTTGGTCTCTCAGCCTTCCACCCCACCAGCACTGCTGAGCACCAGCTACCATTGCTGTCAAGCTGCTAAAAGACAGGCCTGGAGTCACAGAAACACAACAGTGATCAAGGAGGGAGCCTCTTGTGGAATGTGTGAAGAGCCCCCTTGCCTGCTGGGGTTAGTGGGGAAGGGAGAAAAACCCATCCTTCTTGGGCCATTTAGAAATAACTAAATATAATTGTTTTCCTTCTTCCATTGTTATTAATGCAAATAAACTTGACCCGCCTGGGGCTATGAGGAGGACTGCCAAGTCCATATTACCAAGCAAGGTCCTAAATCCCATTTTTATATAAACCCCTATTTAAAACCGAGGCTGGGATGGAAACTCTGACAGGACCAGAGCTCAAGTGGGGATGGTAGCAGAAGTTGACGCTCTAACAAAGCATTCCTTGGGTGATGATGTAACCACTTGAACGGCAGCCTAAGCGAGGTTTGCTTGTGCCAGATATTTGGAGGAGTTATTAGGACTGGGCTTTATCCTTGTAATTGCCTGTGATTTATTGCCTCTTTTTAAAAAATATGCGCACACAAACCCTTCTCATTCCTGCGCTCACTCTGCGCCCTGGAACAGGCTATTTCTAGGCTCCAGAGCTGGCTATAAAAAGCATCCTCAGAGCTGTGGATCTGCAGGAGTAGCAAACTAAGCTTCCCCCAGTTGCCTGACGTCGCGATTGACCATCCAGTTGCTCTTGCAGAACGGGGCATCTGCGGTGTGAAGTTCGGGTGAAGGGGAGGTGCATGGCAAGGCCTTTGGAAAGTGTGTTCTGCACACCCCGGCGCTGTGCAGTTTGATGCCAGACACACTCCTTGTTTGTCAGTTCTTTAAGCCTCCTTCATGTTTTCCAGCTGTTCCTTCCCCTCGAGGGAGCGAGGGGCCCAATGTGCTCCTTGCTCTGCAAAGGTGGAGGCTTGGGGTCGGGAACGCCAGCTGCGAGGATGCAAAGCAGAAAGCTAGGTAGAAGGAGGAGGAAGGTTCATAAATCTCAAGGGAGTAGGGTGGGTGTTATGATCTATGTGCATTCCGAGACATAAGGGGATCTTTCTTTTAACTCTCTCTGCTTCGTCGCGTGAGTTGGCAGCAGGAAAGAGGAGTGTCCGAGGCCACAGCAAGATCTTCCCTGTTCACACCATCAGACAGCTGGTTCATTGGGGTGAATCGAGGCCCTGCCCCGCCAACCCTCTGCCACAGTGGCATGTTCTCATGCTAAGAGAAATTAAGCCTGGCAGTGGATTGTGAAACATCCTTCAGTGCAGTAGCTGTTCCTGGCACACTAGGGCAGTCCTCTGGGAGGTGAGGGAGTCACATGTCTGCCCGAGGAGCTTAGATTTTAAGTGTGCCGCAGCTCCCGGGTCAAAGAATTGCTGAATTATTTTAGTGTCTCAGGAAACCAGGAGGAAATGTCCCAATACCGGCCAGCATAAAGGTTTCTCAGAAATGCATAGTTCTTTCCCTGTTTTGGTTCAGCATTCACGAATGGGAAAAAAAAGGGAGATGTGATCCTGTTTGTGTCTTTTCTACAGAAAAAGATCAAAATTCAGCATGAAAGAGGACAGGCATCCTGTGAATTAAAGGCACTGAAGACAGAAAATGGTAAGATACAAACAGACATAGCTTCTCCATTTTAAAATCAGTAATGTCTATTTTGTTTTTTAAAGGTATATAATATACAGGGCTTTTTTTCAGGGGAAACTCACAAGAGCTCAGTTCCGGCACCCCTCAGATGAGCACCATTGCCATTATAAGGGATCAAGGGTGAGTTCCTGGTGAGTCCCAGCCAGTGCTATTTTTCTAGAAAAAGAGGTGCCAGAACTCACTATGAACACCTCCCTCGTTCTCTTAGAATGGCAATAGTGCCCACCTGAGAGGTGCCAGAACTAAGTTCTTGGGAGTTCCCCCTGGGAAAAAAACCTGGTTCCAGTACCTCTTTTTCTAGGAAAATAGCACTGGTAATATGTAAAGAGTCCCAACCATTCCTGGACATGCATTCACAAGGGCAGGCATTGAACACCTTAAAAGGTAACAATAGGTACATCTAGCTGCAGAAACAAAGGCTTCAGAATTGGTAACTTATGAGTTCAGCCTTCAGTGGGTAAGTGCTTCCACCTGCTATGACAAGCAGCAAACTGAGGTGCTTATTCATGAGTAGATCTTTTCCTGGTAGAACTTCCAGCTTGCCTTGATACGTAGTCTGGGGTCTGCTGACAGATGTGTACAGGCTAGACTGTTAACTGGTGAGTAGACTTGTTTTGGGTGGATGTGCCAGTTTGTTGCTTTAAACAGCCGGGATCGCCAGTGATTAAATCCTAGGGAAATAGATGGTGTGGACATTTACCAAGCATTTTACAGTCCTGCAATCTGATTATTTAATATTCTGGCTTTACAAATGGCAATGGAAAATCAGTTAGGCTAGCCAACATTTCTTTTCTTGTAATATTTGAAATACTTTTTAAAAAAAACAACAAAAAACAAAATAGCACCCTAAATTTCAACATGGAATAGGGATTTTAATCCAGGATTTCTGGAGCTGAGGCAAATCCAGCCCATCAAATCCAGCTCTAGTTTCATTTTAAAATGGTATTTACAAGTGACTAACTGTCCCAGGGTATGAATTGGGGATTCACTTTCAAATGTGCATCTTATTAAAAGCAACACAGTGTAGACAGGTGGTACCCAGACTCAGGAAATGATGCATGTTTGGGAGGTTTCTTATATATCCAGATCTGCTTAGTTAGACTGGAACAACTGTGCAACACTGGATAACATAGATTCCCCTGTACATATTAAACTGAGGCTTTAGGCAATATAGGTGCAAGGAACTGAGCAGGACAGGCACGTTTCTCCCTAAACAACAGAGCATTAGTAATGCTAGCAGCATCTGCATAAGCTACTCCCAGGTGGAACATAAATAAAATTACTTTCTAAAATTCCTGTGAGAAACTAATTTCATCCATGCAGCGTATAAGTCTACATTCTGTGTGATGCCCATGATACTAGCCTGCCCTGATATTACTTATCGTAGGCAGGTAGAATTTATTGAGATGAATTGTGTATTTGATGAGTGAGGTGAAAAACTGACCATGGTCTAAAGTTTTGGCAGCTGCGCTGTCTCACTTAGCCAAGGAATTTCCCCTAAATAAGCAACACCTCCATTTAACGAACAGTGAAGTCCAGTCCGGTCAGGAGAGGGAAGCAGCAATATCTTGAAGGAGAGGGTGGTTCCAGCAGAGGATGTAAAAAGAATCAACATTTATCTGTATAACTGCCTTTATAGCTGTTAAATGTGCAGCTATGCTCCTGATATGTTTTAGGGAGAGCATAGCACTATTGGAGTGGCAAGGTTTACTCCAATTACTTGAGCAAAAGAGTAATCTGTGCATTTCTCCACTAACTGTGCCAGACTGACATTCTGCTCTCAAAGGCATTGCCTACAAACCAGCACACACTGGCCTGTGTCACAGTGCAGATCTTACAAGCAATACAGTCCCAAAACAAACCATGAATTTGGGCGCACCATTCCTGCCCTGTAGCTGTTGAGCAGTAGGGCAGAATCTCTCTTGGGGTCCCTTTCAACTCATTGATTTTTGACTCAGATGGGTGAATGGTTTTTATTTGTAGAGCTGTGTGTGGAAATGGCCTTTCAAAGTTCTCTTATTTGTGTGCAGACAAATTGGACTTAACGTGTCACCAAATTTCTCCAGAGGGAGGAGAAGTTTTACAACAGTTTCTCAGAGAAGGGGCTCAGCCCTAGCAGTGGCAATACCTTCTTCCCCTTCCTATATATCTATATCATCTATCTATCTATCTATCTATCTATCTATCTATCTATCATCTATCTATTTATCATCTATCTATCATCTATTTGCCACCACCACCACAAGTGGCAGGAAGAAGTATTGGCAGCCTGGCCACCATTTTGTATCTTCCACAATGTCCCAGGTGTTGCTCCAGGGCAGTGCATGTGGAAGGAAAGGGGGAAGAGAAGGAATGGTGGCCTCCACAAAAAATGGCAGAGAATATTTGGCCAGAATTCTTCAAAGCGAGCACCCTTTTGAGGGGACGATGGAAGTAAACCCTCTGGAATTTTCTCAGGAAAATGTCTTTTGAGACACTTTGGCTCAGCTCTAGTTTTCTGTTAAATACCTGGGTTTGTGAGTAATCTTGACGGGTACCTATCTTCCCCTTTTTAAGGAGATTAGCTGATGGCTCTCAATAGCTGGAATTTGGATAGCAAAGTTGGCAAGGGTCAAGAGGGCATGTCTGTCTTCTCATACCTTTCCACCCTTGTTTTGGTTGAGGATGATGCCAGCAAGCTGTGTGAATCAGCCGCTTTTAAGAAAGAGAAGAGACATGATCTGGGACTTTGGACTGTCCTAGGATGCAGGCTGTTCTGCCAGCAGCCTTGATGTGAGAACGGCAGACTTTGGAGCCTCAATCTATGCTCAGCCTGTATATTTGTTAGTACACGCAGATGTTACAAAACACTATAACCCTCCAGGGCTCTTATTCAAAAGGAGACAAGTGAGCCATTTGCCCCTGAAACATCTTGCTGCTCCTAGAATCGGAAAGAGCAAAACTGTTTGATCAGTCATCCATGTTATTATTTGATGCAAGTGCTTAATATACGCAAGTTTCATTTAAAGTGTTCAAAGCACTACATGCATATTACTTACATGGTATTGTGTTCATCCTTTGTGCTAAATATGAATCCTGTAAGCCAGTTTTAGTTGCCCAATAAGGAAGCTGTACCAAATAGCTTAACAAATATTAGTTGAAAGGACTCCAAAGGCAGCCACGATCCTTCCACAGTTGTGATCATCTCCCACAGGTGGCATTTCCAGGCAATGCCCAAAAGTCTTCTGAGCGTTCACTGCCTTTTTAGGGTCTGGTGGTGTGGGTCATGGTCTACTTAAAGGGCCAACGAGCTCTGGGGGCCCATTGCAGATCCACAAACACTGCTTTATTAATCCTTAGGACAAACCTGTAAACAAACCAGTTCACACCTCATGCTCTTAACCCCAATTCTCTTCTAGAGGGAGTCCAAAAATAGTGCATGCCTGCATCCTGGATAAGCCATATCTAGCACACTCCGGCGCATATATCTCAAGAGGCCTCTCTGGAATGCAAGTACATCAGTTGCATTTGTAAAACTGCCCCTTCCAAAGTGTGAAGTGAAATTTAGATTAACACACTGAATGGCAAGTCAGCCGGGTATTGGAACTAATGCACTACACAGTCAGCGCTTGGGGGGGTGGGGGGTAGAAGCAAACCAATACTACAGAAAGCCACTCATGTCCACGTGCTTTCTCCTTCTTTCCTCCACATTGAAGAAGCCTGTTTACATGAGGAAGCAGAGAAAGGGAAGGCAGAGCTGCTGGAGAAGCAGAGAAATGAGATCACAAGGCTCCAACAACAACACCAGGAGGAGAAAGTGTGTCTGGAGGAAGCCCACCGCGCTGAGACTGAGAAACTTAGCCAAAACATTAAAATCCAGGTTGGAGCTGTCTTATTCTTGCCCTTTTGAAGCGATGATGCCTGACTCGCTGTCAGACCAGACACTTCTCTTTTGCTGAGCAGTATTCTAATGGCTCACAGTTTCAGAGCCTAAAATGTTGTTTGGAGAAAGCACACACTAGCAAGACACTAGCAAGCAGTCATGCAGGTCCAGTGGGTTGTATGTGCAACTAATTCTTCACCAGGTACACACTGTTGTGTATGCTAAACTAGTGCACAACCACAATGGGAATGAGTGGTAAAGAATTGTCCCATGCTGGTATATTACTCATCTCAAGCGTATCTTACAGTCAACTGCCTTTGTGAAATTCATTGCCCACTAAATCATAGCTTTACTAAATGTCAGCATTAACTGAAACCAGATCTTGAAATCTTGTTAGCAGGTACAGAATTTTGATAAATTTCTGCACATATGTGTAGACGAGCAATTATTTAGCAACACAATTAAAAATATTATTTTGTTTAAGGCCACCCCTGTATTTCCATGTTGCAGAAAATCAGATAATTGACTGGTTAATAATTGTAAAGTTCCCTGGGGAAGGAATGGATATTACCATTTTAAAAGAGCTGTCATGTTTCAAAGGTTTATGTTGAATCTGTTCTGTTGGTATCCCTGAAAATCCAACTTATCTAACTGAAAATGCAGTGGCTTGCCTGTGTGCTGGTTTTGAGCAGATATTTATTTTAAAGCCCTGAATGTAAATTACAAGATTCATGTGCCAGCTCATTCATTGAAATGGTTAGGTGAACCCTGCAATAACCCAAGAAGCAAAAATTAGGAAAGGGTCGAGCTCCCAATTCCACATATATTGTGGAGAGACCTGGATATCTAAATATGCATGTGTCATTCACAATGTACAGTGCTACAACACATTTTTTTGCCATTTAATCTTTAGTGTATTTTGTATTGAATTCAAAATATAAATTGTGAATTAATGCATATAGCTCAGTCTGATAAATCTTTGCTCTCACTGTGTTCAGTTAGGCTTATTTTCCCCAAATATGATTGTAGCTTTAGTAGCTGATTGATTGATCCTTAGGCATCTAAGATTCAACAGGGAAGGATACAGATGCTTGAGGAATCCCCTTGGTTTATTTTCCTGTTGAATTGGCTTGATCCATACCTCCTGGGCTACTGTACAAATCAGAGCATGCTTATCCCTCAGATTTTTGGATTTTTGCAAACCGTGGTGGGGAGCTAACTTACACTATTGCTAGAAGGTCTGCCTTTTAAAAATGTTTCCCAGCTTCCTTTGCAGGCAGCAGCTGAGCTGATCCAAGCAGCCAAAAAGTCCAGTTACTGCTATGATGGCATTCAAAATGGAATCACAAATGCCTCTGAGACTGCCAGGATGTGATGATGTGCCAACCATCCTGGGGACTTTGTATGGGGGGGGAGATGGCTGCCCCCATGGACCCATGAGGGCAAACATCCTCCCCACTGCCTACAATATCCCTGGAAGGAGCAGCATGGCCATCACATTCTCTTGAATTTCATTTGCAGCCCCATTAAAATATTTGCATGCTAATTGCAGGGGCAGCTGAGTTTTCTTGAAGAGTCTATTACAGTCAAAGCTTGTATCTCGAACCCTCCATTTTGGAACATTTTGGCTCCTGAATGCCAAAACCCCGGAAGTAAATGCTCTGGTTTTTGAACATTTTTCAGAAGCCAAACGTCCAACACAGCTTCTGCTTAAGTGCAGGAGGCTCCTGCAACCAATCGGAAGCCACACCTCGGTTGTCAAATACTTTGGAAGCCGAATGGATTGTGTTCAACAACCGAGGTTTGACTGTACCTGCAAAACAAGAAGGGAAATGGTTTTTTAAAAGGAAGCCCTTGGACCACCCTGTAATAGTAGAAGTACATATTTGAATAAGAATTTCATTAATGCAGAAAATGGGTGGAACAGACTTAATAATGAACACATGTGAAAGCAACATGAACCAGAATTAGACTGATTTGTCCATTCCTAGCAAGAGGACTTTTATCATATGCACATGTTCTTGGGAGTCTGCCACAATGAACACAGTGGGACTTTCTGTTGAGTGAATGTTGCTAGGATCAGGTGTTAGGTGTAGTTTTACACCTGCACTAACAAACAACAGGCACTCACATAGCCAAGTGTGTCACGAATAGGTCAGCAAGCCCTCAGAAGGTGCTAGATTCTTCCTGGAGATTTGACTTGATCCTGGTTACTTGCTTGAAGAATGAACAGCAATGTATACAGCCGGCAGCCAATGTGTATGGAAGATTGGACTGCACAGATTTTTACCCTGACAGATTTCTGGCAGCAAGTCAGCAGCATGGATGTGGTGATCTCCATACAAGAATTCAGAACCCGTTTAAAGAAACAAGGCAATAGTTTTAGAATCTGCATAGTTCAGTGCCTATAGAATGGAATGTACCACTTAGAAAAGGGGGAGGAAACATGTGCTAGAACCTCCTCCCAAATCACCTACAGGCCAGTGGAATTCAAATTGTGCTTCAGAGAACACTGAGGTGATGCACCATCGCGGCCTGGTCAAGAAGAAAACTGGCAAGGTAGACAAGCTTCCCTGAAACACAGTTTGCCACCATTTCCAATGTTCAACAGCGGTATGCAGATGTAGGAGAGCATCTATTCCTTTCACTGAATGCTCATTCTTATGGTCCTTGCCATAATATATGTGCATATTATGACAATTTAAAGTGACGTACAGTGAATATTCTCTCACTCCACACTTAACTTGGGAATAAATCCCCTAAAACTCATTGGTGGTTACTTCTGAGCAGACATGTGTAGGATTGTACCACAGGGCTGCCATCCTCTGCACACTTGGGAATAAATATCACTGGAATAAGTAAACATATATAAGATAGGGCTGCATATGTACACTCAACTCTAGCCATATGATCACATCCTTGACATCCAGGTCCTTTCTTTTTCTGCTGTATTCCTATATTCCAGTTCTCCAGTTTGATATGGAGCCTGAGGAAAGGGGGAAAATGGGGGGGGGGGGAATGAAGGTGACACCATCATCACCATCATCGTGATCAAATTATTAGTTTTAACTCCATCTTTTTCTGAGGCATTCAAAATTGCAACCACGAGTGTCCCCACCTCCATCTTGATATTCACACTCTACAACCATCCCATAGACTGAGAGATAGTGATTGGCCCAAGGTCACCGGCTGAACAGAGATTTGACTTCTCAATCCAAGACTGATGGTCCACTCACTACACCACTCTGTTTCTTCCCATGAGGTGTAGACATGCCTTGCAATAGTCTCACGTCAAATGGGGTTTTGCCGCTATTGTCATGCTTCAGAGACCTGCCCACCCTCTTTGACTAGAAGCAATAAGGGAATGACTTCACTGTGCGGACACCACAGTCAGTAAACAATGCTTCTTGCTAGCGTTTCTCAATCAGGCCCCTTGAACACTGCTGCCTGTCTCCAGCCTTAAAATGATGTAAACTCCTCTGTGTGAGATGTGAAATATCATGTAGAATGCTGGCAGTAAAGTATTATTTGTTAACAATATTGCAATATTGCCTGTGCCTTCCCCCCACCCACAGATAGAAAAGGAGAAGGATTTACAATGCAAGCAACAACTCTCTGAGCAGCATGACTTGCTGAAAAAAGAACAGGAAGAGAGACTCCGTGGTGAGAGCCAAAAAACTTGCTTGCAAAACATGTAAGCTTTGTTCCGTTTGCATCAAAGCACTTGGGAAACCTGTGGTACTCCAGATGTCGTTGGACAGTCAGGAACAATGGGAGTTCCTACAGTACCTAACATCATATGGAGAACTGCGGTTTCCCCACCCCTGCGCTATGGTATGCAAATCTCACTACAGTGTTGAGTAGGCCGCTCCTGACCCTCAACCCTGGTGATGGAGGCCTAATCTACGTGCTGTCTGGAAACTCATTTCTACAGCAAATATTGGTGAAGTTACTTCTGCTCCCTCCCTTGGTGAGCTTTATGTTGGCATTGTAGCACTACTGGGCCAGGTATGAAAGAACTTGTTCACGGGCATTCCCAGAACTGTTGTTGCCTCCTTATGGCTTCCTTGCTGTGCCCCACTCGCCACAATCTGCTTTCCCTTTTCAAAAGTGGCAAAAGTGTAGCGTGGGGGGGCAGGGGGACCATTTTTGAGGGGGTGCAACTAGGCGCCCCCATGACTGGCATGGAGCTCTGGCAGCTGAGGTGTGGCAGCAGGCAGGTTGGTCTAGTGGGCAGGCGGATGGAGGCAGCGGGCGAGGAGCCTGTTGGATGCGGGCTCCGTTCACCCTCTCATTTGCCCTGCCTGCCCTGGGCACCAGCAACCCACGCTACGCCACTGTAGTAGCAGCAACATGGATGGGGAAAGAAAGTGCCCTCCCTACAGTATGATGGGAAGCATCTTCAAATCGGGAAGTAGATTGTCAAAAGGAATAAAGACAGCACGTGTCTAGAGGAAAGCGAATGACCAGAGGAGGGATTACAGAAATAATGGCACGCCAAGTGCTTGGCTCCCAGCTACTAAATGTTAGTGTTATTAATGAATTTGTGGCCTCTGGAAATACTTTGGTCATAGATGTATTGCAAGAAAAGGCAACACCACCGCTAAAATACTGTGTGTCCATGAGACTCTACTTTTTCCACCCTGCCATTCAGCAATGCCATGTTGTAACATGTTCCTAAATCAATTTTTCATTGTTCAGCCTCAGTTCTCTGCTGGGTACTCCATATTCATTTTAGGCTCTCCATGTGGCCTATTTAATTTTTCACTTCCTCTCTGTCTAAATGCTGAGCATCCCTGTCAGAAGAAAGGAGAGGGAGAGAGAGAATGTGAGAATCTGTCCTAGTCCTTCTGCTGCTGTGCTGCTCTAAGGCATGACCTGGCTTAGTGTCCCATCATCTGGTTTAGTTCTCTCCAGGCAGACCACACGTTGAAATTGTGGTTTTGCCACTTGTAGTTTGTCTGGGAGAGATCGTGCAGGATTGCTCATTTGGTTTGGCTTAGAATTACCAGTACGTGCAAATGAGGGAAGAGAGACATGACCACAAAGATTTCAAGACTGAGTTCCATTCACGTTCTGTCCTCCTTGTTCTCTGAATATACTCTTGAGACAAACAGTGTGATGTGTTAGTGCTCAGCTGTGTATTGAAGAGAACCCCTGGCTGGATTGGAGCAGGGCTTGTGTCTCTCACTGGTTTCTTCTGACCACAGTCTGTTGTTTCTGTTGCAGAACTCCAGAAAGCACATGACCAAGAGAAAGTGCTCCTGACCGAATCCTACCAAAAGTCCCAGTCATCTTTGCAGGTGCTGCTACTCTGTATATGCTCCAAGTCAGAGGCAGTCAACATGGTTCCCTTCAGATTTTGTGGACTTATAATTCTGGATCATCCTGGCTGGGCCCTGCTGGATTTAATAGCTACCTAGCCTTTGGGAGTTATATCTGCTACTGGCTATAAACACACTAAAATGTGTTGGAACATAATTAATGTTATTAATGCACACAGAATAATGCACATGTGCTTAGGGTGGTGGGGTCAGTATGCTTGCTGGAGCACCAGTTTATTCTGCCTCATATTTCTTCTCCAGGAGACTGTAGACAGATTGAGTTCCCAGATGAAGTCCTTCCAAGAGAAAATGAAACGGGTGGAAGAGTCAATCCTGAGCAGAGATTATAAGAAACACATCCAGGTGCCAAAAAACAAAACCAGCCATGATCAGTTAGATGGGATTTCTCCACCTGTTTAATAACCAAGAGACAGATGTTACCTCCTTCTCTCACTGCTGGGAAAACAAAGGCAATGATGGGTGGCATAGTTCACATGCAATGCTAAGCCGAACCATGGTTTAACATAAACATGTGAGTGTGTGAGCTCCTAGAGAGGAGATCGTGGCTGCTTTGCTCCTCCTTGGTCATTCTAGAGCTCAGCCATAGCTTGGCTTAGTGTGTCCTCTGAACTGGGACTTAATTTAGCTCTCTATAGTCTAACCCTAAGTTGGATCCAAAGCCTGTACTATGGTTTTTGGCTCATGGTTTGTTGAGGGGAGCTAAACCATGACCCTGGTTTCAGGAAACCTGCTAAGCCAAGCCATAGATTGGCTCAGCATAGTAGCAAAACAAACCAGGGAGGAGCAGAGCAACCATGATAATCCCTGCTTGTGAATCCCAGCTAAGTTGTGGTTCAATTTAGGGCTTGTCCACACTTATGCTTGTCCCATGCTTGGAAAGCAGAGGTCCAAGCGGTTTTCTGCTTTTCCCATGCTTTCTAGGAACTGGTCCAAGTGGTTTTGCCTTTGCTCCACCATCCCATTGAAAACACACTCGTTAGCTCTAAATCCGATAGAGGCTTGCTCTGATTTGGCAGTAAACAGTGGATTTTCCAAGAGGAAAGCAGCAGGGCAAATGGAAGTGTGGATGAGTCCTTAGTGTGATGTGCAAACCAGGCCAATGTATGGGTCCAAAGAACAATGCTTATTGAACAGAAAAATGGGGAAGAGGAGAGTGCTTACTCCTACTTCTGTTCTAAGCATCCATTTGGCATTGTCTTACCATAAGCACAAATAAAGTCCACTTGACACCTCTACAAGTGAAAGCAATACTTGATCTCTCACCCAATGAACGCAACATGGAGTGATGACTTGAATGTGTGAAAGCAGTTGTAATGAAACAAAACACCACAAGGAGAGCATTGTTCAATGCAGTGCTTCCCAGTGGAGGGGGTGCACTCGCTAATCTCCAAGTCATTGAATAATGTACTTGTATGAGCAAATTAGCCCTTGTACTGCAATTCTAATCATGTGTAGAGAGACGTCCCAGTGAGTTCCATGGAGTTTACTCCCAGCCATAGGATCTAGAATTGTAGACCTCGTCTCTCACATGACTGGGGAGACAGTGAGCCCCTGGATGTAGTCTCGGTAGTGGCGCCTGCCCTGTGGAATGCCATCCCACCAAATGTCAAAGAAATAAACAACTATCTGACTTTTAGAAGACATCTGAAAGCAGCCCTGTTTAGGGAAGCTTTTAATATTTGATGAATTATTATATTTTGCTGGAAGCCACACAGAGTGGCTGGGGAAACCCAGCCAGATGGGTGGGGTATAAGTTGTTGTTGTTGTTGCTAATGTGGTTCTCTGCTTTGCCAGCTTTCTAGTTAAGGGTGCATTTTGTCATTTCCCCTGTTGTTTTCTAGGATTATGGGAGTCCCAGCCAGTTCTGGGAACAGGAACTAGAGAGTCTACATTTTGTCATTGAGATGAAGAATGAACGCATTCACAACTTGGACAAAAAGCTACTCAACCTGGAAACGGTGGTGGGTTCAATGTACTCCTTTTCATAGCTATTCCTAAGACTTGGTGGGGTCTTGCAGAGAGGACCTTGTGCTCTGCTGTTCAAAACTGGCTAATTTCTGAGTACCACAAACACTTTCTCTTGAGCAGGGATGGAGAACCTTTGACCCTCCAGTTGTCTGGGGGATGACATCTCTCATCGTCCCTGACCATCGGCTATGCCAGCTGGGGCTGATGGGAGTTGGAGTCCTACTAACATCTGGAGGGCCGCAAACTCTTCAGAACCATGATCACCAGACTTCTGTGGCTTCCTGCAGAAGACAACACATTCCAAGTCCTGCGTTCTGGCCTTTAAACTGCCCCTCTCCCCCAGCAAGACCAGATCCAAGACCAGGGCCAAATTACACACAGTGCTAAGTGTCTTGATTTAAATTCACAATTTGTGAGTTCAAATGTGGATAGCAGCTGTGGAGAATGTTCTTTTAATTGGGATTAGGAGCATAATGCATGAGAAGACTTGGGGTTCATTTCATATGCTTCCCCATCCTGTTACTATCCCAACAATATTGGCCACTTTCTTGGAAGCTGTTATCCTGAGAGAGAGACTCCCATCAACACCAGTGTGGAAACATCCCTTCCAGTGCAACTAGCCACTTCAGGTGGGGAATTTTTGTTGGGACCACAGCAGAAAGGGAAGGATTAAACTCTCCTGGTAGTATCATGAGCACAAATCATCATGGATGAAGGATGTCTGGAGTGGACCAAAGAGACAAAACTTGATTATAGGTGTATTAATCCTTTAAGGTCTGTGGGAAGAAACATCTAGGTGAATGGAGCATAGTTGTGTTTGACGGAAGCAATTCCATGTTCAGAAAATGCTTACTGAGCTAAAATGGACACCACTGCAGCTCAGTTGCCTGTGAAGTGAGCTGAGCATCCGCAACTCTCTTGAAAAACAAACCGGGGTTCTGCTGTACTACTGAAATTCTTCTTGGTAGATGGATCATATGGGTAGATAGCTCTGAACTAAAAGAGATACATGAGCTGAATTGGCAGAGACTACATACAAGCCTACATTGCCACAGCAATCAGAGACAGGGCAGACACCAGGTTTGGTGCCTCTTGCAGACTTTCCCGAGTGACATAACCTCCAACATATTTAATAAGAAGGGGGTTCCATGCGGACATGTTCCCACAAAGTTTTAAAATACCTAATTGGGAGATTTCTTGTTGTTATTGCATGCGTGGAATACCTGTAGCTGGGGTGAACTGTGTTGCAATTGCATTTGGTGTTTGATCACACCCTTGGCCTGCTTACAGATGGAGAGAAATTTGTTGCTCGAGGAGAAAGTTAAAACCCTTCAACAGGAGAATGAAGATCTCCAAGTTCGGATGCAGAACCACATGGCAGTGACAAGGTGAGACCTTCAGCTGCAGTAAGCATCAGTAAGCATTGGTGAAGGGCCTTTGGGACAGTTCACCTAAAGCGGGCCCAGGGAAAGCCAATGGGTCAGGACCTAGATTCAGTGTGCTTGTCCTGCATAACCAGATGCAGCCCACCAGAGACTGTACATTGTTCTAAGTGACGCTAATAATTGTGTTTTTATATTGTTGTAACCCACCATTGGGCCTTCTAGAGAAGGGTGGGTAAGAAACCCTATAAATCAAAATAATAATTACAACAATGGCGATAGGATCAGCACAGACAGCATAGCTGTGGCAGTATTACATCTTCCCACTTCATTTGACAGAGGTGAGAAAGTGCGCATGATGAAAACCAAGGGTCACTCACTTAAGATGTGTAGCTGCCTGCTATGTGTTTATTTTTACTTACAGGGGCAAGGGAGCCTGATTCCCATGGTGAAGACAGCCTATGGGAAGTGGGGGCTCTATGGAAGTGGAGGCATATCTCTTCACCTCCCTCCGGGGCCTAAATGGAGATTGGTCCCTCCACAAAGCTTGGCACCAATATGGAATTTCCCCTCCCCATAGGCCCCACTTGGGGGTGTTGTGATTGTCATTTTGATCTCAGTAGAGGGAGTCTTCCCTCCTGTCTTCATAGCAGCAAACAGTTTGGGACGAAGAAGAGGGGAAACGCAGTTCCCTGCTACATGTCCAAGTTGGCCCCACCAGCCTCCGTCTCTCCACCGGTTCTAGGACTCCAAAGTCATTTGACTCTGTGCTTCTGCCCTGCAGGCAACTGTCCGACGAGCTCCTCACTCTCCGCGAGTCCCTGGAGAAGGAGTCGCAGCTGCGAGCGCAAGCTCACCGGGAGAAGGAAGAGCTGCTGTACCGAGTGCTGAATGGCGACTCTCCCCACCCGTTCCCTATCTCCACGGAGGCAACACTCATCGCTACGTAGCATTCGGATAGGCCAGAAAGACTGGGGTGGGGCAGGGAGGGGAGAGGTGGCTCCTTCCTTTTGTTCTAGGCCTCTCTATTGTCGACTAGACCTAGAACTCTCATGCTGAGTGGCACTCGGGTGCAAGTAAGGTTCCAGAGGTTGCGTGTGCTTTGATTTTCTCCCATAGGTGGCCTCGTTGTTTTGTGACACTTGAAGAGGTTGAATTGGCCTGCCTTAGGAATAAGGGGGGGTCCTCCACATCTCCTCACACACAAAAGGAGGTCAGCTTTAATGCTAGCCAAGACGTTTCTGTGTATGCCACTAAGCACTGACTAAGGGTCTTGCCCCACCCCACCCCCTCAGGGAGGTAGCAAGACTTGCTACCTCATATATATTGGGCCATGGTAGAAATGGCGGAGAAACGGTGGGAATCCGAGTAACCCATAATTTAAGATTTCAGTAGATAAAGCTGTAGGTGAGAAGAAGCCATAGGATAGAAGAGAGGCAATGGAGGTTTGAAGGCGCAGGCCCAGATCCGAACGTCCTTTCATCTGCCAGGTTTTGGAGGAACCAGAGTTTGCATGCCCACAAATGTTTTGGTCTGAGCTGGAAGAGGCAGACCGGACCACAAACTTGCATTTTGATTCCTAAATGCAAAACTTTGGAGAACTCGGGCAAAAATATGGATACAAACTTCTGTGGTTGAGGTGCATTCTAGATGTTCACCCAGTCACAAAGGAGCTACTTATCCACCACTATCAGCTCCTGCGTTGCTGGGAGAACTTTCTCTCTCTCCAGAAAATGACTCTGCTGTGTCATTTTCTCTGCTCGATGGCTATAATCTTTTTTACATACCCTCCTCCATGATGTGTTCAATCCCTGCCCACATGGCTGCCATGATTTCCGTGTTGAAACTGCTGCATTATATAAGCAGCTGCTGACACGGCTTGGGAGAGAATTGAACGGGCACCTCCTTGGGCTTGGTTCCTTTTAAAAAATATATTTTTTCAATAGAAGGTATTTTTGCCTGCTTTTATGAGTTCTTTGTCAGTTTAGAAAACAACAGATTGGAAATGGCCTTAAAATTGCAAGTCTTTGGAAACCAAGGGATTTTTTTTCTTTTTTTCTTTTTTAAAAAAGCAATTTAGCTTCTTGAGAAGCTGAAAAGGAAGATGGTGCCCTCCACTGGTTGTGATGAAGCAGTGCTAGTAGTTGCAGAGAAACGGAAGTTGCTCCAGGCTGGAGAAACTAGAGGCTAAATAGATAGCAGGTGCACGTAATGGTTGTTTTATGGGTTTTTGTTTTTAAAAAGAAAAGATGATTTGAATTGAGACAAAGGGTGTGTAAAATGTCTTGATTCTAATCAAGAAGCATTTTATACTTCCCTGCGTGGAGATGGTGGTTTGTACTGTGTATGTGAATGTAGCGTGTAGTATAAAAACAGTGGCTCATCACAGTGGCGACGCTCAGGAAAAGCCAGTGAACCGCTGGTTGTTGCCTTGAGAGAACATGACACAGATCTCCGCAACGTGTGGGCCACCCAGCCGAACGCTGGGTGTGCCAGGTGTTTCCCACAGACACATGCACGCACTCATTTTTGAAGTACCCAATAGATGGCAAAACTAGGAGAATGTTCACATCCAGTGGGCTGCATCACAGCCAGTGGGTTGCGAGCTGTGGAGGCCTAGCTCAAAGGCGTGGGTTCCGCTTCTGCAGCATGGCTTGGCGACAGTGATGTTTGTTTGCTAACGTGTTCAGTTCCTGAAATAATAATTTGGCCAACCAACAATTGGATCCCACCCAACCCTCAGTCTTGGCAAACCTTTATTTGTCATTCCTCACGTATAATGCAGCTCTGTCTGCAGCGGTGAAATGGTTTTATCTTGGGGAAACACAGCTAGCTTGTAATAATGCTGTATCTAATTGAGGCTTTCCACAAAATTTCGGTATGGTATCAGTTGGAAAATCTGTCACTACTGTATGACAGAGTGATGATAAGTGGGAGTGAGAAACTGCTAACTAGTGATCACAGTAAATATCTCATATGTGTGTGTTGGTGAAAACCTCTCACCCGCTTTATTATTATTTTTAAGTGATTTTCTCTCTCTTTTGCATTTATTATGTAAGTTATGAAGCAAATTCTGTGTGGATTTTAGGGAATTGGCAGAGGGGGTGGAAATAATCAAAGTGACTGAGTTTCTGGTACTGTAGTTAATGCCAGCACTTTTCTGATCTGGCCTTAGTGCTGCTAAAGGGATTCTGAGGCATGGGGGTGGGGCTCTTGTGTCAGTGGAAAAGCACATGCATGCAGAAGGTCCCAGATTCAATCCCAGTTTCCAGATAAAGGTAGCCAGAATGGAAAATGTCCTTACCTGAGAGCTGCTGCCAGTTAGAATAGGCAGTATGGACTAGATGGACCAGTAATCCAACTTGGCATAAAGAACTTGGGAAGCTGTGTTATAATAAGTCAGATCATTGGTCCATCTAGCTCAATATTGTCTACACTGACCGGCAGCAGCTCTCGAAGTAGAAACATTCCCAGACCTACCTGGAGATGTTAAGGAGTGAACCTGGGACCTACTGTGTGTAAAGTAGATGCTTTCAACCACTGAGCCATGCCCTTCCTCAGACAAAACTTTATATAGCCCTGCGAATGCAAGGAGCTTGCTCACCCTCTCCCTGAACAACTCACTTCTTCAGAGAGTAAGCACTGGTGAGCATGTTATGTGTCGCTTGTAGCGGCAGCAGGGGTTGGGAAAAGGTAAATGTTCTTCTTGTTTCGCTATTGTAGGCTATTGGGACCACAGAGCCTCACCAACGCGCCCTTTCCCAAAGATGTCCAAAATTTGAGATCTATCCACACTATACATTTAAAGCACTCTTAGACAACAGCCATGGTTTTCTCCAAAGGATCCTGGGAACTGTAGTTTGTTAAGGGTGCTGGCCACACAGACCTATGGTAACCAGCAGCACCCTTAACAAACTACAGTTCGCAGGATTCACCACAAAAACGTGTGTAAGAACGGTTTGAACATAGGATGTAGATGTGACTGTCAGAGCCGTCTTTCCCATAGGGCTTAGTGGTGCATTGCGCCAGGGCGCCGGCCTCTCAAGGGCGCCCCAGCAAGTGGGGTAGCTGCACAGCTTTGCCAGCGGCCTCCCCTTTCCCTGCACACCCGCCAGCTGCGCCCCGCCAACCATATGGCTGACTGGCGTGCAGCTTGCCTCCCAAGCCTCTGCGGGGATCACTCTCCTAAAGCGGCATGGGAGAGAGTTGTGCCGGCCCCCCATGGCTGGCAGTGTGCAGCTACGGCCACCCCAACACTATCCGTGGTAATTTGGGAGCACTGGGCGGATATTTGCACCCCATTTGCTAAAGACGGCCTTGATGACTGTAGTGCTGGGTCTGCACTGTAAGTCTCAGAGGACTTGTGAGGGGGGAAAGGGCAATAACAACACTTGGGGGGGGAGTTGTTGCCTCTAGCCAACTGAAAGAATGTAGAGCCAATGACCCATCTAGTCCTCCATCCTGTTCTCATGTGGTCAGCCAGATGCTAGTGAGAAGTCTCAAGCTAGACATGAACACAACCCCACTCAGCCCACCTGTGATTTCCAACAACTGGTATTCAGAGGCATAATGCCCAGAGCACTTGAAGGCCTGAGACAGCCTGCAGAGGCACCTCTACCAACTCTTCCTGGAAGTGAAGCAGCACAGAAGAAGAAGACTTCTGAACCAACAGTTCTCAGGACAGAAACTCCCCAAAGGCTCTGCAGTCCCAGTGAAGGGAGCCAAAGTTGACACCAGATCCAAACGCTGTCAAGCACCTTTAAGAGGTGATACAAATAGCATAGAGTAGCATTAACCAGGTGGCTCTTTCAATCTATTTAGCTGGTTTTCTTGACTCAGCCGTTGTAGTGGCCACCATCAGGCAAGGTGTTTCTTACCATAAGCCTTCAACCACCCAGTCCAGAATCAGAGCTGGAAGCAGGCCAAGAAAGGATGACAGGAATAAAACCTCTCACTTGTTTTTCAGAAGAATAGAGGACCCACTCCATTACTTATGTCAGCTTTCAATACTTTGCAAGGCGGCCAGTGGATAAGCCTAAAAGTGTATACTCAGAAGTAAGCCCCCCTGAGTTCACTGATTCTTACACCCAGGTAAGTGTGTAGAGGATTGCAGCCTCCGTCATAGAAGCGCACCTTGAAATCACTGGCTAATGAAATATGTGAAGTACGTCTTAGCGAAGGAGACAAAGGGCAGGAGCTCTGTTTACAGTTATTAACAAAGGAGAGTGCTTATTTTGATGAGAGTTTGGGGATCTGATCCAGGCGTTCTCATTTCTATGTTAGCAAACAGGGAAGGGTGTTTTGTGTTTTTGTTCACTTAATGATAACAGGTTTTATTATTATATTATTCAGCCTGCTGCAATAGCATGAGAAAGTTGTAAAATGGCGGCTGGTGGAAATTTTTCCAGTGTTGCAAAATGAATGTAATTTCTTGCAGCGTACAAATGAATGAAATGTACTTTCCCTCCCATTTCTGAAGTATACTTGTTCTTTATAAGGCGGGGAATGTTTGACCTCCTTCTCTGCCATCCTCATAACCTCTTGATTTATTTCTTGGTCCCCTGGTACATATCCTTCTTTCCTAATTATGGGACCGTAGGGTGATGCTGATTGTTGACAACAATGTTGTGTGTATGTGTGTGCTCTTGCAGAAAGTGGGGTGGGGAGGTCATGAGAACTGGGAGGGGGAGACTGGAAGCTGTTCTCTCAGTCGCCTCCCAACATGTTATTGCAAGCTTCCTATGACTATGGTCCTACACATATGCAATAGAAGGTGGGGCCTTCTGAATTAAGCAGGACATCTGAGTACATGCTTGGGACCTGCACAATTGTGTACACACAGCCCTGACTTCTCCATCTGGCTATTTAGTCTGGGGAGATGGTTTATAGGAGCCCACTGCTGCACGCATGGAACACTTGGATCCAAGCCTAAGAATTTAAACACCCTTCCCTGATGGGTGATGCTTCTGAAGACTCTGCAGCCTCTAGTAAAAAACTTTATAATGAAGAGCATTTCAGTTCAGTGGAAAATCACTGGGCCTGCACCTAAAATTGGCTACTTAGACCTAGAGAGGAAAAACAGGCATCCTGAAACTTGTTACTTAGAACCAGTTAAGAAGTACAGATGAAAATGGACATCATAAACAACTGGGTAAAGTCATAAAAATAAAATAAACTGATGTTGCCAAAATGTCAGTGTCTTCCTGGAAAATCTCTGGTTGTTCTACCTCTAATTTTCTCTCTTAAGTTTTCTTTGTGAAGGCCTTTTTTCCTTTCTTTTTTTTCCCTACAAAGAAGCATTCAGTGATGCAAATTGCTACCTGATAAAGGTTTTACCATCTCCACAAGGGCCAGAGCAGATGAGATGGCAAGAACTCCCAGCTCTACATTTTGTCCAATAGGACCTACAGGGTAGATATGGATGTGGGTATTACAGATTTGGACTGTAGTGTTGGAGGACTTTAAAAAATAAATAAATCACCTACTTACTGAAATTCTGCTCATGCATATCTGCCTTTGAAACTGCTGTTGCATGTACATGCATATATGCCGTAACAGGGCGTATAGCTGCTGGCAGGGATCTTAATTGGGAAAATTGCAGGGTTAACCCTCCGTAACCAGACAAATGGTCTCAATCCCGTCTGGAGTCTCTCCAGGCTGATTATATATAACATTTAAAGAGAGGTGAGATCTGATCATAAATCTCAATAATCTTGTTTGACCCTATGAATGAAGATGTTCACACAGAGCCAGAATTCCCAAGACAGCATTTTTCTGGCAATAGTCATGAATATCTTTGAGTGTTTTCCTGTCTTTCACAATATCCCTGAGAGCAAAAAGGTACTCTGCTTCTGCTTCAAAAAGATTTGTGCTACTTTAATGAGTCAAACATGAAAGGGTAAAGAACAAAATAAAAGAAGGCAACTGTTTATCCCTCAGTTTTTGATGGCAGCCTCTAGAGTTTGGATTTCCAGTAGGACCTGGACTTTCAGCAATGCAGGACCAGAGGCGGTTACCCAGACTTTGCCTTCTTTGGGGCTGGTGAGGCTGGAACCAAGCGAATGCGGGTGGACACTGCAGTGCCTCCTTGCAGATTCTCAGCAGTGCAGGTGTACAAACCATCATCCACAGCACGTGCTTCATCAACGTAAAGGATGCTCTCGGATTCCTGCTGCACCTGCCCACCACGTCTCACCAAATCTGTGCGTTCGCGAACGTAGGGTGGTCTGCCAATCTGAAAGTGAGGAAGGACATTATTTGAGAAACATGGCAGAGCACATGGTAGTCAGTGCACAAGAGAGTTTAGCAGTGGCTTTTTCCAGTGTGTGGAATTCTAGCAGCACCCACTCCTGTAACTTGGAAATTATTCAGATGCAAGCAAAGTGCATGACAAGGTTGCCTGGTGTTTATCTGCAGAGGAACAATTTATGTTTTCATTCTGCCTCTGGCCTACTCATTTGAGGAGGTCAGGCCAATCATTATTCAGCTTGTCTTTCTTTGTATGCTCTCATTGGCTAGGTTTGTGGGTTTGGCTAACCTTTGTTCAATTTCTAAGGGGGAAATTCCACAGATCAGCAGGAAAGGAGACGGGCTTAAAAGACCTGTACTGTTACAGTACAAGCCACTTTTCTTATCCCACACCCACTCACCCCATCAGCAACCTGTTACCTACTTGCTGTCCTGGATATTCCCACGTGAAATCGACAGCAATTTCTGGTTCCCCAAAGACAGTGCATGTGACATTGAAATTGTCTCCAACATGGAAGGAGGCCACTGAAGCTCTGATAGCTGGCTTGGGAACTGAAGAAGGATCTGCAGAGTTGGAAATAAAACACACACCAAGAGAAATCAGCATATAGGCATGAGTTTCTGCCACTGCCGCATTGCTCCTTGTGGAGTTGTTAGATAGGCATGGCATAGCGAAATTCTACAGTTCTCCCACTTGGAGCACAGGCTGAATGGAAATGGGGCAGTGGATCCTGAGTCTGAGGCCTCTCCCACTCTCTCTCTGGCCTTAGTGATGCTCTGCGACAAGGCCTTGCCTGTGAAGCCTTCTAAATCTGACTGGCAGCCTTTGTGCAAGTCCAGCAATGGGCAAAGATTTGCATCAAGGTGTCACTGATAGAATAATGACTCCAAACTTTGACAGGTCCCTGCCGAATCAGAATTACTTCTTGCCTGGAGAAAAAGGCCTCATTCAGTGGACATCATGGAAAGTGACAATACTTCCCACTCCCTTCTGCCTGGGTCCTGATTGCCTGGGAGTTGTATATAAATCATTTTAAATTAGGTTAGAATCAGTTTTGGGCATTCCTTTGCAACCTGTGGTCAGCAAACCAAGACTCCTTTTCCTTGATCGGCATGACTGAATCTCCCTGATCATAAGCACATCCCTTGGATAGAAAGAACACACCTGCATTCTCATAGTCACATTCCCTTTTTCAAAAGAATGGAACTGTTTGATGAGATGAACTTCTTTTATCTCTAAAGCAGCCACATACCCTTTTGGGACAGTTTGGGCTGAATTAATCTGAATTTGACAAGCTGTGTTTTAAAAAACATTAAAATGAAAAAGGCAAGCAGATTGGTGGACTTTTCTTTCTCCCTCTCTCTCTTATACACATACACACACTTGGGAGATAGAGAGATAGATGATTAATTGTTAAGGCAACTTACAGTTCACATAAATCAGCATGTATTTTGTGGAGATCTGCCTCACCCCATCCACATTGGCCATGCAGAAGAGGGAGCCAGCATGGGAAGGTTGTGGGCGGTGGATGATGAAGCCCCTCTTCACATCATGCGAGATGTCTAGTCCATCCACAAGCACTTTCTCGGGGGGGAACTCCCGGTGCAGCGTCACTTTGGCTGCTGGATTTGTCACCTGGCATGGCAGCAGGGTGGGATGGTTTGTACGCAGTTGAATCACTTCATAGTAATCTTCTGTGGGCACAAATAGCTCCTGAGGGTCTGAGGGGGAAACAGAAAGGGGCGTTTGGATGTGTAGAGACAGTGTCTTCTCCTGGGCAGCGCCATACATTATTGTCATCTATAGCCTCTCTAGAAAATCCACGTGCAATCATTTGTCAAAAAAGATGCTGCCCTCTCAACGAAAAGGGTTCCCAGCTTTTGAAATGGCATCTTTGGACTAATCCCCAGGCCATACTCACCTCTCCACAGCCATTTCATTTACCAGCCCTCCTCTCACCCTCCTGATGGAATATGCATGGACCGGGATGGCTGGTGGTGCTGTAAGTGTGTTTAAAAGTAGCCAACTGCACAGACGCAATATTCACATTTGCAGCTCCACTCAGTTTTCTTCTGGCCCTGCCCAGTATTGTCAAGTGACCCTCATAAGTGTGTGGGGGTGTCTTAGGAAATAATGACTAGGAAAGGGGAGACCAGAAGCAGGGAGGAAGAGGTCCACCCCCCACCACCTTAAACCAAGAAAAAAGCCTGGCCTGTGAAGAAGATGAATGTTTTGCCCATCTTGTCCTCTCCATCACGGCACTCGCTGTCACGGCACTGGAAGGACCAGCAGCTGTACTCGCCCGTGTCTGCCGCGGTGGAATTGGCGATGGTCAGCTGACTGTGCCTCTCAAAGTGTTTGATTCTGAAAGAGAGAAGGGCGAAGATGAGGCAAGGAAGAGCTTTCCCCTCCAGACCTGGGACATTCCATCCATAAGCACATTCACCACTGAACGCAAGACCACGTCACATCTACCCAACACAAACAGTTGCCGTCAATATGCTCACCGCAGTCGCCTCTCCACGTCGTCGTCATCCAAGTAGGGAGGGTATCTCCATTTGACCGCCTTTCCTTTGCAGCGCAAATCAAGGGCTTCGCCTGCTCTTAGCACCAGCGTGTTGGACACCTTCTGGAACTGCCCCTTTGCCACTGCCCTGGTCAGAATGGTCAGCTTGCCTTCCTTGGGAACAGTCATGGCTTTAACTTGGCTTTTCTTTAGAAACTTTGGAGTCCCCTGTTTAAGTTTTTTACTTGGCACTTTGGGAAATTTGGAGCCACCAACTTTCAGCTCCTTCGTGGCTGCCTTCTCCAAAGCTTTGGAAGGCTTTTCTTTTTGGCATTCAGCTATGAAGAGAAACATTTATATGAAACATTACAGTAGTGGCCTTGACCTTCACTTCATATATACATGATATAGGACTGGTGTCACCAGTCTCTTGCACCAATCCTATTTTTTTAAACTTTCTATTTATGAACGTCATCTTGCCACACCTATCAGGACTATTGCCAATTGAATACAAAGCGTTACCTTGGAAGTCAAACACCTTACGAGTCAAACGTTTAGGCTCCCAAATGCCGCAAACCTGGAAATAAGTGTTCCAGTTTGCTAACGTTCTTTGGAACCCAAACATCCAACGTGACTTCCACGGCTTCCGATTGGCTGCAGGAGCTTCCTGCAGCCAATCAGAAGCCGTGCCTTGGTTTCCAAATGTTTTGGAAGTCAAATGGACTTCCAGAACAGATTCTGTTCGACTTCCGATGTACCACTGTACACAATACACTAACAGATATTAAGCTTCTCCCAAGTGCGTGCTCTCCCAACTGCTTTGGACTACAACTCCCATCAGCCCTTGTCAGTGCTGCTGTGCTGGCTGGGACTGATGGGAGTTGTAGTCCAAAACTGCTGGAGAGCACCTGGTTGGTGGTGGCATGGTGCACATGCATGGGCAAGAGCCCCCAACTGGCTCCACTGGTACATTTGCACCCCACAGACCTTGCTACCACCTTACCCCTCCTGGCAAGCAGCAGCCAGTGACTCACCTGACAGGAGGTCAGGTAAGTACTTGGTCCCACCACACCATCTGCTATTTCTTCTCTGGACTTGAGCTCAAATGAGATCCACAAGCACTGGAACCAGTTGGCAGCCTAGGGGTTCACAGAACATCTTGCCTTAAAGGAGGCTTCCTATCTTTGCCTGCAGAATGAATTTCTCCTGCTCTAAAAAACCTCCGTTAAAATTTTGGATTCTTTGCAAAATGCATGTATCTGCAAGTATAGTCCACCCAAACCATGACATTCTCAAACAGTCCTGATATATCATGTTCAGCAAATCTTCTGGCGAATGTTGATTCTGCAAGTTTGCTGAGTAGCTTTGCTCTCTGGTCTGCCCCTTCACCAGAGGTGTACCTAGGGGTTGGTTCGGGGCAAGGGCAAGTACCTAAAAAGGACCTATCAGACTATGGAGTGTCACTGTGTGACAACACAGTGATGCTGCAATGATAAAATCAAAAGTGGGAGAAGCTTCCTATCCTTCTTGCACCACGACACAAGGGCATTTGGGGTTGTTTTGCCCTTCCTCCTCACATTGCCCTCATTCTGGATGCTTGGAGTATTTGGGTCATGTAAAATGTAGTAATTTCTAATGTGATTATTGTGGTAAAGTGGGTATTTTCTGTAGGAGGGTGCCAATACAGCTCCTTGCCAAGGGTGCAAAGGAGCCTAGATACGCCTCTACCCTTCCCATATTTATAGCAGTGTTCCCAATTGTTTGGACATGTAGGAATTCTGCACTTGCAATCTAGTCCAAGGCCAGGTCAAAGCTCAGGAGCTGATCTCTACCCCAGATTGGCTCCTGGTGCACAGCAGCAATGAGAGGCTGTGGGTGTTCATGCTCCCCACAAGAAATTCCTTGTGTGGGAAATGGAGAAATGCCCTGAGCATTTGAACAT
Source organism: Podarcis pityusensis (assembly GCF_964106645.2). Lineage (NCBI taxonomy): Eukaryota > Metazoa > Chordata > Lepidosauria > Squamata > Lacertidae > Podarcis > Podarcis pityusensis. The sequence goes on along the minus strand of NC_138029.1, from coordinate 64,335,635 downwards.
TTATTTTTCTGCTAGAGAAGGGAGAGGAATCGTAGGAACACAGAGGGACAAAGGACAAAGGAAAACATGACTTACCCCAAACAAAGAGGAGGGTGAAGCAGCTCAAAACAGCCAGCACTTTGAAATTCATCCTGGGACGAACCAGAGACAAGAAAATGTGTCTCTGCACAGCCAGTTTACAAGTGGTGAAGTTGCTATGTGCTGCTGCAACTTCCACAGCTTAGAAGAAATCTCACACCCAAGTGTTCTCCTTGGTGGGCGGGGAAGGCGAGGGGGTGGGTAGTACGGGGTAGGAAGGAGATTTCAAAGCAAAGCAAACTCATGGCTTGCCCCTTTCAACAAAACCCCTTTCACACATGAATGCCGCAAGGGGTCAGGATCCTACAGGGGAGGTGAATAGGCCTATTCAGTGCAGCACTCTGTCAGACGCGCTCCAGGCTTAAAACCAACAATTTCCAATTACAAAATATTATGGCTGATCCCTTTTCAGATGCATTCCACAGAAAGCAGCGGGGGGTGGGCAGAGAAAGTAGTTGATGTTTCTTAGGTTTAATGAAAGTAGCTCAGGCGAGGACCAGTGCCTCTCTCCATTAGAGATGGAAGAGTCTCTTCATTTCTGTTTTCTCAGTTCTTCATTTCTCTAATATTCACTTATCCACATTTCCACATCATTATGAGATTTGTTTATTTTTAAAAGTCCTTATAGAAATTTCTCAGAGTTTCAATTTGAATTTCTCATAGTGAGACACATTTTTGTATATTTTGCCCAATATACTATTCCCCTAAGCAATTTCCCCAATTCGATGCATTTCTTCTATGTTACTTTCACTAATATATAGCTGCATTTTAGGATACGTATTGTTTCAGGAACCCTGGACCAGATAGGAATTGAACCAAAATTCTCCCACCCTCCTCCTCCCAGTACAGCTCCAGAGATGCTGTAAAGCTGCAGATATTCATCAGATCCTCTGAATACTAAGATGAGATCCTTGAAGAAAGGACAGTCTACAAATGTAACAAAGAAATTAAAATATGAATGCTTTACAGCATCTTTAAAGTGAATGTCTTATGGCAGATCTTTTGATATACTGGACATATTATGCACATATAACTGGTAAATCTGTCTTAAACTCTGCTTAAATTGGAGTTACGCTGGCACACAGAGAGAGAGAGAGAGAGAGAGAGAGAGAGAGAGAGAGAGCGCTTACCAGTATATTGCTGTGACTATACAACTGGGAGTCTGGGACATAAGTATCTAAGGTGAAATTAAACATCACACTATGGTGAACAACTTGTTGTTGCAAGCATTGCAGCTGGCCAGATGGAACGATCCTCCCTCTCCTTCCCTCACACCCCTGACCACCCCAGAGCCAATCTGGGGTACAGAAGGGTACAGGTGGAGGCAAGGGAAATTCCTTTTTTAGCAAGTGAAGGAGGGCTTACTCTGACATGACTCAATGAGGTGAATCCCGCCCCTGTTTCTTATCTGGATTTCCACTTGACCAGATCAAAAAAAGAACCTTCAGATCCCCCCCCCCATTAAAAAACTGATTTGTACCCTTCACTGTTTATAAACTTTATGTGTATAGATATATGTTTGGAGACTACAATTCCCATCATCCCTGACCACTGGTTCTGTTAGCTAGGGATGATGGGAGTTGTAGTCCCAAAACAGCTGGAGGGCCAAGTTTGGCCATGCCTGGTCTAAAACAAACCATTAGAATGACACCTGGACGCACCCAAAGTCAGTATTTGTAATGGTAATGAGCATGAATAGAACAGAGGGTTAAATGGTAGCAATATATTTGCTCATTAATTGATGGGGCAATGGTTACAAAAAAATACAGGAAAAGTTTTTTGGCACATCACAAGCAACAGACTGAAGTAAATAATGGAATGTTGTGCCACCATTCTGCGAGTAACTTCAGGGAAACCTGTGATACTAAAGCACGTGCAGCAACCTGCTTTTGAGCAAACTAGCTCATGCGCATGCATGATTCAATCAATAAGCTGCGACTTTTATCAATTAATAGTAAGATAATAAATGATAACAACAATAAAAGTTCCTTTTTATTAGTTTTAGATGAGTGAAAATGGGGAATTTGTAACAGATGGTCTAAACAAAGTTTGTCACAACTTTAGCATTGTTTGCTCCCAAACCCCAAGGAATGGACAATTACAGACACTTCTGCGGGATAAAGCGCATTTCAAATTTCAGCAAGCAAAACTGGATGAGCAGTAGAAGACAGAGATCTGTTGTGCATGAACTTGGGATAAACTACAGTGCCCAGCTTTGCCCTCTCTGGAACATGAGGAAGAGGAGGTCCTTCTCTTTTTCAGGTACAGTATGTCCAGCCAGGTTTTTGCTCAGCCTCACTGGAAAGTGGTAGCCCTAGGAAACACCCGTTGCCAAGTATAGGCCGGGTCTGCCATCCATTTGATTGCCTTTATGAAGTGTGTGTATTTGGTGCTGGACTCTAGATGGAGTTCCCTTTGGATATTCAGTTCCCCCATGTGATTAGAATCACATGAGGGAGTGACGGGATGTGGCCCATCAGAGGTGTCTCTGCTGCCAGCTCAGCTACTCTCCGTACCTTAGAAGGCCAATGCCAACTGGGCAGCAGGGAGACTTCCCGAATGGCTTATAAGCCTGCACAACCAGATGTGCCACTGTTATTGCCATTATCCCCACATTGCAGATTTGGGGAGGCGAGGAGCAAAGCTGTGGGAACTGTAGCTTGTCTAACGAAACCATGCTAAATGGGGGTACAGAACAAGATCCACTTGTGCAATGAGACTTCTCCCCCTGGTCCATGCTAAACCTGTTCCGTGGCTTCCCCAAACTCTGCAGAGCAGATTTAGGGGGTAGGGAAAGGTCCTGTTGCACCAGCGAACCTTGTTCCATGCATCCAGTAACTTAGCTTGGTGAACTCAGCCACAATGCTACACCAGCTCAGCCAATGGATATGAATTGCATGCATTACTTAACTGTGAGTATCCAATTATTTGTATCGCTCAAGAGTAGCCTTCCTCAACCTCATACCTTCCAGGTGTTTTGGACTACAATTCCCATCAATCCCAGCAAGTTTAGCTGCGCTGGCCAGAGCTGATGGGAGTTGTTGTCCAAAACATCTGGAGAGCACCAGGTTGGAGTGCTACAAATAGACACATCTATAGATAGTTAAGGGAAAGGGTGAAATCCCATTCTTATGAAGTCCTTTCACCAGGGAAGATAGTTGCTCCACACCACAGAGTTATTTTTCCCAGGTGACAGCTGGATCCATGTCACTTGTTGCCTGCTTTGTCTTCTCTGGGGATGGATCTTGGTGGCTGGATCTCTCTGCACTGTGGTGGATCCCGTAGCCAAAGTAAATTAGGAAGCCTACAGCACATAAGAGGACAAGGTGAACCAACAATGCCCCAGATAGACCCTCCCCCTCACAAATATATCCGTATTAGAGAAAGCTCCTTAATTTGAAATCACATCAGGACATTTAGCTCAGGTTAGCCAACTTGGTGCCCTACGGATGTTTTGGACTACAACTCCCACCATCCCCACCAGCATGGGCAATGCCAGGGGATTATGGGAGTTGTAGTCTACAAAGTCTGGAAGGCACCCTGTTGGCTACCCCTGATTTAGCCTATAGATGAAATGCTCTTCTGTAACTGTCATATTCTAGGCACAAATTCCTTCACGAACTCATTCACACATACATGGATTTAATTTGATTTCTCTTCATTACTCGGCGCTTGCTGACTGACATGCCTTGTTGAACATCTGAACTGTCTCTGTTGAAAAGCACTGCATTTGAGGCAATGCAGTGTGATGTGAAAGCTCTGTCTCTAGAATTAGATCAATGGTGGACCATTTAAACACATCAGTGCTATTTAATTTACATACCCTGCTGCCTGGCTCCACCTCAGGTGTGGTACAGTGCTGATACTGCAGTCATCAAGTAACCACCAGGTATGCATGAACCAATTCCATGAGAAGGAGCAAAATATTAGAAAATGCAATGGTTGGTTCAGCAGCTAGACCAGCATCTTTGCTGCTGTGCTGCCTAATCCTGGCAAAAGAAGGAAGACCAGGGGGTCCAAACACACCCACCGTGGTGGTCAGGGCACTGCCAAACCTGATGCCCATCTTGTATTAGTCCTGATAAGAGCTACGTAGCACTGCCTTATAATAAATTCAGATGACACTTACTTTCCAAATCATTATTATTTCCTGAAGTTCCCTGAATTGTGGCACATTTCTTAAAGGCTTACCAATAGCCATCCACACCATGTACCGAAGCCAGGTGTCACCGCTGAGTTGGACCATTAGGTAGCTATTGACCAGGACACTGAGGATGGGCAAGAATGGCTGACAGGGAACCTAAACGGAGTGCAGAGATAATTTGAGATTAGACATGAACATTAGAAAAAGAATATTATTCCCTGTTATGGCCCTTGGTAACTCTGAGAGAGCATGCAGGGAGAAAAGTACTCCCACACCTGGAATGCTGTGCCCAGTTTACTACAATTTAAGGAGGATATTGGCAAGCTGGTGTGCACACGCGCACACACAATACACAGGCTGCATTGGGAAGAGGAGGACAATGAGGAGCAGATAAACAGCCCTCAGGTCAGAAGCAAAGGTGGTAAGAAGTGGATCTCACCCCACACAGAAAACCCCCTGTTGACAGGAATTTCTCTACGTACCCTTATAGTGCAATCCTATGTGTTGAGTTACTCCCAGGTAGATGCATGCTTCCCGTGAACATTCACAACACGTCAAACATAGTCATGAGGCTTGCTAGGCAGTGTCAATTATGAAGTCTCTTCCTTACCGTGAAGTCTGCTGTCTTCTGGCTGTGCGGCTGCCTCCAGATGATTAGGGACACCACCAGAATCCCCAGGAAGAGGAGAACAAGGCAGGTGACACACCAGGCACCTCCAGATAACAAACATGGCAGTCCTGCTGCACTCAGCACACACGTGATGCAGACTAGGACAGCTGGAGAGAAAATGGACTCTGAAAACCATGCTGTGAGGAAGCAGGGGGCATCTTCCTGGAACAAAAGACCACCCCATGCACCACAACAAGTGCACTGGAAGAGAACTAATCAAAAAGGCAAGGCTCAGTTGACCGGATAATGTTATGAACCGGTTATTTGTGCTTGTTTCAAGTGAGGTCTATAATAACTAAGCAGGGCGATTCTTTATAGTTAACAGCTCCTTGCTTGGTTTCATCCTGCTCCCTTAACTTAAAGACCTCATTTCTTATTTTTCCAATCTGAAGTTCAATTTCCACATCAGTTTGTGATTTCTTTCGTTACACCCTCATGAAAGTTCACCTGCATTTTTCAGTGAGAATTTTCTTCTGATAGTACCACCTTTTTCAATGCAAAGTTGCCTCATATACACATTTTTTACAAAGCACATTTTCCTAATATTTATATTTTCCATTACCGAATGCATTGATGTATACATTGCTTGGTCACTGCATAACTTGTATACACTGCAAAATTCAAAGAAGTGCAAATTTTTACAGCGGCCGAGTATCATTTCCCAAAGCCTGAATCAGGCAAGTTTGCCTGCAAATGCAAACTGCATTCCCCCCTCCAACTGATGCTCCAGTACTCACCAATGACAAGCACAGAATGGGACACTAGTGTGGAGGAGCTGTGGTTCGGGATCATCTGAGGATGGATGAGGAGGTCCACCCAAGGCATTCTGCTTGGACCTTTCTTTTCTGGTGGGCCAAGGGAGCTGGGATCAGGTTGGTACCTGCAAAGCAAGTTAAACATCAACGAACACATCAGTTAGTATCTGTCTTTCGTCCAGATTGCTTTGTCAGTGGAATCTGCAGCATCACTAGCTGACAGTAGAAGGTCTTGGCAGTGCAAGCTTTCCAAGAATGTCCAGCTCAAAGAAATCCTCAGAGAAGGTAACGATGACATTCACTCACATTCAACAAGATTCTGAACAAAGAGATGCGAAAGGAGGCCTTGCAGACTGTGCCTTGCGATTGAATAATCTCTTTTATGATGAATTGTTCTTTCTTCTTTTATCATTTACTTGTGCGTGTGGTTGAGAAATCCAAAGGCTGTTCCCACTGATATTTTACTAGTTTCAAGGAGATAATTGTTACAAAGCAGACTAAACAGCTGCTAAATAATTGCATCACTGTCAGTATGGCAAGGGCCTGCCCTGGATTAATGCCATGGCTGTTTAAAATGTGTAAAATAGAAGTTCGTCTAGAATAGTTTGAAATTCTACCCAGCCAATTTTGATTTCCCCTGCATTTCATCAGGGGTAGCCTGCTGGAGATCTCATGCCAGTGGTGAGTGCAGACAGTGTTGATAATGGAAAGAGCCACAGACATGTATTCTAGATTAACTAATCTGGAATAAAGACTGCCCTGCTTCCATTTTCTCCATAGCTACCTCAGAAGCCAGCTCCAGAAGGTGTTTTATTTATTCTACAATAGGTGGAGAGTCTTTTTTTTTTTTTAAAAAGTAAAACAGACCAATGAAGCTACTTCTCTAGAATGACATTTATATTACATGGGATGTTGTCATGATGAGCACTGCATATCTGCATCAAAGAGAAATAAATAACGAACAACTCATTACCTGAGGAGAAGAACACAGACAGCTACTAGTGTGTAGGCCAGCAATGTCCCAATGGACATCATATCAATCAAGGCCCTCAGATCAAAAAGGAAAGCCATTAAACCTGTGAGAAGAAGGAAGAGGGCCTGTAAAAAACACCACCAAATATTTTCTGCTAATTCTTGTAGCCTTGTAGATGAAGATATGGTCTCCTGCAGAAACCCTTTCCCAGCGAGCTTCCCTCCCGTCAAGGAGAGTACAGGTCTGGGGACCTCCTTTCAACGAGGGTGTCAGGGACTGGGCAGAGGAGGAATGGTGGAGACCGCCTCCCCATCCTGACCCTCCCAGGGAGGAAGAAGAGGAAGACAGTCTAGATTTACAACAGTAGTTTCTGGAACGTCATAGCTCAGAGGCAGATGAGGGGGGAAGTTGGGAAATAATGGGAGAGGAGGAGGAGGAGGCACAATCGAAACAGCAGCTGGCTGACACGGTATCATTAGAAAGCATCCCAGCCCCTCCCTCTCCCAGAACCCGGCGAGCCTTAAAAGTAGGAGAGCAACGAGCTCAAAGACAAAGGGCACGTAGCAGCAACCGTAGAAGTGACGAATGAGGAAGTGGGAGAGACGGGGAGTGGGGATTTACTCGGGACATCACCACTATCCAAGAGGCTGGGTTCTATAGCCTCTCTCTGTAAATACTGAATAAAAAAGGACAGTAAGAAACTTTTCCTTGTCTTTATACTTCCTGGGCAACCAGCTGGGAGCCGCTGACAGCATCCTGACAGAGGGGCAATTTACATAATCTTGTTTAGAAAAAAAAAGAGAAAAAGAAAAGACATCTATCCATAGTGACTTTTTTGTCAGCTATAGCATTTCATCAAGCTAAATGTGGAAGGTACACCTAAGTGGTCTCTCATGTGTCCAGTTTGGCACTCCAATGCAATCTCCTTGAAACTGAGATATGAGGTTATAACATGGAGCATTTAAATGATTGCTTTACCTTGTCCACATTCAATCCAAGACAATATTAGAAAGGAACCACAAAAATGGCTCAATGGATTCATTCTTCATGAGGAGAAGGGCTCCATGGCTGGAGTCTCTTTCTGTTTCTCTCTAATATATAAAATTATAAGGAAGTCACAGACAAGTGGTACTGTGAACTTCAGTGTGATGAGCTGCCAGACCATCAGGCAGGCAGGTGGAGCAAGAAAGGAGAAGAGAGGAGGAGGGATCCAGAGGACAGATATGCAGGGCAAGGAGAGAAGGATGGAACCAGAGGATGGCGATGCAGGCAGGTGAGCAGGAGGCAGCCAAGGCAAGGTGAGGAAGAGGGACCCAGAGGATGGAGATGTGATCAAGGAGAGGCGAGGAATTATGCCTGGGGTGGATGGGAGTTGTTTAGGTATAGCGGCAGGAGAAGTTGGCCAAGTTTGAAGGGAGGAGGAAGGGGTTGAGGTGGGAGGGTTGGTGGGTTGTGGGAATAGATAATGCTGGTGAGCAAAGCAAGCAGGGGAACAGGCCCTAGTCACTAATGAAAAGCTTGCATTTTACAAGCATATGGAGATATACCTTGGAATCCACCTGCTTCTAGCATGGGGAAGGTCAAGGAACTCTTGCAGTCTAACATTCAGTCCCACAGGCTGACCTGCTCTATGATGAAATGCTAGCCTAATGTCCCGTTTCCAAACATTTTTTTAAAGCAACTAGTATTGCTTTCAAGCAGGGAAAACCAACATGGCGCCTTCCAGATGTTTATTGACTCCAAATCCCATCATCCCTGACAATTGACCACGGTGAATGGTGCTGATGGGAATTGGAGTCCAACAACATCTGGGGGACACAACGTTGACCATACTTGCTTTGGATTATGTGTGCACCCAAATATGACCCAGCAGGGGTCTTCTTAGGTTCCTTGTTTCATATTTAAACTAGATCAAGTCCAAAGTAGGATTCTTAGTCCATTGTCTACTGGCAGGTTCATTCTGAGGTCTAGTCAATGTTAGAGCCTTTTTCCATGCATACCTGCGACAGCTCCAGACACCAAAGTTGCAATCACTGGGCTCTGTCGGCTGCTCACTTTGGCCAAAGATTGGAAGAGGAGTCCATCCCTGGCCATAGCAAACAAAATCCGTGGCATCGGGAACATAGAACCTAGCAAGCTACACAAGAAGGCCAAGAAAGTGAAGAAAATTCTCAAGATCATAGCCCCTTCTTTCTTTTCTTTACCCGACTCTTGTACAACAAGATGTACAAGAGACCTTGCATTACACACAATAAAGCAGACCTTTATAAAGCATATAGTACAAATTTCCAGGATCTACCTAGTGCTTCAGCTGAAATGAGTCTTAAAACTATTAATTGCTATTATCAGAGCGGTGTAGATCTTGAGGTCATTGTACCCCAAAGCTCCATCTCTGCTCATGAGTGAAATCACGTTTGCACCTTGGTAGCTGGTGCACAAAACATGCCTGACACACAAAGTGATGTTATGATTGTCATCATCATAAATGGAAATCTTTATGACCCAGAGGACCAGAGCTTTGAAGAAAGAGGATCCAAGGGCAGACATGATAGTAGAGTTTTATAAAATTATGAATTATAGGGGGGAATGAGAGAGGGAAAATTACTGTGTTTTCCCTTTATAATACTTGAGTGTGGGGTCAGCTAATTACACTGATCCAAAAGGTACAAAAGGTACCATTAATTTATAAAACTTACTGCCGCAGGATACAGTGACAGCCCTGGAAGTGAATTAGATGACTTCATAGAACACCAGTCTATCAAGGTCAATTAGTATCATGTTAGATAAACAGAACCTCTAAATATCACTAATTGGGGAGCAAACAGTGGGGAAGAGGGATGTTGCTTCTATGCTCTGTATATGAGCTTCCTGGAAGCATCTCTCTGGCCTCTGCTGGAAACAGACTGCTGGGCTAGATGGACCCTTGGTCTGATCCAGCAACACTCTTCTTATATCCTTAAAATGCAAGCATGGGGAAAATTGCACATCCTGTCCTTACCTGGTGGTCAGAGCACAGAGAGACCCCACAGCCACAGCATATTTGGCCATGCTCCATCCATTGTATTCGAAAGCCACTGGCAGAGGGCTCATGGTGTCCAAAAGGTGGTAAGGCATCATCAGGGTCAAGGCAGCTGAAACACCGGAATAGGCTAAGAAGCAGATGAGCAGAGAGAGAACAATCCCCATTGGGATGGCTTTTGTGGGGTTCTTTACTTCTTCCCCTGGTAAACATAAACACAAGAAGTCACACCATTCTGAAATCCACACATTGTCTCGTATGGTTACCCTGTCACTATAGAGATTAAGCAAAGATTTACATGGTGCTCTGGTTATTCGAAAAGGATTGCCTATGGGTTTCTGTTCCAACAACAGCAATGCCTAAGTCACAACACATTCCACTCCTCTTAGGAGGGGAATTGGACACAGGAGAGCTTTAATAACAAATGGCTCCCTTGTGAGGTGAATAGATATTTTCTCCTTTCTTTATTAGCTGCCAGATGCAGTTATCAATCATGGACATTTTGTAATTGTCTTCTTTCTTGCTTACCTGTAGTCGCAATGCAGTCAAACCCAATGAAAGCATAGAAGCAGGTAGCAGCTCCAGCTAAGGTCCCACTGAAGCCATAGGGCATGAACCCTCCAGCCCCAAAGTCCCAAGTTCCATTGTCAGATTGGTTCCTGTCAAGGAAGGTGACATAAAGGAAGTCAATGTCAGGAGGATCTGATTGGATATAGTTGGTAGACAAGTACAGCAAAGGAGGCAGGAAAATGGTAGGTGGCCATGGATCCGTCCTACCATTAGGCAAAGTCAGGTAGCTGTTTGGAGATTTCATGAAAGGACAGCAAATAGATATTTAAATAATTTGTAACCGCTGTAGAAATATAACCCGCGTGGCCTGTGTTTACTGCAGCCCAAGAGCTTGTGTAGCCGTTCTCTTACCTAAATCTGAGGGCAGCAGTCATTATCAGATCATTCTTGCTCATCTTCCAATTCTTCAGGTCCCCTTTGATGAATCCACTGATTATAATGAATAGAAGGACAAGCACATTGACAGCTGTGAAGACTTTATTCACTGTGGTGGATTCTTTTACCCCAACTGAGAGGAGACCTAAGGAGTCAATGGATACAATGTCTCATTGCTTGGGCCTCACAACTATTATGGATGGAGGCCTGAGGCAGTGTCCTTTGCAAAGTACAGTAGATACGAGCAATTGCTGGTACCATATGGAAAATCTGAGAACAGGGGTGTTTCCCAGCCTTACCTGAACTTACCAAGAATTGAATATTGGACCTTCTGCATGGAAAGAAGAAGAGAAGAGTTTTGGATTTGACATCCCACTTTATCACTACCTGAAGGAGTCTCAAAGCGGCTAATATTCTCCTTTCCCTTCCTTCCCCACAACAAACACTCTGTGAGGTGAATGGGGCTGAGAGACTTCAAAGAAGTGTGAGTAGCCCAAGGTCACCCAGCAGCTGCATGTAGAGGAGCGGAGACACAAACCCGGTTCACCAGATTACGAGTCTACCGCTCTTAACACCACACTGGCTCCACAAAGCATGTCCTCTAGTCCTTTACTACTGGACTTTGCATGAAGAAGGTCCCATGTTCAATTCTTGGCAAGCTCAGGTAAGGCTGAGAAAGACCCTAGCTTGAAACCATGGAGAACTGTTAAAGAACAAGTGGCAAGTCCAGCAGAAACAAGAAAGACAGCAACAGAGTAAATGCAAAAGACCTGTCGGTAGGGATGGGTGAATAGGCCAGTTTTGGTTTCTCTCAGTTTCTCATTTTTTCAATCTTAAATTCAGTTTGACACGTTCCCGCAAGTTTGCATATGTCTTTTAAGAAGAAATTCTCAGGAAAATTAATAAGCATTTCTGCGAGAATTTTTCCTACTATAAACATTTTTATATGCAATTTTACCTTTTTGCAAGGCAATTTCCCCATATATAATGCATCTTGGATGTTATTGCCATTCATGCGTATGCATTTATACACACTTTGTTCTTCACATTACTTGGCTGGAAAACCGCACTGCAAAATTTGGATAAGTGTGAATTTCAAAGGATTGCTGTGCTCATGAATGGCTTCAGAATGTGCAAATTGGGTATTGTTTCAGAATTGGGCTTATTGTTTCTGAAAATGTGAATTAGGTAAGCTAAATGCAAACCAAAGTTAATTTCTCCTCCGACCCTACTGTGGGTGACAATTACAGGGTTTGGAAACTATACTGAGATGCTAGTATTATTCAAAACCAATTTGTCAGAGTTGCATTAAGTCCATGGTGGGAAGGGAAAAACTCCTTGCATGTATAAAATTTAATGGGCAATCTCCAATAAAATTGGTGCAGGGTGGGTTTCAAGGAGCCTTACAATAGTTAAAAAAAAAAAATCAGTACAAACATACCTGTTAGTAGGACAATGAGGCAAACAGCAAAGATATCAGGGTATTCAGCTAGTCCTGGAGAGGTCATGGCCATATGGGTACTGAAAAAGGTGCCGATCCGTTTGCCCAGGAGCTCATCGAAAGTAGCACTCCATGCTCTGGCTACACTGGAGGTACCTGTAGAGAATCAGCCAGTTTAAAGATAACACTGCCAAATATGGGTATAGTACATCGAGCCTTAAAAATGAGGGATATTGCAGGGCCCTGGGTGCTGTTCTATGTACGCAGGCATAAAGTATCAGCTTTTCAAGGCTTATGGACCTCTGATGGTCCATGCGAAATAGCAGCATTCTCAGGTATAAGATGTCCATTGTGTACTATGAAGCTGTGCCCTTTTAGCACTCTCTTTCAAAGGAAGTATGTCAGCCTTAAACTGCTGTGTGGGCAGCACATACATTATATATGACACTACAAAAAGCATGTCTTTCTTCTGGCCTCCGTGCTCGCCCATTTCACCCCTTGGCTGCATAATTCTTTTCCCTCATTCTGTCTTTTCATCTCAGTTTATTGGGGGGGGGGGCAGTTTTTACGCTCATCCTACTTTTATAGGGAACACTGAATTTTTGACAGTCCCGACGACACATCACCTATGTTATACCAAATAACAAGTATAAAATAAAAAGCTTAAGTGTATTATCTCTCAACCCACTTTTTGTAAATTGGGAATGATGCACCCACCGTGATTTGAACTTGCAGTGGAAGCTCTCCTATCATATAAGATTCCCATGGACAGATCCCTTAGAAGTCAAATGAGCAGCAACTTTTCGCTATCAGACATTGATAGGATTTTTTTTTATCATTCAAAACATTTCTATACTGACCTTCATTGGGTCAGGGCAGGTTACAAAATGTGCCAGATAAATATGTGTCTTAAATGACCACATTATTTGCAGTAAAAAAAAAAAAAACCTTTGCATGAGAGATGTCCTGTCACTGTATCACATTGGAGAGTGGTCATCTTAAATAAGTATATACTAACCTATTCTCTTCTACTGCCATTTTGTATTCACATATGGATTCTTCATGGTTTTGTGCTAATCATTATTTCAAATGAATAAATGACTGGCTGCCAACGATTGGTAGTGGAAGTTCTTGTGCCCATCACATCGCTGAAAAACTGCAGACTAAATACACTGAGGCCCAAAAGAAATAGGGGATCATTTCTTGACAGGAGATGCAGCATTTGTTTCCATCCACACTGTATGTAGTCAGGGGGTTGCGTTCAACATTGTGCTTAAGTGAACAGTCCGTCAGTGCAAGGATTTCTCCTTCTGCAGCAGAACGTTCTCTGGTTCTCTCCCCTGAATTTGTTCTGCGGGTTCTCCCAAGCCTCCAGAGAAGATCTGGTGATAGTGTGGGGGCACACATCCCCTTGCCCTAGCACTAATCCTTGCACTAACAGAAAAAGTTGAATGCCACCCAAGTTTTCCAATGATGAGACGGGCATGTGTGGATGTGGTTGTCGGAACCATTCACATGAAGCTGCCTTAGACCCTTCTCCAACTGTCAACAGTGCTCCAGGGATTAAGAATGGGACCTTTCACAACCCTAATGGAAATACCAGAGTCTGAACCTGGAACCTTTTGCATGCATAACACATGCTCTGAGCTACAAATTCAACTCACATCAACTTTTTTAAAAAAAGGCCTGCCTGCCTAGTTATTATTTCTTAGGCCCATCTCTTTGGCTTATCAATGAAACCACACGGTAGATGTCAAAACCCAGAAGCCCAAAACTTGTTTATACCAATTATATAGGAGAGTAGCAGGTTCCAACCGGTGACGAATGCCCACAGCTCTCCTACTGTTACGTAGCTGTAGAGATAAGCTGATCCGGTCAAAGGCACCCGGGCTCCAAACTCAGCGTAACACAGTCCTGCCAGGATGGACACCAGAGCAGCAATCAGAAAGGAAATGATGATACTGGGGCCCGCGCTGGTCTTGGCTACTTCCCCTGCCAAGAGATACACCCCTGCACCCAACGTACTGCCCACACCCAGAGCCACTAAGTCCAAGGTGGAAAGGCAGCGACGCAAATTCGATTCTCTACAGACACCGGCTGTTATTCTTTTTCTACGGGAAACCATTTGATAGAAGGAGAGCACGGAATCCGAGACCGACATCTGAAAAAGAAAGAATCCAGAGAGATCATAAACACTGGTGCGACTATAAAAACAGTAACAACATCAGCAAACCTTCCTGACAATCTGCCTCGGCTGTGGTTTCGACTGGATGACCTTTGAGGTCCATGAGAATGAAATAGCAAGCTCCAGCAAGCATATTCTTCACAGTCTAAAATGCAACACTCTCCGATGGCTGAAACTCTTTCTTTAGAGAAACGGCACTATCATGAGATAATGGCATTATCACCAGGGGTTCAGTTCAGACCATCGCAAGGTGACTTTCCCCCAATGATATTAACTAACATGCAACTAATTCAAGGACCAGCCGGTCACCCATAGTCTTCAATAGCAAAACGGTTTTGATTCATGATCTATACAGGCATTGAATGATTGGTTCCCTCTGCACTTAGACTGAAACATGACTTTCCTTGTGGTGGAAAGGAAAGGAGGAGGGAAAAATTACTCTGAACACCACAAAACTAGAGCGCTCTACTTCCAGCTCTATATCCCTGAAACAGTAGTACTCTGTAGGTAATCCTTCATACAGTTCAGAGTTCAATGGGACAAACTTCCTGGGAATGAAGTTTTCTTAAGTACAATCTAAACATATTTCAGCTTTTGGATATCCCTGGCTATGGCTTTCAGACTAAAGCTCTTCCCACAACACTTGCCACCTTAATATCATTTCACATTGGCTGTGAAAAATGTGCTACATTCCTTTCTTCTACATGTTACTTCTAGGACCTCCCTGCAACTTTGGATCCAAGAGGCTGTTCCTCTGCAAATCTGATAATCTGCTGCTTATAGCCTTTCTGTGAGTCTGGAGGCTGACAACAAAGCAATTCACTATGAAATTATTTGCAGTCATATGAAAAGGTTAGTTGTTCACAAGGCTTGCATATTCCTTAGGGTTTAGAGTAGGGCCAACTGATCCTGTGCCCTCCAGATGTTGGACTCCAGCTTGCACCGTCCGTGGCATTGGTCGTATCATCTAGGGCTGATGAGAGGTGTAGCCCAACAATATTTGGAGGATGCCACATTGACTAAGGTAAAGGTAAAGGTACCCCTGCCCGTACGGGCCAGTCTTGCCAGACTCTAGGGTTGTGCGCTCATCTCACTCTATAGGCCGGGAGCCAGCGCTGTCCGGAGACACTTCCGGGTCACGTGGCCAGCATGACAAGCTGCATCTGGCGAGCCAGCACAGCACACAGAACGCCGTTTACCTTCCCGCTGGTAAGCGGTCCCTATTTGTCTACTTGCACCTGGGGGTGCTTTCGAACTGCTAGGTTGGCAGGCGCTGGGACCGAACAACGGGAGCGCACCCCGCCGAGGGGATTCGAACCGCCGACCATGCGATCGGCAAGTCCTAGGCGCTGAGGTTTTACCCACAGCGCCACCCGCGTCCCACCACATTGACTACCACTGAATTAAAGTTGCTGGGTGACCCAGTGGAATCTTGAGCTGTTGCTTCACACATCTTAGAAACACAATGACTAGTACACTCCAGTTCATACACGCTGAGAACCCTCCACCCATCTTTGGATCTGCATCACCACCACTACCGACATAAATGGGTACTTTTCAATTTGGAGCTGGTATTATTACCTTGCACCTGAAAAATAACACCCAAGTCCTCCTAGATAAATTATAATCGCACTAGCTAAAGGCTATGTCCCACCAATATATGATGTGGAAGGGAGGAGACAGGCAAATGAAGGCAATTAGCCGAGAGTTAAGGAGCTAAGGAAATTCATTCTCTGTTGCAAATTGGCAGGACAACTCATTACTCCTGAAAACCACTGGTTTGGTATATGAGCAGGCTCCAGGGCCAATCCACAATGCAGAGCACTAACCACTACACGATCACAGCTGCTCCAGAGCCAATTCAAAACATTTTTCTGCCCAAGACAAAGGACAAGATGGCACCCTCACCATTCCATGCACAGAAGCCAATTGGGCTGGCTTCTTTCACTACTGAATTTTATTTCTGTAATGGCTAGTTCTGAGAGTTTGGGACAGGCCAACATTTGTCTTCCAATGCAAGAGGACGACCAGGAGGAACACCTAAGGAGCTGCAGTCACTGTCCCTCAGCATGTGTTGCCTGAGGTGGTTGGCGTACTCTAACAGAAGAGCTGGCACATAACTGGGGACTGGATCCACTGAAGTGGAGAAATCAAATGAGATGAGACATGGTGCTCACCATGTCATTCATTCATATATTACACACCACAGATTCTGCCTAATGTGCCAGAGACTCAGAACAGACTTGAGTTTTGAGTTAGATAACATAACTGGTGGCCAGCCTAGAAAGAAAGGTGAATGGGTGGGAGGACAGAGGCCAATGAAGTCTCAAAGGGAAGGTAATCCACAGTTACAGAGCACCCACAGAGAAAAGTCTGGGAAGAAATGTCCCCAGAACACACATTTGCCTCCTGGGACATAACATTCTAACAGTGAACTTCAGACTGTTCCGCATTGTAATGCATCTGTGAGGGAAAGTTCTTCAGCTTGCAGAATTCTGAACATGGTTGTTTCAAAGCTGATTGCAGAGGGAGGAGAGCTGAGGGAAGTCCATTTGTATGACACTGGATGTCTCTTGGTAAAAATTATTTCTCTAGCACTGTTCTTTAAACATATTGCTGTGGTGTACAATTTTAAATAAAAAGAATATAAACTGTAAGGCAGCTCATGTCTTTCTTATTATTATTTTTATAAATATTTTTATTAATTTTTACAATTAAACAAAACCATCACATTAAAGTAAAAATAAAAACATAAAATGAGAAATTTCAAACAATTGTATTCACATAGTATTAAATCCATCTTTTGGGATTACTCGGATCCCTCAACTTCCCTCTATTCCAGGCTTCCTCAACCTCGGTCCTCCAGATGTTTTTGGCCTACAACTCCCATGATCTCTAGCTAGCAGTGGTCAGGGATGGTGGGAATTGTAGTCTCAAAAACATCTGGAGGCCGAGGTTGAGGAGGCCTGCTCTACTCCCTCCCCTGGTTCCTTTGTATTGTCTTAATTTATGCATGTCAATAACGTCTTTATCTTTGATTATCTCCAAATTTAAATATTCTCCATAATCTTAAAAGTATTTTAAAAATCCTGCTAATGTATTAAGTTCTTTACAATGCTTTTGTACATAAGCAATAAACATTTTCCATTCTTTTTTACATTTGTTATGATCTTGATTTCTAAGTTTCCCAGTTAATTTGGCCATTTCAGCATACTCCATTAGTTTGATTAGGGCAGCTCATGTCTCTATGTTGTACTTCCTGCCTCCTCTGTCAGATATTAAGTCTGGCTGTCCACGGAATGTCCATTGGCTATTGTCCCATGGGCTGGATGTGCACTGCACCGTAACCCTCCTGGGATTCCAGTTTAATTTGGAAACTGTCCAAAATCATTTTGTAGCTGGCCCTTGCAATTTACTATCATTTTCCGTTCATGCATTCCTTTCTTAGGCCCCCCCCCTCCCAATTTTGATGTGCATTATTTTTCCACTAACAGGTGTAACTGGCAAATCTGTGAGGCAATGCATGAACTTCCTCTTAGTATGTGGAACTAAAATGACAAGAAAGCATTTTCACCATAGATTATAACACGGCACCAAACAGATCTTGCTTTTAAATCAACAAAATCATGCACTTACACTCAGGTCATTCATTTACAATATCATTCACTTACCCTTCTCAGGATTTCCCTTTTCAAAATGTGCTTCTTCAGTACTCACTGTTGCTTGTTTTGGCTGTCAATGAATCATTCTCCTCTTTTGGAGGACACCTCGGTCCTACTCCAGCCCTTTTCCCGGTTCCTATGTTCAGTTTTTTTCTTCTCACATTTGTCACACTTTTGAAAATTGTGCTTTGCACACTTTTTGCACTTTTGCAGGGCAAAATTGAATTGCAAACGCATGACTTGCCTCTTGCCCCCCCCCCCAGGCCCCAGTTTGTAAACTAATCTACTTACTTTTGCTCTTTTTCCAGACACTTGCACCAGCTCCATGCTGAGAGTCAGAAATGCAGGGAGGGAGGCAAATCCAGAGTCACTGTGTAGGTTTGCTTCTGCCTCATTTGAATGTATTTCATAAGATGGGTAGCCCAACCTTCTTTCTCTCCGACCACCCACCTCTGCCCTCCTCTCCCCACTTTGGTCATGGGGAACCTATGCAGTCAAAGCAGCTCAGTGCTCTGTTGGAAAGCTTTAATTGACATTTGAGGATTGCCCAGGCTGGCGGGACATAGGGACTCCCATCCTTTTTGCACAAATTTGTCCTCTCTCCATCTTCTTTTCTCTCCACCTCAGCTCCCCTTGGCAAATAGAGTGTGAGGCCTTTGAGACTGTGAATGGAAGCATTTGGCAGGATATGTGCAAGGAGTGGAGTTGAGGCATTAAGCAAAATAGGATCAAGTACATTTTAAAAAGGAGGAAAGGTAAGGGCATTGGGGTAGGGATGGGCCAATCTGCCATTTTTATTTTTCCAGTTTCTTATTTTCCAAATCTTTTTTGTATCAGTTCGATGTTGTTGTTCTTGTTTTTAAATGCCTTTATCTGGCACTTCAAAGTTCATTTCACTCAGAGTAACAACAACAATTCTGGTATTTCAAAATAGTGGCCTTTGCCCACTTGGTAGGGTTTGGATATATCTTGGTTGGCTTTCTATATATCGATGAGGATACATTTCTAAGGCTGAAGAACCACGTTATTTTTGTTGCAGTTACTTTGAAGTTTCCCATTTTGCTTTCCACAAAATGAAAGGCTGCCTGCCTTGGAAATATATACCAGATAATGACCCCTGCCGGCACCTACCCACGTAGAATGAGCAAACATGTCTCATCACATGACTGGATATACCTGATGACTGTCTTCCCATATGATTGTACAATGTGTGCATCCCCCATATGAAGGGCAGTATGTGGCTGAAGGATCAGAGGTGTTCAATGGGGCTCCTCACTAATACATTTTAGGTTTGTAGCCTTGAATGGTCTTTCATCAGGCTCCCAGGGCTCTTGAATCAAACTCTAAAGTATACTATTTTAAACTGAAAGGTGTTCGTTTGGGAGTATAGCTGTAATTGCTGTAGCATAACAGTTGTTCCGACTTTCAGCATGTTATGTTTGGTGGCCAAGCTGTGGTAGAATGCTGTTAATAAGGCACAGCTTTGAGGCCAATATTCTGTTTTGCTTTCTAGAGGGCAGTCTGAAAACGTGTGCAGTTATTCACAAAGCACTGATTGTCTTGCACATTCATCTCACACAAGTCCCCACATCACACAGCAGATTATGTCAACAAATATGAGTATCACCCCAGCCAATGAAAGGGTGTAACTTGCAAGCAAAAAGAAACTGTGGAATGCCTTGTGAAACTGCATCAGAGTTAACCAACGTGTTGGTCTCGCAAAAGGGGGAGACAATGCTTTGCCTAATTGTACAAGTGATGATTTCTTTATCAATGTAAATGCATGCTACATTTTAATTTGGGGTGAGATGACATCAACTATTAGAAACAGGTAACCATGATGAAAATGGTTGCAGAAAATGGTCCCCAAAGGCAAAAAGAAATGACATGTATTTCTGTAAGGCTGTAAGGCTGTTTCTCCAGAACAGCCTTACAGTTTCCCAAACAGATGCAGTGGTACCTTGATTCCTGAACAGCTTAGTTGTCAAACAAATCAGCTCCCAAATGATTGAAACCTGGAAGTGAGTATTCTGGTTTGCAAATGTTTTTTGGAAGCTGAATGTCCGATGCAGCTTCCGCAGCTTCCAACTGAGTGCAGGAAGCTCCTGCATCCAATCAGAAGCCGTGCTTTGGTTTTCGAATGGTTTTGGGAGTCAAACGGACTCCCGGAACAGACTAAGTTCGAGAACCAAGGTACCACTGTATTGACTGGAAAATATGGGTCATTTGCTCTTCCTGCCTCAACCAGCAGGTTGCAGAGTTGCCTTACCTAATAATCTACAGAAAGGCTTCATTTGTAGTTTTCATTGAAAAAGCACTTTGAGGCGTTCTGAAAACTGCAGTCCTGGAGAGAGTCCGAAAATGCGTGCGCACACATTTTTTTTATTTCATTGCTTGTTATGTAAGTCACTTTAAGACACTTCAGTGTAAAACAACCACCACCACCATGTAAATATAATAAATAGTAATAAACTGTCTTGTACTGTCTGCTTCGATCCTATAAACAATATCGCCGTTATATGAAAGCCTTTCATGTTGTTCTGTTAGAATAACTAGAAAGGCAATTCAAGGTGAATTCTGGAACATTTGAACCTTGGTCAAGAAAGCTACATTACCATTTACTTGGGAATGATCACATCTGAATCCCCTGGAATCCATTGGTGCTTATTCACCGAGTAATCATGCATAAGATCAGGCTGCATGACTCCTGGACCGTGTTGCCAAAATGCCCTGGCAAAAATAGTGTGAAGTATAAAAGAATACTGATACAGTCAGGCCTTTTTGACTTTTTGGAAATGTCTACAGTGATGGTAAGGGAATCGTGTCTCTGGACTCCATTGGAGCAAGTCTGGGCAGCTGTTTGGGGGCTAGTGAGCATGCCTGGGTGTCTCTGGCAACAGCTTGTGTTGCAGCTGCCATGCAAAGTGAAGCGAAGGCAAGTGGTGCCTGCAATATGTCATCTTGACAGAGATCTGCTTGAGTTTCCTGTTCCAGGGTTCAGTGCTTGGACTAAGCCACTCAGCGTGATGAATAGGGTTATCACCCATGCTAGCACTCATGTTCAACTGGTTTAACAAAAGCCACCCTGAAAAACACAGAGGGGAGCTTTTCCCAGTTAGTAGGCTATAAGCATGAAATGGCTGCCTTTCGCACTGAAAAGGGCCTTGAAGTTTGAAGATCCCAGTGTTCAGAAAACAGAGAAGCATATGCTATATGAGACTTTTAAATATATATATATATTATGCTTTGTAACATTTGTAACTGCTGAGAGATCATATCTCACTGAGCAAGAACAAGAAGCTGTTCCAAGTGGGATAAAAAAGAAAAGAAAAAGTCAATCTCTATTTTTGCCATATATGGCCTGATGGTTATGTTTCATGGCAGCTGTTCTGGATGTGAGCCACATGACCCCCCTTGTGTTCCTCTTCTGCTTCTTTCTTCGTTTGTTCCTAGGATCTGCTTCCACCTCTGCTATTATCATGCTAGAAAAGCAGTGGGACCACTAGGCAGCCAAGTCTGGCCACCTCCTAGGCACCAGAGAGACGCTACACTGGAAACATTGTGGAAATTAAAATGGGGACTAGACTCAGCTGCCCAAGGCTGCCTGGTGCTGATGCCTGCCCCAATTACAATTACTGGATGCATTTAAATGGTGAGCATTCCTAAGGTTGCTCTTTGTGTAGGTCTAGCTCAACTTTCGACAGCAAAAGTTACTAATGCCATGACTAAAAAACAGCATTATGGTTTGCACTTCCCTAGTGAACAAAACACTGTAGCACCCTGCTTGTGGTTAACGCTTAGCTGGAATGAAATATTCAACGCAGCAATAGAGAAATTAAAATAATAATTTATTTGTCAGACAAATAAATGAGAGACACAGTGGTATATGGATACCAAAGCTCTGCCCTTCCAGCCCTGATGGCCAGCACTTATATTCCCTCAGCCCAGCCCCCTTGCTCCTCCTTTGGCTGCCTCTGTCCAATCAGCCTGGTTGAAATTCCTATTGGCTGTTTGCTAGAACCAATCATAAAAGATACACCCATTTCCTATTACCTTTTATGGGAGACAAAGAGCTATATTTCCTTCTATCCATAAATGGCAGACAAGTAGCCATATATCTTACATTTGCCTCGACCAGGCACCTTAATTATCAGATCATCTTTGCCCTATTGCCCTATTACCCTATTCACTCCAGAACAGATGGCTAATGGTTTTAATTATTATCTTAAACAGAGATCTTGGGTTCACCTTCTCACACACCATCAATGAAATAAGAATCTAACATAAGAATCTAACATTTCTTACTTTCTAAATCCTTTGCATAATTACATTTAAGCCAATATATTTCATACATTAACATAGATAGATTTTTAGAAGGAAAGGCCTTTTCAAAGTAAAGAGGAAACACCTTCAAAAGCAACCTCTTAGATCTACACCACCCTTTCAAGCCAGCTGCTGTTTCTATTAGCTCTTGCCCTTTAACCTTAGGAAAATATGGCTCAAGTCTTAATGGGAGGCACATGGTATATTATTTGTTAAACAATAAATTTCACTATTTACCAACTCTTAATTGTGTCTTTGCAGCTTGATTGTATTCTGTAATTTGTATGGTCAGTGTGACCTTTTGCTCCCAGCCTGTAATTTCCTTTTACAACCCTGAAGCGCTGCTATAGATCAGTGGGGCCCTTGAACAGGAAGATAAACAGCTGCCAGAGTATTCAGCTGGTTTCTGCCTGGCATGAGAGATACAAACATTTACAAATATATTTTTTAAGCTCATTTTAAAATGCAGGTCTTCATCAGATGCCTCAACACGACTTGCTGGGCAAGGGAGGACAAGCATATGATCAGGTTGCATATGAAATGGGATTTAGGATGACTTAACACGTGACTTTTTTAAAGTGCACAACTATGATGTTTTAGGATGCACTCTCATACACTCACCTGGGGGCTCAGTGGCACAGCATGTGGGGGGGGCAGGAGGGGGGAATTGTGCCGCTTAGGCTCCGGGGAGATCGCCCAGAGTGTGAAGTGGTGATAGAGCTGTCAAGGAGTTGGGCACAGGGGGCACTGATACAGCTCCTCGCCTCTGCCTAAGGGCCAGATACAGTGGTAAAGGTAAAGGGACCCCTGACCATTAGGTCCAGTTGTGGCCGACTCTGGGGTTGCGGCACTCATCTCGCTTTATTGGCCGAGGCTAGCATGACTAAGCTGCTTCTGGCAAACCAGAGCAGCGCACCGAAACGCCATTTACCTTCCCGCCGGAGCGGTACCTATTTATCTACAGTGGTGCCTCGCAAGACGAAAAGAATCCGTTCCGCGAGTCTCTTTGTCTTGCGGTTTTTTCGTCTTGGGAAGCAAGCCCATTAGCGGCTTAGTGGATTAGCGCTATTAGCGGCTTAGCTGATCAGCGGCTTAGCGGATCAGCTGTTAAGCGGCTTAGCGGATCAGCTGTTAAGCAGCTTAGCGGCTTAGGATCAGCTGATAAGCGGCTTAGCGGCTTGGGAAAAAAGGGGGGGGGATGGAAAAAAACCCCGCAGGAACTCGCAAGACATTTTCGTCTTGCGAAGCAAGCCCATAGGAAATTTGTTTTGCGAAGCACCTCCAAAACGGAAAACCCTTTCATCTAGCGGGTTTTCCGTCTTGCGAGGCATTCGTCTTGCGGGGCACCACTGTACTTGCACTTTGACGTGCTTTCAAACTGCTAGGTTGGCAGGAGCTGGGACCGAGCAACGGGAGCTCACCCCGTCGTGGGGATTTGAACCACCAACCGTACCTTGGGGTTAAAGATGCTTCAGGTTACTGACTCCGCTAACCCAGAAATAGTACCTCGGGTTAAGAACTTTGCTTCAGGATGAGAACAGAAATCGTGCAGCGGCGATAGGAGGCCCCATTAGCTAAAGTGGTGCTTCAGGTTAAGAACAGTTTCAGGTTAAGAATGGACCTCTGGAACGAATTAAGTTCTTAACCCGAGGTACCACTGTAAAGGGAGAAACGTGCTAAGAGGAAGGCAGGTTTGGCAAATCCACACCGTGATCAACTCCCGCCCAGAAACCAATGTCCCCACTGTGGAAGGACGTGTGGATCCAGAACTGGCCTCCACAGTGTGCATGCACACGAAAGCTGATACCAATAACAAACTTAATTGGTCCCTAAGGTGCTACTGGAAGGAATTTTTTTATTTTGTTAAAACCGTGTTCATGGAAGACAATTTTACTCGGCTAGGAGTGATTGCCAAAGAAGCAGCAGCAGCAGCTGCTGCGCAACTTCATCCTATGCACGTTTAAGGTAAAGGGACGCCTGACCATTAGGTCCAGTCGCGGACGACTCTGGGGTTGTGGCACTCATCTCGCTTTATTGGCCAAGGAAACCGGCGTACAGCTTCCAGGTCATGTGGCCAGCATGACTAAGCCGCTTCTGGAGAACCAGAGCAGTGCACGGAAATGCCGTTTACCTTCCTACCGGAGCGGTACCTATTTATCTACTTGCACTGGTGTGCTTTCGAACTGCTAGGTTGGCAGGAGCAGGGACCGAGCAATGGGAGCTCACCCCGTTGCGGGGATTCGAACCACCGACCTTGTGATTGGCAAGTCCCAGGCTCTGTGGTTTAACCCACAGTACCACCCGTTTAAACAGGAGTAAATCTGAGCGTGCGCCAGAATATATTCCCACGTAAATGCGCATAAACCTGAGCCTTAAGTAACTCCCTCCTCTGCCTCCCTTTGCTAAACACTCAAGCCAAGGTGATCCAGCCGCTACCGTCTGGCAGGAGAGAGATGCAAGCTGAAACGACGCCCCATTAAGGGACTCCCCCCTTCCCACCTCCCTGCGGCGCCTGCGTCAGCCAAGGTCCTCCTCTGCAGCGGGCGTCGCTCCGTCGCCCACCTGAGGAGGCGGCCAGGGCGGGAGGGAGGGAGGGAGGGAGGCAGCCCGGGACTGGGCGGCTCCGGAGCGCGTGACGTCGCTACTCGAGCGGAGCCGAGGCGAGGGAAAGGAAACAGCTGCGGCGCTTCGAGGTCAGCCTTTCCTCCGGCGTCTCGAGTGCCCCGCGGCCTGGCTGCGCACCGACGGAGGCGCTTCTTCCTAACGGTTCTAGCAAAAGAGGCCTCCTGGTGCCCGTGAAGTAAGTTAATAACGGGGGGCAAGAAAGGGGGGCAGCCCTAGCTTGCTGGGAAAGGGGAGCGGGGTGAGGTGAGGTGGGGGAGATGGAAGGAATACATTAGCATCCTTCCAAGATCCCGTCAGAATGGTGTGGTGCTGCGGTTCGTTGCCCCTTTATTTTATATAATTTTTATTAGTTTTCCATTTAATAATATACAATCACATCATTATGATTCACTTTACCGCTCATGGACCTCCTTCCCTCCCGCCTCGTGGCTTTCAAAATTAACCTTTATATCATTGCATTGTCTACGTTTTCCAATTCTAGTTGCACTCATTACAAAATACCTCAAAGTTTAAATAAATATAAAAAGAAAGAATATTTCTCACGACAAGTCTTCAGTCAACCCTGCTAAGGATGTTAATTGCTTACAATAACCTTCCAAATATCGTATAAATTCACACCAGTCCTTTTGATCCTGCTGGTTTCGGATTTTTCCCATCAACTTCGCTAGCTCTGCAAAGTCCATCATTTTCAACGGCTACTCTTCTTTCGTTGCTACTTCTTGTTCTTTCCATTTTGGGGCTAAAAGAATTCTTGCCGCTGTTGTTGCATACATAAACAGACTTTTATCTTTCCTTGGTATCGCTTCACTCACTTTCGGTGCCTGTTTAAAGCCAGACTTTCTCTCTTAAGAAGTATGGCTTTCTTCTTTGCAATGCAAGCCCTCAGGAGCCGCATAATACAGTACAAGCTCCTCACTAGCTAGGGAACTTGCCTTAAGTTTTCAATGACTTGGCTCTTTGTAGAAGCCGGTGGGTGTGGCCCTGGCAGATCCAGTTTTGGCAAACTGCCTGATCTATTTGAGTCAAAGAGGTTCGGTTTCTACTTTTGCTGGGGTGAAACTGCAGCCCCATCTCTTTAGGCTGCTTTGGCACTCGATGGCGTCTTTGTTCTAAAAGGACTTGTCTTTTATGCACAACGTTTGTTCCATTTTTAGCTAAATTCCCCATCTTGTCTTCATTTGCTTTGCAGTGGTGGAGAAGAAAAAAATGTGCCAACTGAAAACCTAGTGCCTTTTCGTTCCTAGCTTTTCTATCTCAGTTTCTAGCACTGCCCCAAATACTAATCTTGGATTCAGCTGCAGTGGTGGTTTTGTCTGTCTTGTCTGTCTGCATGGGCGTAGCCAGGATTGGGGGGGGGGGGGCAGAACCTCAGATTTGTATTGATTTGTATTGATTTTGATAGATTTAGAGGGGCAGGTGTCCCCTGGCTACGCCCATGTCTGTCTGTCTACAGTCTTTGCACACCAGTAGATGCGGCGTAGGAGCAGAAGAAGTTGAACACCACGCCAAAGCTGTATTCATAACGCTAATCCATATTTGTAAGGCGAAATGCTATTAGGAATGTTGGCGCTATGGACCCAGAGAGTGAAAATGGTAGTAAATCAATAATGTAAGAATCTTTTTCCCAAAATAACCCACTCCCCCCAAAACACATGTTGGCATAAAATGTTAGGCATATGTTTAAACTGTTACCAATTTTCCTGTGGGGAGGGAGGTATTTCTGCTTTTCTTAATTCATAAAATATGACAGTAGGCTGTTGTTGCTGCTACTTAGTAAAGTTTTATATATGATTCCTGTCTTGAGAAGTTGCAGGAGGCTAGAATACTGCTATTTTGATGCTCTGTTTACTTACATTTGAAAATCATGTCCTTATTCAGGACAGGCAGGGCTGGGTCCAAGTGCATAGAAATGATTGGGGCTTTTTCTTTTTTAGGTGTGGGCAGTGACCATTTTTGTGACTTCTGATCTAATTTTAATAGAATGTATGTATTATCCTGAACAAAAATAGGATTGGAGAGCTAAGGCTTAAATAGTCACAAGTCGTTCCTCAAAAATCAAGTGAGCACAAACTGTAGCATTTAAAATATTTTCCTTTTAGTCTGTCTCGTGTATTGTTTTTAAGTCGTCTTCCACCCTGAAGGCAATTGCACAATGGAGTAAGCCCCACTGTGGATCTTACTTCTGCATAAACATGTATGGGATTGTGCTGTTTTTGAGAACCGATGTATTTCTATTATGTTGGCAACTGGGATCTTAAAGGAAGGCCCTTGACACATGTAAGATGTGTGCTACAGCTATGAGATCTACCCAGCCTTGTAAAAGCCCTTATTTCCTTTGGACTGGGTGGGGCTTGCCTGTGCCATTTTGTTTCTGGAATGACTTTTAGGCTGCTGTTCTATTCTCCTATCTGGGAATAAACTCCATTGAACTCAGTGAGGCTTTCTTCTGAGTAGATGTTTTGGGATTCTGCTATAGGCCATTTGTTTAAATTGAGAATGAAATGTTTCTGCTGCAGGCTACAGTGTGAGTGTTAGTGCTTAATAACTGTCTTCACAGCATACTGCCTACAGTGTTTAAAAATAGCCCTCAGCTAATTCTGTTTTGGATTCATGGAGCAGGAAAATATATACCTGAAAATGCAGATTTCTAGCTGTTGTGAGGAAAGGTTAGATGCATGAGCAAGCTGCCTTTATGTTTAACCCACCAGGCACACTCTTTCAAGAGTGGAGAAGGCAAGGCAGTTTTTAGGAAGCCACTAAAGAAGAGGACAGGCTACCTTGCAGCTTCCTCAAGAGATTCTAACAGTTCTCAAAATGTTAACGGGCTATTTGTTCATTCTGTTTTCCATTCAGAGACATGGATGCATTGCAATCTCATTCATTGGCTCTAGTAAATCATTTGTCATGGGGTGTTTTCAAAATGTTTTTCTTTTAAGCTCCTACAAAATAAAGGCCTTCCATAACCTTTTACCAGATTCAGTTGGTTTGCCAGCAATGACCATTCCTGGGCAGAGGGATCCATGCATAGGTAACCTTAATATTAGGTTACTGTAATGCTCTCTTCCTGGAGTTGCCCTTACAGCTGGTCCAGAAGCTTCATCTACTACAGAATACTGTAGTGCTGCTGCTAACTGGAACATTTTATCATGCACATAAGGCTGAGATGCTAAGCTTGCGGAGCAGTTTTCAGGGATGGCATATAGACCCCATTTTTGCATGAATTGAATTTCTTCTTACCCACCACCCTTAGATGTGTTGCAGAACTAAACATTTGCTGCTTGTTGTACTCTCTTTCACCACTTTTCCATTCAATACCTTGTGTTTGCTTTTAGGCAACTGAAGTCCACTGGTTGTAAATGCCTTTGTCTGTTTGTTCTTTAAAAGCTATTGTAATAGAGACGAAATGACACCATCATCAGAGATGGGGGGAAACCTTGCAGCTCTTTGGAAACCTAGCACTGCACAAACCTGGGGGGTTGATACTGGTGTGCCCTTCTTATTTTGAGTTGGTACAAAATGTCTGGGCTAAGAACTGTGTACCCATCACTTGTTCTTTCCAGAGTCAAATGAAGTAGAGTTATTAGTCATCAAAGTATGCTTGCCACCCTTCACTCCTGTCATTATTCTGTGCATTTTTGTCTGAATGTATGTGATCTCCCCCCACTCCCTTGGCCCCAGGATGGAGGGGGGGAAATCTCATTTTCATGGCAGGGTGAAAGCAAACTTTCAATCTGGAGACTTTATACACAGTGCACCCAAAATTTTGCATACACCGGATGTGAGCTCCTTGGGTACTGGGACAGGAAATGAGGCAGGCTTCGTGCGCACCACAATGTTAAGATTTTTTTTAAAAAAAGCAATCCATCAGTGTATAAATTTTGCCAAATAAGCACTACTGTCATAACCACAACGTTCTAAGATTCTACTAAGAACAGTAGGACTGTGTCCTCTTAACTCTTAGAAACACTGAGGTGCAGAATGGCTATTGATCCAGGCTAAAGTGTTGCATGGATATGCCCCTCCCACAGGCACTTCTCCTTAGCCATGGATGTGTGTGTCAGTTGCTGCCGTTCATGATCTTGTCTTGGTTGCTTTCTGTTCGTCTACCCTGGGCCCCTTCCCAGGCCACATCCTCTTTGAGTACTTTTGTGTGGCTGCAATGTGTCCTTGAACTGTGCCTCTTGCCTGCCTGAAGCAAGGCAGTGTGGTATGTGTGCTTGTGTAGAAGCCTCTGCATTTCTGCACTGCTGCTGGGTTGTAACCTATGATAAAAAGTGAGGGTTGCATCCATTTGTTCCCTCAGGTTGAAAAGCTTCCCTACCTCGTATCTAGCCTCAGAACCATCAGCATTCCCAATGTGTTCCCTTTCACACTGACTTTTGTTCAATATATTCCAGCTTTCGTAGGGTCTGCGAGGACAAATGATGAAGTGTTAGTACAACTGATCATGTACAAATCTCTATGTATGTAGCCTTCAACTAGGGATAAGTTGAAACAGCAACCCTGGCTTTGCTGCTGTGTTTCCAAAGCTGCAAAGAGGCAGGTTACCTTTTCATAGTCCTTCATAGTGGGGCCTGTGAACAAGGCAGAGGATTTGTTCAACTTACTGTAAGCAGAGACCACACTCTTGCTTGGCACTGTTCTCCTGCCCCAGCCCCTTCCCCTCCAGCTGTGTGATGCAGCAGCAAAGAGAAGGCAGGTTGTATTGTCCTCACTCTGATTTTAATGTGATGCAAAATATACCCAATGTTAGTGTTATCTGGGCCTGCAAGGGAGGGTCATTCTGTAACAGACGTGTCACTTGGCTCTTTCCTACGTCTCCAATTTATGTGCCGATGGGATGCAGATGGGAAACAAACTCCCCACCCGCCAGCACAGCAGGAATGTATGGATACAGGGGTTCTATATGAGACTACTGGCAGCTGCCACATTCTACGCTAGCTGCAATTGCTGTGCTATCTTCTAGGGCAGCTTCATGGAGAGCCCACTGCAGTAATCTAATCAGGCAGTTACTGCTTTGACCAGTCGGTCTTTGCACCATACCAGTCCCACCACCACCCTGCCCCTCTCCTTCCTTGTAAGCAGCTGGGAAACGAGTGCAGTGGCTCCGCCCCATGCAGCAAACGGCTTCTGAGGACATGGAGAAACAAAGCTTGGTGTCTACACCCAGATGGCAGGTGTCCTTCCCATTTTATATGCAAGTCAGAGATCTGTGACCGATCTCGGTCTCCTTGTTATGTACTTGTACGATTTATGCCATGGGTAGACAAACTAAGGTCCAGGGACCGTATCCAGCCCAATTGCCTTCTAAATCCAGCCCGCGGATTGTCCGGGAATCAGCATGTTTTTACATGAGTAGAATGTGTCCTTTTATTTAATATGCATCTTGGGTTATTTGTGGAGCATAGGAATGTGTTCATTTTTTTAATTCAAAATATAGTCCTACCCCCCCAAGGTCTGAGGGACAGTGGACTGGACCCTGCCGAAAAATTTGCTGAACCCTGATTTACGCTGTGGTGTGTGCATATCTTACTGCATGCCCAAATTATGTGTTTGTATGTAAGAAATATTTCGAAAGCACATATTAAAACATAATGCCCAAAGCAGCCCTG
Organism: Podarcis pityusensis; assembly: GCF_964106645.2. Classification (NCBI taxonomy): domain Eukaryota; kingdom Metazoa; phylum Chordata; class Lepidosauria; order Squamata; family Lacertidae; genus Podarcis; species Podarcis pityusensis. The sequence continues at coordinate 64,305,203 of NC_138029.1, read as the reverse complement.
GGCTCCTTTGTCTTGCTTTAGGTACTCAGTAGCATGCTTGCCGAATACTAAAGGGTTACTTTCTTATTGGACCTCAGCCCAGTAGACAGACCGCAGTGCAGAGATGAGATGTCTGCAAGGAGCTCGCGTACATTTTTACTAGCTGGAATGCCTCCACTCATTGGCGATCTGGACTGCACTCACAATCTTTTTGATGTGGGCCTCCCTCCCTCCCTCCGCTGTCAAAGTCGTGGCTGAGAGCTGTGATGTTCACCAAGCCCAGCCCAAGGATGATCTTGCAGGGAAACTGGTGGGTGGTGCTGTAGGGGCCAGTTTCTGATGTACCATAAAGTTCAATATATCTCCCTCCCCAAAAGGGTGAGTTTTACATAGGAGCATCCCCTGAGGATGGTTCAGTGTTAGAGCACACCTTTTGCATGCAGAAGCCCCAGGTTCCACCCCTGATATCTTTCTTCAGTATGGCACATTTAAGTGAGTTTTGACTTTTCCTAGAAGCTGTACTGTCATTTTATGTTTATATATATATATATATATATATATGTTGTATTATAGAGCAATTAGAATATTTATTTTGTATCAGAGTTTTGTTCATCGTGGTTTATTGTTAATACTGGGAGGCAGAAATGTATTCTTAGAGACCTGCTCTCAGTATAGTTGGAGTTGGGTGAACCAAGCAGCTTCTTGCGTTTCCTGTGTGGAGTATGCTGAAGTTTAGGTCCATCAGGATAATAAAATTAAAGGATTTTTTTTTGTTGGCATCCACATAGTTAATATATCTCCTTTTCTTCTGTTATGCAGCACCCGCCACCTCATCTGTTAACACTGATCCAGAAGTCATGTCAAGCAGCGGAAAGGTAAGGCATTTTCAGTTCCTGCTCACATAAGATACTTCAGGTTGGTGACAACCACCATACTGACAATTTTGCCTTGGTGTGATAACCTAGGTGGGCATCTCTTGTTTCTAATCTTGCAACACCCTGCTAATGAGGGAAGGTCACTCAGGCTTTTGATATCAGGAGTGAAGGAACGAATCTTTCCCCTTGCAGCTGTGGTTTGTTTCTGAGAATACGATCTTGAGCACAGTTTACATTCTTTCCTCCTGCAGCCAGCGTTGGAGCTAAACAAAAAGCAGATGTATAATGAACTCCAAAAATGAAATCTCTACAGTGCAGAGTAGGATGAGTGAGCTGGGGGGAATAGAAAATGAAGCAGAAAAGGGGGAAATAGAGGAGCTCTGTTCGTTCAGTCAATAAAAGTAGATGTAGTTCAGATTTCCAGAGGCTTCCATAGCAGATGTGTTAGGGCAGGCTTCCCCAACCTCAGCCCTCCAGATGTTTTTGGCCTACAACTCCCATGATCCCTAGCCAGCAGGACCAGTGGTCAGGGATGGTGGGAACTGTAGCCTCAAAACATCTGGAGGGCTGAGGTTGAGGAAGCCTGTGTTAGGGGATATTCGGCTGCAAGGGCATCTTAATTGAGGGGCTGAGTTGAGGCCTTGTTCTGAGTGCACCACTTTAGGTGTTTGCTGTGTTTAGGGGTTTGCTGTGGAGGCAGCTGAGAGAGGCAGTAGGGCTGCAAAAGGAGGAGCATAGAGGGAGTTCATTAATTGGGCTACTCATTACAAGTGCTGTTTCAAACAAGGAGCTGGGAACCGCCTTCAGCATTGTGAACAGAATCAATCCAAAATGGATTCTTTTTTCTTTTTGAAAAAAGAGAGGGGGTTGCCACATTAAATAAATCTGAAGTGAAAGCTTCCTTTAAACATTGCCTGAGATGTGTGGGAGCTGCTTTTGCCTTGGTGGCTGCTGGAATAATGATTAAACAACTTGGACACAGGAGTGAGGCTGCCAATGACCTGACTGGGTTGCACATGATTGGGTCACTTAAATATTATGCAAGCAACAAGGATGCTGCTTCCAGAAAGCTGGCACCTGCATGACTAGGATGGCATTTAAATATCTCCTGAGTTGTGAAATCAGTAAGTGCCAGACATCTGTGTGTGAAATCAGTCTAAATGTAATACTACGTAATTGACTTTCTCTTGGTACTGTACTTAATAATTTTTTTTGTCATGCAGTGGATATTGGTCAGGGTAGATGTGCCAGTGGGTATTGCTGGATGATGTGGCCAGGCTCTTTTTCACACATGCTTTGGTTCTGAGTCTAAATGAACACTCTCACCATAAAAAGGATGCCAGCAGTTGTGAATTTCTCTTCTTTTCGTGTGGGCATAATTTGAAAGACTCCAATGGTTTAATGTGTTCTGAGACAGTTCTTTCTACGTTGCATCATCATAGTGGCATGCCTTCTGGGGGGAAATAGAAGAACAAGTGCTTTGTACCATTTGTACACGTGGAACAGTTGAGGTTTGAATGTCTCTTAATGTGATGGATTATTAGTTTATTAAATGTATTTAACTGGGCTACACCAGCAGCAATATGTAGCCTACCAGTTGGCTGTGAAAGAACATCAGTGAACTGGGCAGGTGAGTGAGGACACTATATGGATTTTGCACCTTGGAAAGCATGTCTTGGGCTTAACCTGGCATTGGCAAGGGAAAGAAGGCTTCAGCTGTACCACCCATCATCTAAAGGGCAGTAGAGCCTAAGCCTACTAGATTGGGACACTGGGCTGATGGTAGTTGTAGTCCAAAGCAGCTGGAGAGCATCAGGTTGTCAAAGGCTGGCCCATGCTTTAAAAGGGGGCTGTGAGCTGTAGGTTTTAGAAATAGCAAAACCTTGCATAAACCTACTTTCTATAGATGAAAGTGATATTAGTGTACACACCAGCAGCAGTGAATCTTCGTTTATCTCTCTGGAAAAAACTGCCGCCTAAGCTTAGTCAGGTGCAAGTGTAGTCTGAGATAATCTAATGGACCCTCATAATCCTTTCTGGTACTCTGCAACAACAGGTTCCTGTGCATTTCCATCTCTGGCCCATTGTCATATGTTTCTTGATGGCATTTTTTAAATAAATAAAAATTCCATGTTGTTTCATTCTAATAGATGGCCCTGGTTCTGCTATGTTAGTTAATTGCCACACAGGGTGACAAGCTGCAAAAAAAAGCACCCTGGCACTTCATATGTTTAGAACCCAGAAGCTGCCATGCAGGAGAAACTCCCCAGAGGCAGAAAATCATTCTGACATCACACAGTGGGCATCCCCCCAACTTTGCTTTGATGCACTTTGAATAGCTCTGGGGCCCTGATAAATATTTCAGGGAGTCTTAGAGGAAATCCCCCAGGGCAGGTGCCAATGGAAGCCTCACACAGCTGCTGCTTTTGGCACACCTTTCAGGGGGCAATTCTTGCCATGCAGTCTTTTTTGTTGCCTAACACTCTTTCCAAAGATGGAAACAAAAAGACATTTGCAGGCCGAAAGTTAAAGACCCTTTAAAGATCTATGGCAATTTCAGAAACAGGAAATGCTTAAAGTTGATGGAATAGTGGGCATTGGCTCCATATGTGGACAGCCATGCAGATTGTGCAGTCAGTGCTTGCCCGCCACTTCCTCGATCAACGATATGGATCAGCAAGGACAAAGGGGAACTATGGACTGTGGAACTCAGTTGGTAGATGCACCCTGAACGACTAGCATCTACTAGTTTGTTTGTCTGGTGTTCTTTGGTTAAGTAACTTACAGCCAAAACATAACGTTCAAGAGGCCTTGCTTAAGATACTATCTGCTTTCGTCAATAGTACCATCTTCTCCCTCCGCCCCTGTATATGAGCATGAGGGTTGATTAAGTTTCATAAATGAATATGCTAGTTTTCATTCTGAGATCTAAGTGCATGGCAAAGGAGATGCTGCATTGTAATACAGTTTATATCCTTGAAAATTAGTTCTTCAGCATGCTGCTGCTGAAACATGAAAATAGGTAATGGACCTCCCAAAGATGCATACCAACTTTTATTCCAATACTTCAGACTTGTAGCTGGAGGTATTTTTCTTTTTTTCCTCCCCATACCAAGCTGGTATTATAACATAATTGGGTTCTGAATGTGTGGGGTTTGGGGTTTGTGTTGCTTTTTTTGTAATTCTGTTGAATAATGAAACGTTGGAATGAAATTTATTAAAGCACAGCTGAATGCTAGACAAAAGGCCTAACTTTGTGGCCAAAAAAGACAGGGCATCTGTCAGCAGTAGAATAATAGTGCCTAAGAACTTAACACAGTCTCTTTTCTGCGGCAGGTGATGTTTTTAAAAAAACCCCACCATACGAATGGCACAAAGAGGACATTCTGTACTCAAGTTACGGGAATCTGTGTTGATCTTGTGACAAGCACAGATGCACTTTGGGGAGTCTTATCCGTTTCTGAAAATGGAACGCCAAAACTATAAAACTTGGAAGCTGCTGCTTAGGTCATGCAGATTCTGTTTCCTGAGAATCTGTTTATTCCAGATGCTTTCCCAATCAATTTCTAGTGCAACAAATGTGCTGTTACACATTTGTTGTCACATGCCTTTTCTTAAAGCTGGACTATTAGGCAAGTTGTGCTTTTCTAGCAGCTGGGAAAATGTGTCTTATCCCATCTTAACCTTGAGCAGGAGCAAAAAAGGCCTCCTTTGTACAGATTTATTTATTACATTTATCTCCCAAGGATCTCTAGATGGTGTACATGTGGTTCTCCTCTCCATTTCATTCTCACAACAACCCTGTGAGGTAGGTTAGGCTAAGACAGGGATCTGCAACCCGCGGCTCCGGAGCCACATGTGGCTCTTTTACACCTTTGCCGCGGCTCCGGGGCGGATGCTAGCGAGGGGAGGAGGCGCATTGTGCGCCCTGACACTCCCCACTGTGGTGGGCGCTGTACTGGCTGTGACGTCGCATGGGGCGGTGCGTGCGTTAGTCACGCACCGTCCCGACGTCACCTTCCCACCCGCTGTCAGATCGCGGCTCCGGAGATATATTTATTTTAAATGTCGCAGTGGTTTTGCAGCTCCCAGTTTTTTTTCCTTCGGAAACGGGTCCAAGTGGCTCTTTTTGTCTTAAAGGTTGCAGACCCCTGGGCTAAGAGATGGTGACTGGCCCAAGTCAAATGAACTTCATGACTGAGTGGGGATTTGAACCCTGCTGTCCCAGGTCTTAGTCCCAACCGTCTCCCCTTGGAGTTGCACCTGTCCCCTTATTGTTGAAGACATTTCTGTGTACCCAGATCTTTTCAGTTCAATAGGGCAGTATTTTAGCTTCGTATTGGTTTTTATTTATTGATGCAGTTTAGCTGTTATGCTTTGTAACAGGCTCTGGGCTCCCATTGGAGGAAGTGTGATCCACTTATCGTAGGCTTATGTGGTTTCCCTACACGCAAGTGATTTTTGCAGAAGTAATGCTGGGATGTATCAACGTGACTTTCACTTTTTGTACAGCCAGTCCAGAAATCTGGTACAGTTCACAGAGCTAGCGTAAGGTAATAAGACTGTGTGTTGCACTTGGACCCTGGGGACAAGATTTCCAATTCGCAGTTTGAGGGTGAGGCAGTTATTTACGGATTTGTTCAGGGACATATCGCTTGGCACATGTGACTCTGGAAACTCTCGAGGGTGGGTTTTCCTTTTGCATTTCCTGGTGATCCCTACATGATTGAAATCCTCTAGGTCTGTGTTTGTCAAACAGTGGGCCAGGACCTACCAGAACCACTTCTTGCCCAGTGCCTCCTTACTTGCCTGCCACGCCAGCACCAGAAACTCCTTGCAGTGGTGTTCAGGACCAGAGAGGTTACAGGGGGGATGAGGGCAAAGAGTCAGGGGGCTATTAAATGAAATTAAGGTGACGGGAAAGGTGGTGGTTAAATAATAAACTGAGAATAGAAAGGAAGTAGATAAGCGAGGGACACCGCTATAGGAGGAAGTGAATGTATAGGGTGAAGGAAGCTGGTGGTTGCAGGGAAAATACAGCACCAGTTCAGTGTGAAAGGAGAATGGGAGATTAAACCCACTGGAAATGAGTAAACATATTTGGAAAGGGATGTGGAACTGGGAAGCTTTCTTCACTTAGCACTTCCGGATCAGCAAAATCTGCCTAAATAAAGAGGGTGATTCACAATATCTGCACAGCAAATGTCTGTACTTTGCTTGAGGAAAACTGAGCTGTGCTACTCCTTGCCGGAAGGAAAGCCCTCTGGCAAATAAATTTGGCCATTTCCAAAGATGGATTAGCTATCAGTAGAAACTGATGTTGGTAATTGTGTGTGGATTATGCCAAACTGCCTCCATCTGCCGCCATTTTGTCACTGGGGGTCTTCAGTAATTTCCAGCTGTTTCTAGTGGGTCTGGGGGGGGGGGGAAGTCTTGAGAATCCCTGAGCTAGGTGTGAATAGAGTTGGCAAAGGTTTTTCCCTCTGAACAACCAGTTGGGTATGTGTGTGGGAGATGCTGGGAAGATGACATCTATCATTCTCACATCTTGTTACATGAGAGCATTCTCCCAACCCTCTGCAGAAAGAGGAATAATTGTGAAGTGGTGTGTCATAAGTCCTGGAATCTCAGGACAGACATTTCAGAAGGTTCTTCCAGAGAGATTAGTGTGGGCAGCAGTGCCTCAGCTCCTTGTGCATGGATACTTCTAGAGGGGTGGATGTGCAAGTAGGGAACTGTCATTGTGAGACCAAGTTGGCAATATGAATAGAAGAGCAGAATTCTGGGCAGAGCAGCGCCTCTATTAATAACTTCAAGGGCTCTGGCCATCTGTCAGGAAGCCAGACTGACTCATCGGTGTGGGGGAAGGGATAAGGAGAAACTGATTTCAAGAATTGCCTGTGCAGTTAGGATATTCAGATCTCTTAAGCTTTCTTCAAAATCTAGGGGCCCATTTTCCACCATTATTTTCTTCCCCGCATGAGAAGCTCTGAACCTGTGACCTGAAGAAGCATGGGAATTCTCATGGATGTGGCAGTTGCAGCCATGGAAACCAGTGCTAGGTCCATAAACCTTTTTTTTACAGGCTTCCCCATATGATTCCATACATACATGAGGCCAAACACTGGCCATAGCACCACATGTGAAAAGGAAAGTAACTGTATTGCATGCAGCCAAAATAGTTTTGTAGGAAGGATTCTAAGTCTTTGTCTAGTGGGGTACGTTGAAAGATGATGCACAACTTTCTGACTGTGGGAGGCGATAGTCTTCTCCTGAAACAACCTGAGCACCATGATCAGGGATAGGGAAAGCTTGTTTGGCCTTGAGCTTCTGGCATCCTTCCTTTCAGTCCTTGTGATGGAACGTCAAATGCTCAAGGGCAGTGCTCTGCCACTGACTTCCATTGTGGTTTCATTTATGCGTTGAACAGTCTAAATACCTCTGCCTCAACATCAAATCTACTTTGCAAAGGTTAACCCTGACAGGTGTTACCAGATGTAGTCTTGCCATACATTTTGGTTCCCAGATTTCCAAAAGCGTGGAGGCAAACACCGTAGTTCCAAAATGCCTACCTCTGGCTTTGGCAGCTTAAAGAATATCTGTTGGCTCACGCCAGCTAAGCCACCTTGGCTGACCTGTGCTCTGATGCAACTTGAAACCTGGCTGCTTTGAAGTCTGTATTGTTCTGTTCTGGGCTGTGGTGAAATCCTTCAGGGGAAAGAACTCCACAAGTGTGGAGCAGCTGCTGGACGTGCCCTCCCACGTGCCACCATTGTATACATTCTGCACATGGCATATTGTTTCCTTATTGGGCCGCCTAATTGGTAACAGCCTCATTGTCTTTTTCTCTTTGTTTCTAGGCTGGGAGATACAGGGGTTCAGTGAAGGATTATCCAGATTTTGATGCCAACCAGGATGCTGAGGCCCTCTATAATGCTATGAAGGGATTTGGTATGTGTCCTGCAACAGCTGTCTTCTGCGCACTTGAATTTAAAATTACTGTGACATTAACAGGATTTTGGCTTCATTTTTCCTATATTTTCTGTGGTCCCTATTCTTATCTGGAGTCGTGTCAGGGGGAAAAATCAGGGTATAAATAAATATATAATAGTTTCAAATAGGAACTGTATGGTTTTACTGTTTTAGGCATGACTCATCCTCTTTGTCTTCCGCAGGCAGTGACAAGGAAGCCATACTTGAACTAATAACATCCAGAAGCAATAAGCAAAGACATGAAATCTGCCAGGCATACAAGGCTCTTTATGGCAAGGTAAGTTTGAGAAGTGATTGTTCTGTTTTGCAAGCAACTACCACATGCAAGTTTCATCTCGGATGGGGAGATTAATGAAAAATCTCTTTAACTTTTGGGGAACGCAGTTAGTGGAAACCTTTCAGATGTGATCCATAGATTCTAAAATTGGACACAGCATGGGGCAATTCAAAGGAAGCAGCCTGGTATGCAACAACAGCAGCAAGAATACTCATCGCAAAGTATTGGAAGACACAAGAGCTCCCCACACTGGAGGAATGGCAGATGAAACTGATGGACTATATGGAACTGGCGGAAATGACTGGTAGAATCCGTGACCAGGGAGAAGAGTCGGTGGAAGAAGATTGGAAGAAATTTAAAGATTATCTGCAGAAACATTGCAAAATTAAAGAATGTTAGAGTGATGATGGATTGAAATTAAGTGGCTTCTAGCTGTACAGGCTTTAAAGATATATATAGATCAAGATTAAGGATTAGGATTAAAAAAGTTAAAAGGAATGGAAAATTGGCTTTTAATAGGTAAAAATTTAAGGTTATATTATATTAAGATTAAGGATTGGGATTAAAAAAGAGGGAAAGAAATTGCTGGACAAACAAATTGAACTGGAATACAAAAGAGGGAGGTATGAGGAGGTCCAGAAAATAAGTAAATTTAAAAGTGGTGATGAAAAGGTGGTATTGTTTTTAACTGTTTTCTTTTTTTGTTTTTTGTTTTTTGTATTGTGTATTGTGTATTTTTGTATTGTGTATTTTTCTTTTTTACTTTTAACTCTTTTTTATTGATGTGTCTTTTTTTTTATTGGAAACTTTAATAAATATCATTTTTAAAAAAAACAAAACAAAGGAAGCAGCCTGAAGAACATGGAGGGTAGAATTTGCACCAGGCTCCTAAATCTATATCTCTTTACTGGGATGTGAATGGAATCCCTGCCTTGCAACACAGAACCCCTCCTATACAACACTGGCAGACATAAATGACGGGATCAGAGGACACACTAGATTTCATCCTACCTGAGCATCCTGTTTGGGAATCTTGAATCTACTATTTTAGGCATAAGATACCCTGCTAGCCGTGTTGACTGCCTAAAACCCACTACACACAAACACACACACAAAGAGAGACAGAGGGTGAGTGAGTTCCAGAAGCCTGTATTTCGCAGCACAGATGGGTTTGATCAACAGGGACCAAGAAGGACATTCATAGAAATGAATTTCTTTTTGGAAGTCCACAAAGCTGGATGCCAAATTTGCCAGTGATCCTTATATCCTTCATTCTGATAACTTTACCTTTCATACCCAGCAGAGAGAGAGAGAGAGATAAAGACACCCTTCCCTTGTCTACATTTTCCACACATCTTAAGCCCTGTTCACAAAACACATGTATATGGGGCATTTATGCTTTTAAGGAGGGGGCAGCAGTACAGCCCCAATCCCTTAGTTCATTAGTTCCCTACATGTTTGTAATGTGTGAATAGGGATGCAGAGAACCCCGAGTGTGAGAAGTTTCTTTGTTCTGTCATGATTGATAGTGCTCACCCATGAATCTGCAGGGGGTGGGGAGGAACTCCAAGAAAGAGGTTGGCTCTAGCATCTGTTTGTACTGAGCTTTAAAGAGAGGCGGAGAGAAGAAAGTTTGCTGTGTCTCTGTCCAGGGCAAAGTGAAAGGCAATATTATTTCCCACTGCTGAGTCCCCTGGGACATGCTGAGAGTGGGGTGGGGAGGGGCAAGGAGGAGTTGGTGTCAACCACAAATAATGATTGCCTGCTAAGTCAGAATTTGTGAACTGCTGCACAGATATGTGTCCATTAGTCTAGTGTGAGATGGCTTCTTTAGCACTGTAGAAATGGGATGTTGGAAAATATTTCAGAATTACGAGGGTCTTTGCATAGTGAAGTGCATTCAGCCAAGATGTTCCATTTCTCTGTCTCCACCCCCCACTACCACCTTAATCTCTCAAAGTGGCACTTTGCTAGATAATAACATGCCTTTAGTAAGCAAATTCTTTATCTTGCTCTTAAACCATTCCATGCTTTCAAATAATTTCATTGAGAACCACTGTAATTCAGTAGCAAGAAAGGCAGTCTTTGAGTTAGGTGGCCTTTATTCAGTATTGGGATTCTGCCTTTGTCAAGGAGACATTAGGTTGCCCTGGGTAAGTGTCTCCAATCTGCAAAATGAGAATAATAGGGAACTACCTCATAGGGTAGTTTGAACATTCAAACAAGTGTTGTAATATTTAATCTGAATTTGCAAAGTGGTTATATTAATTATTAGTAGCAACAGTGGTATTGACTTCAGTTTCATTGCAGAAATTCAGCCTAAAATATATCGTTGGCTACAACCCTGTGTACATGAGGACAATGTCGGTTATAGTTGGAGCAGAACCATTGAAATTGATGGACTTAACTAACTTAGGTCCATTAGTTTCAGTGGGTCTTCTCTGAGTACTACTTGGTTTGCTACAAGCCATAGTTTCCTGTTGCTGCTCTGTCCACATGTGATGCAAGGGTGTTAATCTAACAAAATA